>NC_090930.1:1220985701-1221288731 GCF_040938575.1 Ambystoma mexicanum | reverse complement strand
GTCAGATCATCAGTTTTTCCCTGTTAACTAGAGATGTTGGCCTCCTGTTCTGCTCCGCTCCGCACCCGGGAGCTGCTCCGGTCCTCTTCCCGCTGTATTATGGTGTTTGGGCTCCCTTACGTCTGTGCGTATTTCAACTGCGCTTTCTGGAATCCTATCAACTCCGATGCTCCTCTGCCGCCCGCCGCGCCCCTCGTTGTTGAAAGGCCAGTCGGCAGACACCCCGGAGCTCCCTCGGGGTGTTTGCCCCTCCTGCTTCTGTCTTCGCTGAGGCGGCCCGCCTCAGCGAAGACAAAGCCCGCGCCGCACCCGTTCCCCATGTCTCTGTTGGAGGGAGCCCAGATGGTCTCTTTGCTCACCCTCAGGGTCCTTGCGAGTCGCACCAGCCCGAACCGCTTCCTCCCCGCCCCCGGCAAGGGCTGTACTGTAGTGAAGGGCTGTGCTGCAGCGAAAGGTCTGGGCGTTAGTCTCACTGGTACGCCCAACTTCCTCCAGAGCCTTTCTCGTCCTCTAGGCTCGTTCGGACGCCGGGGACGCTCCTCGCCGCGTTTCCTCGCTGTTTTCACTGCTGTGCCGCTTCTGACCCAAACTCTTTTTTACTCCAACCTGCTGTTGTTTCTCGCTATCCTAACGGGAGGCGCGAGGACCGCCACTAGC
Organism: Ambystoma mexicanum; assembly: GCF_040938575.1. Taxonomy (NCBI): domain Eukaryota; kingdom Metazoa; phylum Chordata; class Amphibia; order Caudata; family Ambystomatidae; genus Ambystoma; species Ambystoma mexicanum. The sequence goes on along the minus strand of NC_090930.1, from coordinate 1,221,288,074 downwards.
CTTGCTGATGGGCTTTATTGTCGCGGCCTGTGGGTGGGAGGACTGAGCTCTCTTCACACACATCCTTCCCATGCCGCCAACATCATGGATTCCTTCTCTACTTTTTTAAAGCATGTCATAACCATGCTTTCTGTACTACTTTACAAATATGTTAACAGTGTATGCAATGCTTGCAGTACTTTGTGGCAAAAACATATTAAGATTTTAAACTCTAAGGTTTCAATTGTGTTCCAGAACCCCTGTGCATCCGCAAGTGCCTTTGCATTTTCATTTGGGATGCATCCAGTGGATATTCGGCACAATGCTGTGCTAATTGGTACAATGTTTTGTTTCAAATAATCTACTTCCCTTTTACGACTAGCCCATCTAATGTCAGATAGCTTTTTTATTCATGCTGCTGTTGCTCTTCCTGCAGAACTTTCATGCAGGGCAGACTGATTGAAAGAAAGGTGTACATTACATCAGGTGTACCAAAAAATTACTTTCCTTTTATACATGAGCGTGCAGCATCAATCAGCACAGGGTTTAAATTGTACGAACAACAGTGAACAAATATAGTTCTGATCGAGACTTCTTTCACACGTGCTTGAAGTTCAGCAATATATCCGGACATGGTGCTTGCACCATCATACCCCTGCCCACGGATTAAGGAAACATCAATTTCCAGGGACTGTAAAGTGGATGCTAATAGTTTATACATGTCTGCCGATCCTGCTGCAGGAAGTTCAGCACATTTTACAAAATGTTCTGCTGCTTGACCAGATGATGTCACATATTTAAGAGATAAAGAAAATGTATCAAATCTGTTGAGATCTATTGTTGTGACACTAAAGATTTTGGCAATTTTAACGTCTTCAAGGATAACACGCATTGGGCCTCATTACAAGTCAGGCTGTAAGGGGTTAACGGCGCCGTTAAAGGTGCCGGCGCCGTCAACCCCGTACCGCCTGATTACGAGGTCCCCTCGCGGGACCCGGTCTGCACGTCTGGTTTCACCAGACGTGCAGAGCGTGTCCCGCGAGGGGAAGAGGGAGCAAACAACGGTTTGCTCGTAATCGGCCCGTTGTTTGCTCCCTCTCCCATTCCCATTCAGCCCTATGGGGTCTGAAATGGGAATGGGGAAGGCCCGGGTCTGGGTTCCCAGAGGGATGAATTACCGGGCCCTCCGAAATCGGAATGGCCCGGTAATTCCTCATTCTGGGAACCCGGACCCGATTTTGGCGGCAGCCATGCCGTCAATAGCGGCATGGCTACCGCCAAATTCATAATGAGGCCCCTTGTCTTTTTCACTAGTGCACTAATTAAATCAATCTGTACGTCATGGCTCAAATAGGTTTCATTCTGCTTACCATGAGCAATATGCTGTGTTAAACATTGTCATACTTGGACATCCGATTCAGTAGCTCCCAAAAATGTCCTTCGCAGGACTTACTTCCCATTCCGGCGTGTCCTCTGTGTCTACGGAGAGGCATTCCTTGCTTAGTGAGATACAATATAACATTATGCAGTCACCCTTAGAATACCACAGTTTTTCTCTATCTGTTCCCTTTCAGCTTTAGCTCACAAAGAATAGTTATATCTTGGGTAATTCTAAATGTGGATATATGTAGCTGCTTTCCAGCTTCACAGTGTATCTTAGAATATTCATGCATTTCCATTTTTTCTGTTCTTTTTTTAAAATTGGTAAAACCACAACTAGTATCAGGCCAAACCTTTAAAAAGTATTACTTTTTTATCAGCTAATAGCCAACAAGCAAAGCAAAAAAGATATTTTTTTTCAGGAGAATACACTTACCACTGTCTTAATACAGAGAATCCACCTGCAAACTTTTTTTTATACCACACTGGGCTAAATCATCAAAGATTGGAGTCATATGGAAAATGATTATAGTCATCTTTTAATCCAGGCTAGCATGGACCAGCTGCCAAAAGTGCTCAAACTAAAGGTGTAGACATTGCCCTGCTCTGAAAGAGGTATGGATCTGTTGGGTAATCTTGCTGCATGTCAAGTGTGACCTGCATTTTTACTTTCCCACTACATTCCTCAATGTCTTCAGTATCCATGTCTTGTACTACGTGTGTGCCAACATTGGTGTCAAGAGTTTTAGTGCAATCAGCAGTTGTGCGACCAAACATAACTTCAGGCTGGGCAACAGTGACACATGGTAGGTTAACCGTTAACCGTTAATGAGGGACGGCACATGCTGGCGCAGATTCCAGCAGAGTGTTCCCAACGTCCCAGCAAGCATATTACAAACACCCCCGAATCTTAACTCAAGGGCATTGCCACAACTTCCCGCATTCCCCACCTGAATTCCTAAAGACAAGACATACAATGCCTGGCTGGCTGGCAGTTCCAGGTTGGCCTGGTACCAAACATGTGACATCCCTGACTCTCCATCCACCAAGCTTGTCGATTCACAATGCATTCTCCCACATATCCTCCTTATTTATACATTCTCTCTGTGATGATGATGGTCCACGATACCTCTCACAAGGCTGACTCATCTTTGCAGGGAGGGGGCGCTTATGCCTTCTTTTTCGCAGTGGCTTTCCCTGCTGCATCTAGCTGTGAGTGTGTGTTTAGACCACAACTTTACCATCTTTTTCCAGGATTAAGAAACATCAAATGACACATTTTATTCCGGATTTAAAGAATATCTGTAGATAATTGTTCATATTACTATATTAGTACGTGTTGGGGGAGTTACTTTGGTTCACCCATAGCTTAATAAACAACACATGCTTGAAATAAAACTAGAACTTTCAATTTGAGAGGAGAAAAACTGCTATGGCATAATGATAACTTAATTGTATACTCTGCTCTCCACATCACCCAACGTTCCCTGTATGGGATAGAAATGTTCAATTGGGATAGATAGCTTAGTGAGTTCATGTACTTGCTGCGTCTTGCTGTGTGTGCGCCTCACAGGTTTTTGGCCTTCTGAGGCTGAAGAGTTGAAGAGTGAACGAACCCTTCAGATGGCTTACGGTAGCAGCTGCTAATACAGTGTACTGCTGTTGCCCATTTGCCCAAGACTTTTAGTATTAATCTCTTTATAAGCATTAATCTGCAATTCATTTTTGACAAGTTTCCTATATGTTTCGACATGGAGACACAGTTTGAAAACAATACCTGCGGTTCTAGCATCTCTCGGTACTTGGCGCATGCTTCCTACATTCTTAATCAGAGTATTCATACAATAATACTTCTGATACTCACACACATTCACAGCAGATTCTGCTCCCCACATTTCTTATTCCAATTCCACTTGTTTGCCACATGCAACTTTTCATAATTTACCATTTGTTTTTTACTGCAAAAGCATTGGAGACACAGCTTGCTTCTTGCAGCTCGCTTCATCCCTGGGCCCTGCCCCTGCCCTGTGTCTGTGACCTGCACCACGTGATCAACACAGACCATCATTAATGGTGGCATGGTGTATCTGCTGCCTAACTCCCTCCCAGGCAGCCATGAGCCAGCTAGTGCCATAGGACCCAGACTCCATAAAGCCTCAGATGATCCCCAATTGCAATAGCGGGCACGCCTCCCAGTTACTTGAACGATTCCGGCTGGCTGCCGGCACTGCGTAGGCAGCCCCATATTGCTTGATTGACCCCACTCGCGACACTGACCCAGCAACCAAGGAAAGGCAGCCAACTGCACAGTGCCAATTGCCATGCCAAGTTTCTAATTTCGATATGTGCTACTATCTGCCACAAAATCAAGCAAGGAGATGCAAAAAAAACAAAAAAAAGAAGAACTGAACATTGCTGCAGAAATATACAGATCGAAGTCGGATAGCAGCCAGCCAAGTGCACTGCTGCACACAGTCAAACACACTTTTTTACTTACTTCACTTCTTCAGAAGAAGTTCTTCCAATTCCGGACTCAATTCACTGGGCCTCATTACGACCCTGGCGGTACGGAGTGAATGGCGCCATAAAAGGTGCCGGCGCCGTTCACTCCGTACCGCCGCATTACGAGTTCCGCTCGCCGGACACGGTAAGCACGGTAAGCACGCCTGGGAAAATCAGGCGTGCTTACCGGGTAATGGCCCGTTGTTTGCTCCCTCTCCCATTCTCATTCAGCCCTATGGGGACTGAAATGGGAATGGGGAAGGACCGGGTCCGGGTCCTTGGAAGGAGGAATTACTGGGCCTTCCGAACTCGGAATGGCCCGGTAAGTCCTCATTCCGAGGACCCGGACCCCGACGCCAATAGTGGCATGGTTACCGCCAAACTCGTAATGAGGGCCACTGTCAGTGATTGGTATCTCTCCGTCACTCGCCGCTCTCTCGACTGTCGATTCTGAAATACATGCTGAATGTTGCTGTCCAGACAGGGTGCCTGGGCAGGGCTGCCTGGAAAAAAGGGTGCCACACGGCAGGATGAGGCAGCCGAATGATGGGCGGGGTCGGGGGCCTGGGGCTGGACTGCCTGGGCAAAGTGGGTGCCACACTGGAGGGGGCAGCAGTGTCTGTGTGACTGCCGGGAGGCTAGCTGCTGGGAAGACGCTGCAAGTGGCAGACTGCATTGTGTGCTTGGCTTAAGTTGAGCTGAGCTGCTCCTGAAGTCCTGCGACCTGTGGACAAGTGTGTGCTATGGTGTGAAATGTGCCTGGAATGACTGGACTGAAAAGGTATGTGGCTGGCGCAGTTCAGTTTGTTTCTCCTGGTCTGATGGGAATTTGCAAGCATTTATAGCAAATGTGCCTGGGTTGCACATGTTGGTGGCTCCAGTCTATGGCGTTCTGGCCTGCAGGCAGCAGCAGCCTGGATCGGGGGGCCAGAATGGGAAATGGGAACTGCTCAGGCAGCAGTGTGCCATATCGCACCTTAGTGCGATTTGTGTTATTTGGCAGGAATTTGGCATTTTGCATGAGCATCAGGTAGGAGGCCTGCAGGCTGCAGGCAATGCATGCATCAGCACCTGAACCTGGCACCTGCTGCTGACCCAGCCCAGCAGCCTCACTGTCGAATAGTCCTCACTTCATCAGGTGCTGCTGGGCAGGCAAGCCTGCACTACTGGCCCCGCCGGCACCTTGTCATCTGATCAAACATTTTGCTGAATCCTAGTGTCCAAACAAAAAACTCTGTCTGTTTCATCTCTCACCTACATGAAAATAAATTATCCCATCCGTTTTGCAAACGGACGGGATCATCATGATGCCAGGCTTGCTGGTACAGACACCGGAAGGAAGTAGGTATCGGGGCGTGGGGTGTGCCAGCTGGGGCGTGTGTGGCGCATTAAGAAAATGAGGAGCCGGAGCGTTCGATTACACGTCTTCTTTATTTCACAGTAATACCAAATCTGCCCATCCCCGCCTCCCTCCACCCATCACTTCCATTTCCCCGAAAGTCACTTCCCTCATCCCAATCACCTACCCCCCATAACTACGGAGACATCAACGTGACATCTCCCCCCTTTTTAAACAGTCACCAGGTCCTTCACAACAGGTGAATGTCTGATGGGGTTTGCTAACCCATTTCCTCAATCCAGCGGCACGGCTTGTTCCTGGCCCGCTGAGGACATGCACTTGCAAGCTCTGGGGGGTCTCCACTAACCTCAGTCTCATGGAAGTCTTTCTCGTCCGACTCCTCATCTCTCCCTGGTCCCCTTGATGCAGATTATCCGAGGAATAGTCAACAGGGATGGCCATGCGCCCACCCATTCGGTGCAATCCCAACAAGGGAATTCCTTTGAAATGTGAATAGTTCCGGGTGATGGTTCCTGCCGTACCTTGTGCCGTGATCATGGATCCCTTCTTCTGCGTAACTAGCAGTGGCTCCTCCTAGAAGTCTGAGGTATGTTTGTGGGTCTTGTAAAAACAAGGAAATATCGAGGCTGAGTACCACAAAAGGAAATACACCAAACATGGGCTTTAAAGATTCACAGATCTTTCGTTCTGCACAGATACAAAGAAACATAGATACAGATAGCTATCTGGCTCTCAACACCCCGCAATGAGTACCAGCCCATCAAAGAGAGGAGAGAGAGTGTTGGACATCTAAACATTTGTCTTTTTATACAATTTCAAGAATATTGTCCAGCCCCTCTACATGTTAATAATCTGCAGTCTAGAGTTCGTGCCTAGTTCACATACAGCTTATACAATAATATGTATACGGATTACATGAGATTGCATTTCCATCAAGTTACAATGGCGATGTATATTCTCGGATCCCGCAGTAAGCCTTAGCCTACATCCCTTCACAATGTAGTTCAGCCTGTGTCCACGCTTGGCGTTTGCATTTCATTGTCGCCGATGTATATTCGTGGATGAGGCTTGTTAGCGTAGACAATACTAAGCCGACAGTTCATTTGTAGTACAAGGTCTCTTTACCTAGTCTAAAAAGTCGGCCCTTGGACAGTCTAACCATTAACAGAACTCAAAGGTCGGGAGGCTTGGTTGCAATTAGAAACACAGTCCACCCTTTTAGAATAGAGAATCATACGAACAGAAATCAAAATGGCGGATGATACTAAAATGGTGGCAAAGTCGATCAGAAATCGGAACTTTGCAACGTGGTTTTCTTCATAGAGCAACTTCTCCTCAGGGACTGTCCCCAGCAACCTCAAAGAGTCCTGGGTCCTCCCCCTTCTCAAAAAACCCTCTCTTGAACCCTGCATTCCCACCAACTACAGACCCATCACCACCGTCCCCTTCCTGCTCAAGATATTAGACAAGACAGCCTACCAACAAATCCAAAAATTCCTTGAAGTAAACCATCTCCTCAGGATTCGGCAATCAGGCTTCAGACCCCAACACGGAACAGAAACAGCCCTTATCAACCTGAAGGCTCAAATTGACACTCTTAGAGACAATGGGAAAACTGCTTTACTGCTTTTCCTTGACCTCTCTGCGGCATTTGATCTAGTTGATCATAAAATCTTATGCAATCACCTGAACTCAGCTGCCCATTTTTCCCAAGAAGCCACCGGTTGGATCGAGTCAATCCTCAGCAACAGATCCATGCGTGTCTTCTCCACCACAGCCGCCGCCAACCCAATCCCCATTGCATGCATAGTCCCCCAGGGCTCATGCGTCTCCCCCACACTGTACAACGTGTTCACGAAGCCCTTGTTTGATGATCTAGACGGTCCTGGTATCACCTACACAAATTATGCCGATGATACCCAGATCCTCATCCCATTGACGGGAGATTACAACCATGATTTGGCCTTGGTGAACAAGGTGTACCTCATCATCAAGGCATGGATGGCATCCCACAGCATATGCCTGAATGTTGACAAGACCGAACTCACCATACTTGGCTCCACTTCAAACCTAACCAAATTGGACCACAACTACTCCAGTTTCATTATAGACGGGAACCCGATCAAAGTAGCTAAGGAAGTGAAAACCTTAGGAATATATATTGACTCCTCCCTCTCCTTCCACAAACAGGTTAGCTCCATGGCATCCTCTATGGCCTACACATGCAAGCTTATAAGGGCAGCCAAATCCTTCTTATCCACCCAGAGCTGCATCACGTTAGCCAGAGCCCTTGTATTATCCAAACTGGACTATTGCAATGCCCTATATATAGGAGCTAGCAAACAGGTCACTAACAAAATACAGACGCTACAAAACAACGCTCTCAGAGCAGCGCTCAGCATCCCCAAGAGAGAACACATCTCTAACTTTAGAAGAGCCCATAACTGGCTCAACACCACAGACAAAATGCTGCTCAAAGTTGCCTCACTTGCACACAAATGCCTCAACACCGCTGCCCCCCGCTACCTAGCTGATAGAATAAGTAAACACACTTCCATTAGACCTACCAGAACCTCCAACGCCAATCTACTCACAGTTTCCCAGTTCAAACGCACCAAAATGGGTGGCAAGAGCTTCCAGGGGAAAGCAGCCCAACACTGGAACTCCATACCACCCCCTCTAAGGTCACCCCAAACCTACACACACTTTAGACGCAACTACATACACTGGATAAAGAGCAATGACTGCTAAGACCATCCAACCCACCACTGCTACTTAATATGTAAATATGTATATGTGTAAATCTGCAAACTCGTGCCTTCACCACAACTAATGCAACCTTCTTTGATCTTATTGTAATTAATGTAATGCATTGTAACATGTAACCAAGCTGTGAATAACCTTGTTGCTCCTGCGTCATCATACCCTCGGGTCTGGTGCACAATACAAATGAATAAACTAAACTAAACTAAACTAGGCTTAGGCCAATAAAAATCAAAAGGAGGCACTAATATGATTTCCGTTCAACAAACCCTCCTTTTGGCCTAAGCCAAGTGCTAAACTAGAAACTAGTCGTTTTACGAGTAACTACACGTCTCAATGTCCATACATCCTGAATCACATTCATCAGATATATCAATCGCCATAAAATCTACAGCTGTAATTTCCTTCATCACAAATTCATTGGTCTTTCTTTCCGGTGTGTGTACCTTTGGTCCTAACATTCCCATAGTCTGTGCACAACATCCCCCTAACATTGAACATATGGCAGGAAGACATTGTATACAGCAACAGCAAAACAACAGAATACCCAGAATTATCAATAAGACCGAGAGAAGCTTCCATCCCCAAGATAGTAAGAAGTCCCAGAACCAAATACTAAGATCCCAATTCCCCTCAGGAACGTGTACTTCAGAACTTAGGACGTGCAGATTTTGTATTGCCTTTAAGATGGTTGGGGAGGAATCTGGTATGAAAACGCAGCAAGCGGACCCCACTAATTTGCATACTCCACCACACTTGGCCAAGATGACATCTAATACCATCCGGTTTTGTAGCGCCACTAATCTGATTTCTTTTTGCTCTAGAGTCATCTTATAGAGTATGTCAGTGGTCCGGTTGATGGTTTTCTCCAGTACTCTCGCTAGTCTCCTAATGTCCACAGAATTCATAATTTTCCCCCAAAATGGTACAAAAGATTTTGCTACATTACCCAGAACTTGTGGAGGAGTATCATTGCTATCGTCCAGCCTTGGACGAGCCCTAGAGATTTCAGTGGTAAAGCTACATATACCCCTGGTAGCAGAATTCCCAAATAACAAGTTCCCTGCCAATCCCTAGGTAGCCATGGATAAGCTTCATTACCGCAAACAAAGTAGAAAGGTTCGCCTACATACAAAGGTCTGTCCTCACTGGTCAAGTTTGCAAGATTGGTGCAACCCTCGAAATCGCCCATTGACTGAGTACCATTCCTTTGTATGCAGAGAGAAACTGAGTTGGGGCTATGGTTTACAGTGTAAGAAGGTGGCGTGGCATCCCTATTGCCTATAGAAGCCATCTTAAAAGAAATCAGAGATTGAAAAGGTTGAGAGAGTCTATCAGAAGGCCTAATAGAAGCAACATTAAGCTTGCTCCTATTTGCGAAGAGTGAGCATCCCAGAGGCGTTAGGACTCGCCCTTCAAATTTGTTCAAATTCATCCCATCAAAGTTCCCCGAGATGCTATCATTCCATCGGCCAAAGAATAGTGCCCTTAGAGAAGCATAACATGCAATAGTTAAAGGCAATAGATGAATATACCAGCCCAACCCTTTTTCTCCATGTTGCGGTTAATGAGAGTAAACCCAACAGTTAGTTCTGTTCAAAATGGCATGAGTTGCGTTCATTATTAACAGTAATGTATTATTATGATAGCTTTGTCTATGTTGAGAGTCTCTAGAAGATAGAGTGTGTAGGTGCACGAAAGGAGTAGATACAGTAGGAACATTCTCAGTAGGCAAGAATGTTTCAAGTGGGAGTACTTCTTCCATGTACCAAAATCCTAAGGCAGCTAATATTATGGAACTGGTTAACACAATTACAAGAAAACAACACGTCTTGAAAGACCATCGGCCTCATTACCAGTCTGCCGGTAACCGAGGCGGTAAAACCCCCTGGTTACCACCGGACTCGTATTACCATTCCGCCTCTGTGACTCCTGGAAATACCAGGGCATTACGACCCTGGTGTCCCGGGAATTCCGGAGGCAGAATTCGGTTAATCCCCATTCCCATTGACTCCCATAGGACTCAATGGGAAGGGGGAAGTGGAAACACCGGCACCATCTCGTGATGGTGCTGGTGTTTCCATGTCCGCCTGCAGGCGGCGGTGTTAAACCCGCCAGGTCAGACTTGGCGGGAACATCACCTCCCGCCTACAGGAGTCGGATTGGGCGGTCCGGAATTAACAGTGGTGGCGGGTTTACCGCCACTGTTATTTCCGGACCGCCCGACCTGTAATGAGGCCCCATGTATTTGATCGTCCATTGTCATTGTTGGCCACACAGTCACTTGTTTGTTCCATACGAGTAGGTGTGATAACAGGCATTGTTCCTTTGAAGCGAAAACTCAGTAGTCCGTTTGCTGGTGATCTCCTGATCACGCGTTTTCTTAGTCTTTCCCTATCCCCAGCCACCTACTTTCCTTCAAATGCAAAAGATGGGGCAAAGGACAAGCCCTATGGTTACTCCCTTGTGGGCACAGCCGAACCGTGCAGTAAGTCTAGCTCTGTGGATGCAGATTGTACCTCATGACTCCTGGTACAGTGTGATCTGCAAACAATGCGTCGTTGCTTCCTGATGGAAGCGATGAATTTGCAGCAGAACCAGACAAACGTGCAAAAGGATCTGCAGGAGAGTGTGGAGATGAAGCAGCTGTTTCCCCAGGCCCCAAGGGCTCAGGGAGTGTCTCTGAAGCACTATCAATACTGCTCAACGCTGACTGATCGCTGGGAGCAGAGCAAGTATGTTTCTCCTTATCTTCTTCGTCGTGTGGCAAAGTGAAAGGTATCCTCTTGACATGCGAACTGTGGATCCAGTGTTTCTTTCCAGCTACTCATACAGCAGTCTGTGTTGCCGGGAGGACCTGGTAGAGCCCTCTCCACCTCAGTGCGAGACAGGATGCTCTCTCAAATGCTTTGGTTAGCACCCACTCGCCAGGTCGGATGCTATGACCTGGCCCCTCCTATTTAGCTGGGTGGGCTTCTCGCACCTGTTAATGAATCAAATACAGATTTTTAGTTAACCGTTCGCAATATTCAGAAAGAAGTACATGCTCTATATCCCTCAAAGCCCTGGGTTTAGGAAGATTTCAAATGTTAGCTGGCCTCCCCATCACCACCTCATATGGGGAGAGCCCAGTCCTTGTCTGTGGGGTCGTTCGCATCGAGAGTAACACTATCGGTAAGGCATCTGGCCATTTCAAATTGGTTCCAGCACACGTTTTAGCGAGCTTGTTCTTCAAGATTCCATTGTGTCTCTCTACCAACACAGCACTCTGTGCATGTCTGGCCGTTTATTGAACCATAATCCCGCACATATCTGTAGAATTACAGCAGCAATAAAATGTGGACCATTGTCCGACCAGAAGACCCTTGGCAAACCAAACCTAGGAAAATATTCCTTAAACATGGTTTTCGCCGTTGTCATTGTTGTGGCATCTTTTACAGGAAAGGCTTCAACCCATTTACTAAAAGCACAAATAACAACAAGGACCGTCCAAATAAAGTCAAAGTGAATCACCTCGAAAGGGACAGAAGGTGGACCAACGACCCCTTGGTGTCGATGTACCCTTCCCCATATTGTGCTGTAGACAGACCCTGCAACTCTGGACAAAATGCTCAGCAGTCTTTGGGATGTTAACATTTATCCAAACAGTTTCTAACATTTTACAAATTTTCCTAGCACATTCACCACCATAGTGATGTGCGCATCTGGCAGCATCCACTTTCCCTCTAGGTTATCCACCCAACACCCATCATCATCCAACCTCGCCAAGCCCTCAGCCCATTGCTTAGTTTTCTCTAGAGTGGCATCGACTTGGATATTCTTTATAGAATCAATTCCTTCGTCCCTTGCAGTATATATATCTGAAAAGAGATCAGTAGCAGTCTATTTGGCTATCGGTCAGCGAAAGCGTTCCCTTTTCCTACATCATTTATGATTTCTGATGTGCTGTGCACTTCATAATTGCTAGCTGAGTGGGAAGTGCAAGCGCCGAGAGTAGCTTAAGTATCAAGGTTCCATATTGGATCTTTGTTCCATGTGAGGTCAAGAAACCTCGTTCTGCCCAAAGTCTACCGAAGTTGTGAACTACCCCAAAAGCATACTGACTATCAGTATATATGTTTACTCTAAGCCCTTCGGAAAGTTCACAAGCTCGAGTCAATGCAATAATCTCTGCGGCCTGCGTGGAGTTATGCAAACGTTCTTTGGAGTCCACAACAGTGCTTAGTGTTGTGATGGCATAAGCAGCAGTGGATGTACCATCCGGAAGTTTGAAACAGGAGCCACCACAAAATAGCTCCCCTTGTGGATCGTTCAATGGTGTATCTTTCAAATCAATCCTGCCTTTAGTTTCTTGTTCTGTGGAATAAAGGCAGTCATGTGATATTTCGTCACTGCAAGCAGTACCTTGCGGGAGAGGTAATAATTCAGCCAGATTCAATACACACCACCTCTTAATTTGAATATGCGGTGCAAACAAGATCAATTTGTATTTCGTTAATCGTGCGGAAGTGAGATGTTGTGTTTGCATTCTATTTAATAGAACGTCTACAGAGTGACGTACCAACAAGGTTAAAGCATGGCCTAGGACCATACCCTCGCTCTGTTTTACAAACGCAGCAGCAGCAGCAACAGCTCTCAGACATCTCGGCAAAGGGCATGCAACAGGATCAAGGGTGGAGGAAAAGTAGCCATACAGCCTATTCTTCCCCCATGTTCCTGCGTTAACACAGCCAAAGCACATCCATCACGTTCATGCACATACAACTCGAAGGCCTTTTCATAATTTGGTGTGCCCACAACTGGTGCTGAACACAGTGCAGTCTTGAGCAGATCAAAAGCTTTCTGGTGTTCCAAGTTCCATGGCAATGACAAAGAAATGCCCTTCCTTGTCAAAGCCAAGATTGGTTTGATCACTAGTGAGAAGTTCGGGATCCACTGCCTACACTAAGAAGCCATTCCTATCAAGGCTCTGACTTCCTTCTGTGTATTTGGGACAGATCTGCTAGAAATGATTTTAATCCTTTCAGGCATCAATCTTCTTCCCTCCTTTGACAGGAGATAGCCTAAATAGGCAACCTCCTGTCGACAATATTGAAACTTTTTCAGTGAAGCTTTATGTCCATGTTTTGCTAAATGAATAAGCAATAACACAGTGCCCTCTTTGCAAGTCCTTTCTAAATCTGCAGCTAAAATAAGGTCGTCGACATACTGAAGCAATGTACAAGTAGTAGGCACATCAAGTGTATCAAGCTGCTCTTTCAAAGCCCTACTGTAAATGCTAGGAATTTCTGTGTACCCTTGTGGCGCAAGGGTGAATGTAAATGAGCGTCCCCCTAGGGTGAACGTGAACAGGTATCTGCTATCCTTGTGTACAGGAATGCTAAAGAAGGCATTCTTAAGATCTACGAAACTAAAATGAGTAGCAGAAGCTGGAATCATCGTTACTATCATTGTTACATCAGGCACAATAGGAAATTGTGGAGCAACAATCTTGTTGATAGCACATAAATCGATAATGAAATGAAAAGGAATTGCATTATCTCCTTTCTTATACACCGGTAAAATCGGACTATTACACAAACTACCTGCAATTTCTTCAATTACCCCACAGTGTACAAAATCGGAAACTATACATTTCAAAGCTTGCTCACCATCAAACAAAATCTTATACTGAAGACTATGTGGCAACTTTACTCCTTGTTTCAAGACAATTTTAACAGGCTCAATTTGTAAAACACTGACATCATTGTCATCCATCGCCCATAAACACTCCAGAACGTCACTAAATTCCGGCGGCAAAGGTCTAGTCCTAAACTGTGAGACAGAAATTGCTGTGGTGAAATCGTCAAACGCACTCCATCGGAAGAACAATGAATTACCGCATTTAATTCGTTCAACAGATTCAATGCCAGCAAGTTCTCACCACAGTTTGATGTCAAAAGAAACGGACAGTGATCCGTGAATGGATCCAATGAAATCGGTACCGCAGAGAAACCGGACTAACCTCTGGCGTACCAGAAAACCCTACAGAAACATTAGTTTGTCCTGACGGTTGAATGTCTGGAACCCCTGAATGATCAATGGAACACTTCTGTGCTCGTGTATCTATCAAGAATAGATGTTTCCTATTTCCCACTATCATTTCAACATAGGTATCTTTCTGATTATCGGGAATAGGTGTAGGTTCAAAACCCTGCTTTGGGCAATCCTAGCGAAACAATATATCGTCAAAGGGAAGGTCTTCAGAGCGATAAGCAGTAGAAGGCTGATCAAAAATGTTTCTATTATCCACACTCAGTGGTTGATTGTCTTGCGAAAAAGACTGAGAATTCTGAGAAAATGTGCTTCTACCACGACCCCCGCCCCAGGGTGGCCTCTGGATCATCTACCCATGATACCAAATGTGTTATTCGACTTCTGCTGGAGGATTGGGCATTGTGCTCGCCAATGACCCTCTTGTCTGCAATAAGCACATTGATTTGCGTGTACAGGACCCAACGGCATATTACCTTGTGGACCATACTGGGCCTCATTACGACCCTGGCGCTAATGGGTTAACGGCGCCGTAAAAGGCTGCTGCGCCGTTAACCCATTAGCGCCTTACTACGAGGTCCCTTTGCAAGACCCGACCTGAACGGCTGGTCTAGACCAGCCGTTAAAGTAGGGACCCGAAAAGGGACCTTGGTGCTAAGTACGGTACAGCAATTTGCGGTACCGTACTTAGCCCCTTCCCCAGTCCCATTGAGCCCTATGGGGCAAAAATGGGAATGGGGAAGGGCCAATGTTCAATGGGGAATTACCACCCCGCCAACCTTGGAATGGGGTGGTAATTCCCCATTGAACATTGGCGGACTCGTTACGATACTGGCACCAACCATAGTGCTAATAGCGCCATGGTTTAGTGCCAGTATCGTAATGAGGGCCACTGTCCCCTAAACTGTGTTCTACCCCCTCTAGGACCTCTAACAATCTGTTGCAACAACACCTTGGTTTTCAAGTCTCCCTTCCTTTTCTCAATCCTTTCCTTCTCATTATTGACTCTGTTTTCATAATACTGAGCCATATGAAACACTTCAGACCGAGACTTAGCTTGCCAAGCGCTCTCAGAAGTCATAATTTGCGACTGGATGTCAGGTAACAATCCATGCACAAATTTGTTCACACATAATCATTTTCCAGACTCTGTGCTTAAATCTTGTCCACTAAAATCTGAAAATACTTGTTCAAACCGATTAAAGAATTCGGTAGCACCCTCAGACATTCCTTGGATACAAGCAGTAAGTTTATCCCAGACAATCCTTCTCTCGGGAATTAAGGCTTTAAATGTTGTCACTTTTCTATCAGGCAAAGTCAGTATTACCTGCGGTGGTCTCTCACCAGCTGGTCTATCTCTATCTTGTCTAGCAAAATTATCACATGTGTTCCCTGACCCTGGTCCATCGTCTACTGTCCTAATCTGTTTCCACAAATCGGCAGGTAGGAGCACAGGAAATAACAAATCTATATCCCACAAAGTGAATACTGATCACTGCAATACAGATTCTATCTCTTTATAGAACCCTGTCAGATTCTTTCTAATTTCTGGGATGGATTATCTGATGGCGTTCACTTCCTGTCTTGAGAATGGGATGTGAACAAACTGTGATACATAATGTGCATCAATGTTATAGGTGGCTACACCCGTTGCGGCATTAGCCGGAACCTCAACTTTAGGGACAAATGTCGGAGGAACCTCTCTCATAGGCAACTGAGAAGTAGGCAACTCTGAACGCTTACTGGGCAACAGAGTTAAATCAAGTGCTAAAGCAGCTGAAGGAGTGTCAGACGAAAAAGCTCTCTCATAGACATTCAATAATTCTGCGGGACAACAAATCTTTCTCTGTATGCATTCATCCTGTAGGTACTCTACCATAACCTGTATCACTTTCCTCTGCATTTCTGGCATATACTGACTATACGTGTCATATACTTCTACGGGAGAAATCAACATGTCTGAAATCCATCTATGTGCATCTTTTGTGCAAATTCGCGTTTCTTCACTCATCGATTTACTAAGAGGAACAAACCGTTTCTGTACAAAAATAGTGCCCAAACTATCACCATCTATTTCTTCATTAAGTAACTTTTCTAACTCCCTTCTAAACCCCAATACGCTCTCGGCGTGCTCATATCCTTTCTCCGCAGTATCTATTGAATATGCTAAAATATTCAGATCCCTTAACACTTGTGGGATATCTATATCATTCAGTCAGTTCCACATTACGAATAAATGGATTCCCATTGCTTCAATAAAAACAGTTTTCTCAGGGAAACTATCCAGATTAGTTAGTGTAGCAAAGACATCAGCTTTTTCCCCCCTTTCCATGCACTGTCTAGCCCATGCATTCAGATCTCACTTTCTTTCTTTAGAAACTGTACTGCGAGTTACAATCTTTGATTCCGCTCCCTTATCAACTACAAGCAGAGCAGAGCCACTTGGAAGAGAAAGAGTAGACAAATCTTGTACAGTAGGTAATGAAGGTGCTGTCACTGGTGTCAAAGACAAATCTACCGGACTCATGGCAGCAGAAAAAGGTGGAGGTACAGGTGGAGGAGCTACAATAGAAAATGGAGCAATACCAGGTGGTGGAGGAGTAATAAGAGGAGTAATAAGAGGTCCAGGAATTAATACGGGAGGAGGAACAACAGCAGGAAGAGTAAAGCAACAGGAATGGGTACATAAGGAGGTGGCGCAGTGGCACCAGGCCTTCGTTCATTTAAAAGCTTGTCAATCAGTTCATCTGATGCATGAAAATCTTTGGACGGATATATTTTCTGAATGCCAAGTTGAAAAGCCCTATCCATATTTCTAACTGACTCTGACTGTTTTTGTTGATCATACAATAACGCTTTCTCAGAGTTTGACATATGCCGGCGCGCATGTTTCTCTCTACTTTTAAGCTGCTGCATAGCCACTTTTTCCAATTTTGTAATACATCAAATGCTGCAGGTCTAGCTTTTTTTCTTTAACAATATAGATTCTAAATATTCTATATGAGAAATCTCAAAGCTACCATTGATTGTCCACTGAAGTTCAGAAGCATGTCTAGTTTGTCTGTGCCAAATATCATTAAACACTATACTACCAATGCTGTACTAACAGTACATAGTACATGCCAGCAACCCCTCTCGTGGTGCCGACGGCCAAATTCCAAAGATTGTCTATCTCTGCGGAATAATGCCCTGAAACAGGCAGACAATTTCTCAGGCATATCAGATTACTGGTGTTACCTGGTCAATAATTGTACTCGCATGGACAATGCGCCAAATCAAATATCAGGATACTTAGGAATTGGGGCACGATCAAAGAACTAAGGGAGGTCCGCTCGGATTACTAAGGACAACAAAGGACCCTCGTGGTTGGTGATTTTGGCAAAACTGCCTGCCTCGATATATATGGACACTCGTCAAGATGTCGTCTCGGACCGCAAGCTCACTGTCCAGGGATCGGGTTGTGCAGTACTGTTGAGGTGTCGTGTCTCATCCAAGAAGGGGCCACCTTTCTCACCGTCCAATCCCGGTCCGATAGGCGCGTCAACTCTTCAACAAGATGGCATCAATTTTGAGGGTCCCTTTTCGGGCGCCATCTGTAAAAACAAGGAAATATATCGAGGCTGAGTACCATAATAGGAAATACACCAAACACGGGCTATAAAGATTTACAGATCTTTTATTCTGCACAGATACAAAGAAACAGAGATACAGATAGCTATCTGGCTCTCAAAACCCCGCAATGAGTAGCAGCCCATCAAAGAGAGGAGAGAGAGTGCTGGACATCTAAACATTTGTCTTTTTATACAATTTCAACAATATTGTCCTGCCCCTCTACATGTTAATAATCTGCGGTCTAGAGTTTGTGCCTAGTTCACATACAGCTTATACAATAATATGCATACGGATTACATGAGTTTGCATTTCCATCAAGTTACAATGGTGATGTATATTCTCGGATCCTGAAGTAAGCCTTAGCCTACATCCCTTTACAATGTAGTTTAGCCTGTGTCCACGCTTGGCGTTTGCATTTCATTGTCGTCGATGTGTATTCGTGGATGAGGCTTGTTAGCAAAGACAATACTAAGATGACAGTTCATTCGTAGTACAAGGTCTCTTTACCTAGTGTAAACAATCGGCCCTAGGAGTCTAACCATTAACAGAACTCAAAGGTCGGGAGCCTTGGCTGCAAGTTACAAACGCAGTCCACCATTTTAGAAAAGAAAATCATATGAACAGAAATCAAAATGGCAGAGGATTCTAAAATGGCGGCGAAATCGATCAGAAATCGGAACTTTGCAACGCGGTTTTCTTCATAGAGCAACTAGGCTTAGGCCAATATAAATCAAAAGGAGGCACTAATATGATTTCCGTTTAACAGTCTGAGGTTGCTTTAGGGCAACAACATCGCCCACTTCTTTATGGGGTGCTCTCGCCCCTCAGCGTTGATCTGCATATTCCTTCATGCGTTCTTTGGCGGTTTCATCTTGTTCTCTTAGGTCCTTGTCAAGGTTCTCAGACGGACCACCTGGTCAGGCCTGCGGGATCCTGGTTTGAATGTCTCTTCCGAACATCACCTCGGAAGAGTTTCTCCCAGTGGTACTGTGGGGTTTTCCCCTGTAGTCTATCAACAGCTGATTGAGCACTTGCTCGTAGGGCTGTCTTGTGAGCTTAGCAAGTCTGAGGGCGCCCCCACCTCATGACGTGGAAGCCTTAAGGATAGTGGCCTCCAAGGCGTGAGCCCTATGACTTCAAAAAGAAATAGGGCCTCATTACGAAGCCACCAACAGCGTAACACCATTTCCGACACCTAGCATCCCGGTGCAACCGGGACATTACAAATCCCGGCGGATCGGAAAGCTAGGTGCCGGAAAATGTTTGTCTCCCAGCAGGCAGACTGAGTGTGGTATTCCGGAAACAAACAAGGGTGCTGGTAAGCTTACTTACACCCTTGTTTCTGGACCGCCACACTCGTAATGAGGCCCATAGTTTTTGTTTGAAGTCACTCTGCCGGTTTGGTTCTTTAGTGGAAATATTTATTTTATGAAGTCAGAGTGACTTCACAAAGAAACCATTTCTTTTTGAAGCAAGGGGACTCCCCTCTACCCCATCAAACGGGGGCCTCCCAATCCTCTGCAGATGACGGGAACAAGCATTTCTGGCTACTGCAGAGAGCTGAAGGTCTTGTTCCCTGGACCAATGTATTAAAGGCAAGAAAATGTATTTTCTTTAAATGTATGCATGCATGTAAGTGTGAGTATAGGTATGTATATAATGTAATGTGCATTAATGAGTGAGTGATTGGTGCGGCCTGGATATGCCTGTGAGAGTGTATGGTGATAGTGTGCACACTCAAATGTATGGGTGGCTGGGTGTGCGTGTGTGAGTGTATGGTGAAAAGATGCACACTTAAATGTATGGGTGGCTGCCTGGGTGTGCCTGTATGGTGAAAGGGTAATCCTGTCCGCAAACTTTTGTACTACAATGGATTGTTGTAGTAATGATTCTAACAGACCTCCATAATAGTACTACTACATCTACATAAGTATGCATCATTGGAGTTAAGTTCATATCCAAATACTGGAAAAACAATTGCAGTGTCCTTTATTAATTAGGCCACATGTATAGACATTGACAATCAAATGTGGAAAATGGAAAATATAAAATATAAAATAAAAAAATAAACTTTGTCATCAACTCGGCAAGTGGTGTAAAAAGAAGACCCATGTATTGCAAATATTTAGTGCATGTTAAATGACATTACATGTTCAATGGTGACAGGAGGTCACTGAATCTGGCCTATGTTTGTCCATACAAACCAGAATTCTGAAGTGAACATTTTGAAATGTACGAGAGGTTCAACAAAGAGGTACATTTACAAAGTTGGTACAGTTGTGTTGCCAACACACTTCTATACTAGTGCTGCGTTGTCTTGCCTATGTACAGTTTTGAAAAGTAATACATCATATTTGCCAACCAAACAATGTGTTACAACAGTCAAAACAAACGTCTGTACAGCACAAAGCTTATTGCTTAAAGAAACCTAAAAGTATGGTCTTCTATAGGCGACGTCAACATAAAGGTGGTAGTGGAGAATCAGGTCATCATTCTGAGAGGTTTTTAGTCAAGGCACGATGACATAGGACGTTTTGGCTGAAAAGGGGTAGCAGCCTTCTTCTGTGGCCAGGTAAAGCAGGTCTCCCTATGAATAAAAAACAATATGAGTACATATTGTTGCATGTTCCATGAGGTGGATCATTACTGAGAATGTAGAAAGGCCCGTGAGGAGCTATACTGCGGGGTGTCCCTCCGACCCCGATCACTAACCTTGCACATAGGAGAGGAGGTTCAGAAACTGGTTAGTATTGAACCTGCATGGCCTGAATGGGCAAAAAATGGGAAAAAAATGTTGCTCGCGTCTACAGCCCAACCCGCTGGATGGATTTTCACCAAATTTGGACCAGGAGCAGCGGCTTGGTCCCGAAAGCGTGCTTTTGCAAATTTGGTGAAAATCTGTCCAGTAGTTTTTTTTAAAATGACCAAAAAGTAGGTAAAAATAAATTAGTGATATCTGTGTTCGGTCTGCGGACGGACTTCCCTATTCCCTCCGCGGACAGTGTCCTGATTGGCCAATTGGCTTGCGTGATGTTCGCGGACATGCAACGTGTTCGCTGATTGGACGGCGTGGAGCGTGAAGCGCGTCAGATTTTCGGTAGCGCCCCCATCTTGGATTCGCGGTCGTCCGCGGACAGCGCGGTGAAACTTTGTTCAAAATGTGTATTTAGTAGAGTGTGTTGGTAGGAGTGTTTGGGGAGGGTGGGAGGGTATGAGATAGGTTGAAAGTTGTGTTTTTTATGTGTTAGATGTTCTTTTTGTGTTCGATTTGTCTGCGGACATCACGGGTGTTCTGAAATGTCCTAAATAAACTGAATGGGGGGTGTTCTGAGGACTCAATATGTGTCTGTTTTGTTTGCATGCAAACTGAAACTGTTCTAAGAACACTTGCAGTGTCCTGAAATGTTCACAAATAAACAAAGTGGGGGTGTCCTGAGGACGCTGTCCGTATTGTTCGTTGTCAAGTTGAATATGTTATAAGAACACTTGCGGTGTCCTGAATTGTTCGCAAATACACAAAATGGGGGTGTTCTGAAGACGTTGTCGAATACTCGCTGTGTCCTGAAATGTTCGCAAATATGAATGGGGTTGTGGCTGACAAGTTGAATGTGATCTAAGAACACTCGCGGTGTCCTGAAATGTTCGCAAATAAACAAAATGGGGGTGTCCTGAGGACGCTGTCCGTATTGTCCTCTGTCAAGTTGAATGTGTTCTTAGAACACTCATGGTGTCCTGAAATGTTTGCAAATGAACAAAATGGGGGTGTTCTGACGACACTGTCCGTATTGTTCGTTGTCAAGTTGAATGTGTTCTAAGAACACTCGCAGTGTCCTGAAATGTTCGCAAATAAACAAGATGGTGGTGTTCTGAAGACGCTTCTAAGAACACTCGCGGTGTGCGGGGAATGTTCGTAGGGGGTGTCCTGAGGACGCTGTCCGTATTGTTCTCTGTCAAGTTGAATGTGTTCTAAGAACACTCGCGGTGTCCTGAAATGTTCGCAAATAAACAAAATGGAGGTGTTCTGAAGACATTTCTAAGAACACTCCCGGTGTCCTGGAATGTTCTTAGGAGGTGTCCTGAAGGCGTAGTCCGTATTGTTCGCTGGCAAGTTGAATGTGTTCTAAGAACACTCACAGTGTCCTGAAATGTTTGCAAATAAACAAAATGGGGGTGCCTGAGGACGCTGTCCGTATTGTTCTCTGTCAAGTTGAATGTGTTCTTAGAACACTCATGGTGTCCTGAAATGTTCGCAAATAAACGAAATGGGGGTGTTCTGAGGACACTGTCCGTATTGTTTGTTGTCAAGTTGAATGTGTTCTAAGAACACTCGCGGTGTCCTGAAATGTTCGCAAGTAAACAAAATGGGGGTGTACTGAAAATGTTTCTAAGAACACTCGCGGTGTCCTGGAATGTTCGTAGGGGGTGTCCTGAAGGCATAGTCCGTATTGTTCGCTGGCAAGTTGAATATGTTCTAAGAACACTCGCAGTGTCCTGAAATGTTCGCAAATAAACAAAATGGGGGTGTCCTGAGGACACTGACTGTATTGTTCGTTGTCAAGTAGAAAGTGTTCTAAGAACTATCGCGTTGTTCTGAAATGTTCGTAGGGGGTGTCCTGAAAACGCTGTCCTTATTGTTTGCTGGCAAGTTGAAAGTGTTGTAAGAACACTCATAATGTCCGTGGACATTAAAAGTTTCCATAGACCATAGTTGAAATGTTTGACTCTATGGATGTGATATGCTGCGATGGTTGTTGCCAGGGCATACAGTCTTGGGTGCATGGCCATTTGGCCATGCACCCAAGACTGTATGCCCTGGCAACAACCACTGCAGCATATCACATCCATATTTGCTTATAACATTGGGTGAAAAACAAATGTATAAGGAACAAAGGTATTAAATACTATGGATGTGATATGCTGCTATGGTTCTCCTTGTTATTGTATACTTACTGTTTGGTCTAGTAATGGGAGTCCATGTTTTTCTTGTTAATTTCTGTGATAAAAGAAAATAGCATGTTAGTATTAGTATTTTGTAATGACTTATTACATTGTATAATCAATATACTTTTTTTTTTTTGGACCCTCATATTTAGTAGATTACAAATCAGAGTACTGTGCAATTTGCTCAGTTTCTGTATTTGTTGCTAAAATCATTGGGTCTGTGGGAGAAAGAAAAATCCATTTTGGATTAAAAAAAACCTTTTTCTGTTATGCTACAGTTTATTTGTTTGTTTGTTTTCAGTGTTCACTTGTTTCTGGCTAATGCTTAATACTTTGGCTTGTTGTATTTTTTTGGAGCAGTAACATATTATTTATTTGTTTTGATATTATAACATTTTGGAGCAGTTAGATGACAATTGGCGTATTCTAACTGTCTATTTTTTTTATATATTTTAGTGGTATTGATTTATCTATTTGTATATTGTTAAATTTTGGGACAGTTAGATACCAATTGGCGTATTCTAACTGTATATATTCTAACTGTATATTTTTTGGTCTAATTTAGTGGTATTCATTTATCTGATTAGTTGTTGTAGAATCTTTGAGCAGTTAGATAGCTTTTGGAGGATTCTAAGAGTTTAGATTTGTTTTAACACAAGTTTACTTAGGGTTTAAATACAGTTTAGTTATCAAATTTTGGTTTTAAGAACATCAAATAAGCGTTTGTAAGATTTCCTGGTAATCTCTGCTTTAGAGTAATGGTACTATCATTACATTCAAACCATCCACATTTCTTTTTTATATATGCAGTGTAGTGCCCTGAATTGGTTGTGGCTCCTGCATGGTAGATTATACCTATTGTTGTGAAGGTTTTCTTACCAAGTGATATTTGACCATGTGTGAATCCAGTCAGCTTGCAGTTGTTTTTGGTACCATCTGCATTGTAACGTAGAAGCATTAGTGTTATGTATTTACTATGTGTTTGTACTACTAACGTGGAACGATTATCTGAATTGCAGGTAGAACATAATCTACCATGGTTTGCATTTTGTACAAGTCGCTGAAATGGACTGGATTCATAATTTGGTATTGATATATATATATGAAGCGTTCATTGGGGATTTCTTCTTGTGTCACATTGTTGCAGAGAGTGCATGTATGTTTCCACATGTATGAAATCTGAAAGATTTCATTTATAGGTATGTTTTTGTTTTCCAGTATTTGTAGTAAGTACATTAGAACTTCTTGTGGATCCTCCTGTGAATTTATAGTGAATTTCACCATTTCAGCACAGTAGTCCAATTGTTGTCTTATTCCAAAAACACTATACGTGTTGTCAGGATTGTTTGGTGCATTTCTGTGAAGTACTAACATTTGCAAACACAATGGGTCTGTACTGTGTAAGAAAATGTTGTCAACAATTGGTGGTAATTGAAATAGAATATTCATTGCTACATTTGTGTAGCAATTTACACCAACTATATTTGAGAATTTAAATTACAAGAGTACAGGTAGTTCTGTATCTATCTGCTTTTTTTGGAGTTTGTCTTCCTTCTTTAAAGAATTACTTGGTTTACTTTCCCTAATTGATTCTTTTTTGCTTGTGGTACTTGATGAAGAATTAGTTTCTTTTACTCTCTTTGGAGGATTTGCAGTGACATCCTGTTGCATTTCTGTTTGATTTATTTTTCTTTTATAACATTTTACTTTTTGTGGAACAGAATATGTGTTTAGGTGGGGGGGTGTATAGTGAGCAAAGTCTATTGTATTCTAAAATGCAAGGAATATCAGCGTTTATTTTACTTGCATCAAAGTTGATTAGAAATAGACCGTCAAGTGTACGTAAGCGTGATAGTGCGACATAGCTCATGCCTTCTTTAAAGACTGTGTTACCAATATCTATCATTGCTTTGTCTAGGGTAAGACCTTGTGATTTATGAATCGTGACTGCGTATGCAAGAGTTAGAGAAAATTGTTCTCTGCGTACATACATATCTTTGAAGAGAAGGAATCTAGCTGTTGAGCATCCTATCCTTTTTACTTCTGAAAGTTTATCAAAGAGTATATTGACAAACTTAATTTTGTTGTCGCGTGGGTATGTTTGAAAGCCAACAACTGTACCCAGTGCTCCATTAACTAGTCCTTGGTCCATGTCAAGGTTACGTTTAAGCATTACTCTGCAATTTAAGGATAATTTTAATATCTTTTCTAAGCCTGCTGTGTTTGAGATTGATTTTTCTGAACTATTTAGACTTGTTGTGGCTTGGTCACACATGGGTAGTGTCATACCATGTACATCTAGTTTGTCTGTGGCGCTAATTTCCATGATTGGTTGCATTTCTTTACTTAGCATGATTTCATTGAATTTGAAACAGCTTGCAAGAGTTGGCATTAAGGCCATACAATTGACATTTTTGTGGGCTAATTGTCCCATAACATCTGCAGCACATGCATTATCGCCATAAAGTGCATTAATGTGCCGGGTTTTCAATATTCCTTCTGCTTCTTTAGAAAGTATACTAACTCTGATACTTTTTAAAATGTTGGCATAAGTGAGATCTGCAGATTGCGCATGTTTTCTGTTAATTCTCTGTATTGGAAATGCTGCCAAAGGTTGACATTTCCAATGCTACCAACAGTTTTACGGCAGAGTTTGTGTCCTAATGTTTTAAAAATAGGCTCACCATTTACTGGTGTTAATTGAAGCAGATCTCCAAAAACAATAATGTGTTTTCCTGCAAAGAGCTCTTCATAGTCTGTTTTGAGTACTTCTTGTAATCTGAGGTGAATCAAAGCTAACATCAGGTTGGAGACCATGCTCACTTCATTTATTAGTAGCATTTTCATTTGTTTCAATACTCTGCGTAATTCCATTGCAGCTTCTGCAGAAAGTTTGTAATAGTCTAATTTGTTCTGGTGTTCTACTGGTAATAGTATTAATCGGTGTAATGTAACACAACCTATGTTGTAGGCAGCTAAACCTGTGGGGGCAGTGACAACAGCTGACAGTTTGTTGTTTGTCAATTGTTGAAGGAACTTACTAATGATTTTGATTAGGAATGTTTTGCCAGAACCAGCTTCACCACTGACGTACAGTAGTATAGGTTTATAATTATGGCAGGAACATTCTTTGTTTTCATGTTTTACACCATGTGCAATTTGTTTTGTTACTTCTTGAAAAATGCTACTTTGCTCATTGTTTAGTTTTGATTGTAGTATAGTTAAGTCTTCCTTATCTTCATACTGACACATGGTGTTTTCTACTTCTATCATAGCTAATTCTGCCTCATTTATTATTAGTGGTTCTCCCAGTGGTTCTTGGCTTCCTGTTACAGAAGGTTGACTACTGTCAGGAGTGTCCTTATCTAGTTGGGCTTGGAGTTCTTCTTCGTGTTGCTGTTCATTGTGCAACATTGTTTTCTACGGTGTAAAGTTTACATCAGTTATAGTGCTTTAATTTGCTTTGAAAGCATCCTCATATGAGTCATAGTTATCTAGTAATGGTTCTTCTTTTCTCCATGCTTTGAAGAGTTGTAGCAGGGACATGTAATATACTTCTTTATGTTGAGTCTTTAATGACAATTTGATATGATTAATTAAATTTGGTTTAGTGAGTTTAACTAAGCTGCCTTCACAGTTTGTCACTCTATATTTACCTTTTTTTTCATCAGGTTTCATATTATTTTTGTATGTGTAGTTTTGGGCTATGTGGTATAGACACATGTTTTCCAAAGTATTACTTCTGTTTGGGTAATATGTGTCCAATAAATTGTTTTTTAAAATGTCTTGGCTGGTGGGATCATGTTTGGCTATTGTTTCTATATCTTCATATGATTTTAGAACTCTTTTTCTAGATTTAGCTGGACCAAGACTTAGCCATACTATATTTTCAGATTTACCATACAATGCAGTACCAGTTAAACGATCAGCTGCTTCATTTGATCCACATTCTCTATGGGTGAGCATTCTTATGCCCAATCTGTATAATTTCTGAGATACTGTTTTATCTGATGACAGGTCATTCCAGAGGTCTTGGAGCTCTGTCTTTTCTGCTTTAGTTAAGTATGCGTGACATATCGTGCAACTGCAGTAGAATTGTCTGCAATGTACTACACATCTATGTTTGCATTCCATAAGTGGGCAATGATTGCATTATAATCATTGATATATTTTTATTCTTCTTTTCTTTTGATGTAATATGTATTTTTAGGTGACTTACCTTTAACACTATGTCTAACTGAAGACATGAGGTTGTTCACTTGACCTGCATTTGTAACTGGTCTAGGGAAACCAAATCGGCATTTGGTGTAGTATTTCCCTTTGTTTTTGTATTTGCGACGACAATATTTTCCACATTTGTGTCTTTGAAATTGTAAAATTTGTGCATGAAGATCACTATTTGTGGCTTCTGATGGAATTTCACAAGTGACATATTTTTCAATAAACTGTAAAACAGTGGCATCACTGTCTTGACTAAATTTAGTAGCATCTTTAATCCATAAAAGCATGTGGTAATGTGGTGCTCCTCTGGCTTGGTATTCTTTTCTCCAAAAGAAGTGTTGCACTTCTCCAAGGGGAGGAACAGTTTTATTACAAATAAAATGTAGCATAGCAATGAAGCGATGGTGAAAATATCTTGAAACATTAACAGGATCTAAAGAACAAAGTTCTCCAGGTGTTAGTATATCTATGTTTGTTTTGTTTTTATTTGATATGCGTAGGAAATCATGTAAATCTTACCATGCATATTCTGCACAACTTAATGTAACAAACCAAGTGGGTGGGCGAAGGTTTCTGATCATACAACGTACCCCTCCATGAAGTCAAGACCAGTACTCTTTAGTACCACGCGTATTTGCTAATAGATTTGTCATATTTGATTGTTAAACCTCATCCTTTTGTTGCACTTTTTCTAATAATTGTGTAGCTGTCATATTTTGAAAGTGTGATCCTGATTTTAATATGTGTGCAACTCTGTAACATAAAGTTGCTAGTTCACTTTCAAAGAGTAGGTGGAATATGTATTCCACATTTTGTCTAAATCTGGGATCTTCAGAATACATCCGTAATGAGCGTTATTCTGAAGCTGATATTTGAATAGGTCTATCATCATACCTTCCTCCTTTGCCAGTAGGAAAGAGTAGAGGAAAAGCATGTGCTTCTATACTTTTTTCCCATATGCTGATTGGCGATCCTTTTGTTTGACGCATTTGGTAAGTTTCCAGTGCATCTTCTACGGTGTCATTACAGTGCAAAGGATGAATTGTATAATGGTCTAAAGTATTTGATATTGTAGCAGGATCTAGTAGCTCAAATTGACCAGCTTCTTGTGTTTCTTGAATTATTTCAGTTGTATCTTTCAAGTTTTCTTCAATATTAATTTCTTTGTAATATTCATTATTCTCTTTAAGATATTGGAAGGCTTGTCTAACTTCATATAAATCTACCAGCTGTTGCCATATTTTTTTGTCTTTTGTAGGTAGTCCATTTACTAAGATAATTAAAGATTGCTGCATTGTACGTTGCACTCCTAGAGTATGCACATTTTCTTTTAGATCTAATGGTAAATAAACTACTTTTCCACGAATGCCTTTTACCAATTCAGAAGGAGGTAATTTTGCTGTTTTTGGTTGAAGGCGTATTATTGCTTGAAATGGGTGTACTGTTTGAATTATGATGCTCTCATATTAATTAAGTTGTTGTAGGGGTTTTGGTACTGGGTATAATTCCAAATTATTTGTGATAGCACGTGAAGGAGTTTGGTTGTTGTCAAGTTTTGTAGTGCAGTAACTGCAAAGTATTAAGGGCTCTGTTATTTCGTATTTGTTTTCTGCTACAAGGTAGAGAGCTAATTCAAACCATTTAGAATCTTCATTGTCTTCTATTTTGTATGATAGGTCTACAGTTTTTGTGTTACTTTTATAAAAAGTTCTACGGCAACATACACATACATGGTTTGGTACTTCAGCTGATGTACTTTTAAATTTTAGTATTTCTTTTTTGTATGTGTTTATCAAAAAGTTGCCATGTGTAGAATTGTTGCTTAATTGGTTTAAAGCTATTTCATTCTGTAAATGGCTTTCACTTCCAAAATAATTTTTCTGGATATAGTGAATTTCTTCAAGTAGGTCTTTTGCTGTACCATGTAGAAAGATGTTATTTAACTTTGCTAGTGCTAAAGCAGGACTTTTAGCATAGTACAGTTTATAGACTTAGGGGCCGATTCATGGAACAAACGTGCGCCGAAAATCTTCGCGCAAGCAGGCGCAAGCGGAAAAAACAGGCGCACGCGCACGGGTGCGATTCATGGAAGTCCCTGCGCGTGAACACCTCGGGATGTGCGCCAAACCCGTGCATGGCGCACAAGTCACTGCAACATCCCGAAAGGCGTGCGCGACGCGCACAGTGAAAGCGCATAACCTCGGCGCATACACCAGAAAGTGGGCGGGACACGGGGCGTAACGCGCGGAATGGGGAACAACGCGCGAAAATAAGGGAGTAACTCGGGATGTACTGCAGGGAAGCAGACAGAACGCCCACACGCACTGGAACCACACGTATTCATGGAATCGAATAGGGCAAAGCCACGCACAGCCAAAGACATGCACAAGCTGAAACACATCCGCCACACGAAGGCAGGCGGTAGAGTCCCAGTGCATCACAAAAGTGGCAACATACAGCAATTGGGCCTGTGCGAGCGGGGTACGTGTATTTCGGGGGCGCGCGGGAAGTTATACACGCGATTGAGCGGGGTACGTGTATTTCGGGGGTGCGCGGGAAGTTACACACGCAATTGAGCGGGGTACGTGTATTTCGGGGGCGCGCGGGAAGTTACACATGCGATTGAGCGGGGTACGTGTATTTCGGGGGCGCGCGGGAAGTTACACACGCGATTGAGCGGGGTACGTGTATTTCGGGGGTGCGCGGGAAGTTACACACGCGATTGAGCAGGGTACGTGTATTTCGGGGGCGCGCGTGAAGTTACACACGCGATTGAGCGGGGTACGTGTATTTCGGGGGTTTGCGGGAAGTCACACACGCGATCTCATCAGGGTACGTGTATTTCAGGGTGCGGGGGAAGTATCCCACGCAACATCATCAGGGTACGTGTATTACAGGGGTGCGCCGGGAGCAGCACACGTGAATTGCACGTGTGGGTCCTCCCAGGTGTTCCGTCTACACCCTCCACGGCCCCTGCAGGTGACTCACACCACAGGGGCCTACCCAGCACATGTCCTGCAGGCACCCCATCCACCATGGCCATGCCCACCAGCCAACCCACATGTCACCTTGCACTACTGCCCACCAACGCATGTCCCCCTGCACCCCCAGCCACCAGGGGCACCCACCACCAGGCCCCCACCCATGTCTCCCACCACCCCCACCCCAAGCAGTGCAGGGGAAGCCTCCACCAGGCCCCCACCCATGTCTCCCACCACCCCCATCCCCCAGCCACCAGAGGCAGCCTCCACCAGGCCCCCACCCATGTCTCCCACCACCCTCACCCCCCAGCAGTGCAGGGGCAGCCTCCACCAGGCCTCCACCCATGTCTCCCAGAACCCCCACCCCCCCAGTCACCAGGGGCAGCCTCCACCAGGCCCCCACCCATGTCTCCCAGCACCCCCACCCCCCCAGTCACCAGGGGCAGCCTCCACCAGGCCCCCACCCATGTCTCCCACCACCCTCACCCCCCAGCCACCAGGGGCAGCCTCCACCAGGCCCCCACCCATGTCTCCCACCACCCCCACCCCCACAGTCACCAGGGGCAGCCTCCACCAGGCCCCCACCCATGTCTCCCAGCACCCCCACCCCCCAGCAGTGCAGGGGCAGCCTCCACCAGGCCCCCACCCATGTCTCCCACCACCCCCACCCCCCAGCCTCCAGGGGCAGCCTCCACCAGGACCCCACCCATGTCTCCCACCACCCCCACCCCCCAGCACTGTGGGGCACCTGCCAGCAGGCCCCCACCCATGTCCAACTCATGTTCCTCACCACCCCCACCCCCCAGCACTGTGGGGCACCTGCCAGCAGGCCCCCACCCATGTCCAACTCATGTTCCCCACCACCCCCACCCCCCAGCACTGTGGGGCACCTGCCATCAGGCCCCCACCCATGTGCAACTCATGTTCCCCAGCCAACATGTCATCACAATCTAGATCCCTGGTCCCTATGGTCAGCCTCCAAATGCAAAACACCCACCCGAGTATTGCATCCACCCACTCATAATTTGCAATTACATCACAGAACACCAATTGGAAGTTCCGAAACAAACAGATTTCCCTCACATACACCCAATGGGTGTCAGTGAATCTCAAAACACATATCATGAAATGCATGAAACCAATGACATAACCACACATTGAAGTTCACCAAAAAAAATATGTATTAAAGGAAACATAAATAGAATGAAAAATGAAGAAACAGAAATGTGAATGTACAAAAATTAAAAGAAGCATGTCCGTGAAAAAAACCAAAACCAAAAATAAAATTCAAAAGTAATGTTGTCCAAAGTCAATGTCCACAAAACAAAATCCAATGGGAAATAAAAAAGAAAGCCATTGCTCCATGGTTAAAAAGTGAAAAAAAAATACAATACAACTGTGAACTATGTACATGGGAACAAGCCAGGGTCCATTATCCCAACAAAATAAAGGAAACCTATCTAACTACACTAACTAATAAAATAAACTATATACAAAAATGTGGCCAATGTCCGAAAGGTCCAAATAAAATCAAAACAAAAATGAAACCTAACACTACCTACATAACTATGTACAAGGGCAGCGGGCTAGTTTCACGGCTCACTTGTGGATGTCCCGGGCCAGGGCATCATCGAACTCCCCCTCAACGTCCCGGAGGCGGTCCTCCTCCATGGCCCCGAGGGTCCGCAGGGCCGTGGACGCCTCCACCTCCAAACCCCTGCGGATTGCCTCGAGGCACTCGGCCCGCCTCAGGGCCCTATGCATGGAGTTCTCCGCCCTGACCATTGTGAGCCATGCCTCTTCCGCCCGCTGCTGCTCCGCATCTATGGCGTGGCCCAACCGCTGCCACACGGAAGACACTCTCTGTCCTGGGTCCCCCTGCCCTCCGGCCGATGCCTGCCCCTCCGATGTTGAAGGCCCCGAGCCATCATGGCTCCCACCACATTGCTGCTGCTGCTGTGCCTCTGCCCGTGCACTGCCTCCTGCGCCTGCACATCCTCCGCCGGCTGGGGTGCAGTCGTAGATGTGGCCACCCCTGCTGGACGTCCGACTCCTGACTGTGGCAGGGATGCCTCCTCCACCAGCCTGGCCGCACCGTCAGAGGCAGCTCCACAGGGCACCCAGGTGACTGATGGGTGGGAAGATGGCACAGAGGACGACTGGCGCGTAGGGGGTCCAGTTGAGGAGGGGGTCGTAGCAAGCCCCATCAGATGGAGGAATCCGGCCTGGGTGACCTGTCCCAGTAGGCTGACGTGGTCAACGAGTCATTCAAGATGACGTGCAGTCTCTTCATGAAAAGACTACAGGTCACCTCGCATGGCCCGTTGACGCAACGCCACACCAGCCAGGACAGGCTCAACCCGGACCTGGATAGCCACGTCCGCAGGCAGATGAAGGCCAGTTGACGTGAGCTCATCCCCTGCCTGAAAACGGGTCTGGACGTAGGCATCCCTGCTGGTGCAAGATGATGCAGGGACAGGATCAGGGACAGGATTGCACACAGGCACCTCCGCAGCGGCCTGTGCTGCCTCCTGTCCTTGGTACTGCACTGCACCACTAGCACCAGTGGGATCCCCACCTCCAGACCCCATCTCTGGTTCTTGCACGGCCTCCTCCTCCACCAAACCCCCACCAACCTGGATGACTCCGTGCCATCTTCCCCTGTTGGGCCCTGTGGGGTCCCAGCTGCCCCTTCTGCTGCCGAGGAGTCCAACTCCAACCTCCGCCTCTTGGACCTCCCCCCGGCAGCTGCGGCCTGGGAAGCGGCACCAGACTCCTCACTCCCCGACGAGATCACAACATGGGAGGGGAGCCGGGCCTTGCGTCTCCGGCTGGCGGTGGGATCCCCACCGCTGTGCTCCACAGCACCTTCTGAGCCCTCTTCATCAGTTGACGCTGCAGACAGGGAGAAACAAAACACAGGCATCAGGGCACTGTACAATGGACACATACACACATGACAGTTGTAAATGAGTGGCATTGGCAAACCTCAGACATGTCATCACAATCCCCAACACACATGTCATTACAACTCGCACACATGAGCCATACCACAGCCATATTGCAACTGCCACCACCATCCATACACATACAACAGCATGAGCAGCCAAAGGTGAGCCAGACATCACATGCAACACAGGAAGTGCACCACACATGTACACACACCACCACACTTGCATGCATGTGTACACCTCTGCCAAATGTCGCAGTGTTCAGACGGGCATCCATTTCACATCTGACAATCAGGCTTCCACATACCGCTGTCACATGCATCCATGTTGCATCACTGTTGCACCCTTGTCAAATACACACACATGCACATGTACACAGTGCTGATACATGCAGCCAAAAACAACATACATGCGTGACATCACGGACATGTCTACTTACATACACATCCATCCAAACATGTGTGCCCACACAACTGCATTTGGCATGCAAGCCTACACACACAAGCACCATCCATGTCTCACACATTCCAGCCCTCGCATGTGTCAGCCCCACGGCCCTGTACACCCCCACCCATACTCGACCCCATACAAACAGATGTGCAACCTGCACACTACTGAATAATCACCACACGCACTGCTCACAATCAGGATGCATGTACACTCACCGCTCGACTCCAGACGGGTCTGCCTCTCAAGGACCTGGACGTGGAGCGCTGGGGATATGCGTTCCAGGACCCTCATCTGTTCTTCCGACAAGTGGCCCCGGCGCCCCTTGGCATCCGCTGCCTTCAAGAGGCGCCGGGCCTTGTTCAGGGTCCTGGACCTGAAGTCCTCCCAGCGCTTCTTGACATGTTGTAAGTCGCGGACTGCCACCCCCTCCGCATTGATGGCAGTCACAATGTCAGTCTAGATCCGAGTCCGTCCTTCCTTGTCGGCGCGGGAACTTCCGAAGAGGGCATCATACTGCCCCAGGACTTGCTCCACCAGGACACCAACTTAGGTGGCACTGAAGCTGGTGCCCCTCTGCCTCTCTGGCCGGGGGTTGTCAGTGGTCCCAGATGGTGTTTGCCCCGACATGACAACCCCAGAGGCAGGAGTGGGTGGGCAACTGGGTCCTGGGGCTGGGCTGTGGAGCGATGGAATCCCAGTCGGGAGTCTTCGGTTCCAGCAGGGGTATTCACAGCAACAGCACCCCTGGCTGATGTGCAGGCAGCAAATGGCAGGGCACGTGGGCAGCAGGCAGTCAGGCAGCAGCAGATGGCAGGTGGGAGCGTGCTCGGGGCTCTGGGGGGCAGTAGTTCGGCCTTCTGGGCAGTAGCGTGGTCTTCCGTGGGCTTACGCGTGGCCAGCTTGATACGGAGTGATTTGGCACATGAAAAATCTGCACGTCAGCGTGTAATTCGAGGAAAGGCCCTTAGCGCGTAAGCGCGTCTGCACGCATACGCATTTTCATTGGACAGAAGGCCCCTCAAGGGCAAGCGCCCCTGTGACGTGACGCGTACAGACGTGCATGGCCATTTCAGCGCGCGTGGAAAACTGCACGTCCGCGTGTAATATGAGGAAAGGCCCTTAGCGCGTATGCACGGCAGCACGCATATGCGATTTCATTGGACCAAAGGCCCTTAGCGCGTGAGCGCGTCTGTGACGTGACGCGCGCGGGTGTTTCCCTCATTGCACGTGATGACAGAACACACATGGATTTCCACCAATCGCGTGTGAAAGTTCCCAGCACCCCGGAACACACGTACCCAGGCAAATCGCGTGTGGAACTTCCCGCGCACCCCAAAACACACATACCCAGGCCAATCGCGTGTACGCTCACTCTCCTCCGATCACACGCGATGACACTCGGACCTACAGTCTTACCACATATCCGAATACGGGAAACCCGTGCACGGCAAAAGACGTGCACAGGCGTCAACGCGTCCGCCCACACGAAGGCAGGCGGAGCCGTCCCTGCGCACAGCATAAAAGTGCGCGCAAACAACAAACGCGTATATACTGCTACGATGAATGCCCCATTTGTCGCTGCACTGATTGTGGGACACCGCAGGAGGAGGAGAATAGCCAGGGCATGCATTTTCGCACCACGGACAAGCCTTTTTGGGATGCCTGACGACCAGGTCTACGGCAGGTATAGGTTTCCACCCCATATCATCCTAGACCTGGTCAGGGAGTGGGAAGATGACCTCACATCCCCCACCCTTTGCTCCCAAGCATTGAGCCCCTTGGAGAAGCTGCTCAATGTCCTGCATTTTTTGGCCACTGGGTCATTTCAGCGGACCACTGCCATATTGGGGGGGGTCTCACAGGCCACGCAGTCACGCTGCCTACACCAGGTACTGGCAATCATGACAGCACGCCCCTCAGTCCGCAGGCACATATACATGCCCAGAACACCCGCAGAAAGGCAGGCCGTTGTCCTGGATTTTTTCAGGGTGGCACACTTCCCGAAAGTGCTCGGTGCCATAGATTTCACCCATGTGGCCCTACGTCCACCTAGGGCCATTGAGCACATCTACCGAAACCACAAGCACTGGCATTCCATCAATGTACAGGTGGTATGTGATGCAAAGGGAATCATCACCTCTGTCTATACAAACTACCCTGGCTCCACCCATGACAGTTTCATATACAGAATGTCCACCCTGAGCCGGGCCCTTGAAGCTGGGCAGCATAACGACACATGGCTCCTAGGTCAGTACAAATGCCCTTGCACATGCATGCAAGTCACACACAGACAAATATCCAAACCCTAATAATCTCAACTATAATCACCTCCCCAGGGGACAGTGCCTACCCTCCGAGCAACCACATGATGACGCCAATCCGGAACCCCACCACACCAACCCAGGTAAGATACAACGCCGCCCATATTGCAACCAGGGGCATAGTGGAGCGCACATTCGGAGTGCTCAAGTCACGTTTCCGCTCCCTTGACCGCTCTGGTGGGCAACTACTCTATGCACCACCAGTAGTGTGCAGGATCATTGTGGCAGCATGTGTCCTGCACAATGTTGCAACATGGCAGGGCGTACCGGTGGACATGGTGGTGCCCCCACATCCCCAACCACAGGCACAGGCGCTGCCCATGGGAGGGGACAGGGCACGTGGCAAGGAAGCCCGGACCCAGCTTGTGGCCACATTTTTCACCTAAACTCCCACCCCTGCGGAGTGCACACAGGCCTGGCACATACCAGGTGACAATCGATGATGACAAAGAGACAGTCAACTGTCACAACCCTACCACCCTGAGATAGTTGCCATGGAAGTGCCACATCGTCTGCATCCCTAGCTACTTAAACACAAGCTATCCTGTGTGACCAAAAGGCACACATATGACATATGACATGATATGGGCCATACACAAGTATTCCAAGGCGCAATGAGGCAGGGAGGGGGGAACAAGGGAACACAGAGAACGGTACTACTAGGCCAGGTGTCATTGAGATCGTGCAAGTGCAGGGGTAGGAGGAATGGGAAAAGTGCAAGGGGAAGGGTGGGGGGGAGTCCAGTACAGGGGAAGTAGCCCGAAAAAATAATACATAGGTCGCCTGGTGGCAACTACAAAGGTAAGTGCAGACAAGTGCTGGGAAGGGAGGACTGTAGGGATAGAGAGACAGTACTGCAGTGCAGGGGTTGCCAGAGAGGCAGTGCAAGTGGAGAGTGGCTGGGCCAGGGACCGAGGTCGGTGAGAGTGGCCCAGTTGCAGCTCCTGTGCAGTTCCAGTGAAGAATTCTGCAAGGGAGAGGCAGAGAGTAAGCAGAAGCAAAGAGGAAGGTCTTGAGGTGCTTCCAGAACTGGAGATGGTTCCCCTCAAGTTCAAGTCAGGCCGGAAGTCTGTTCCAGGGGGAGGGCCCTGCTGCGGAGAGAAATCTACCCCCAGCTAGTTGCTCTGAGAAGCGGATGACCCGGACATGCAAGGTGTGCATCTCACACACCTGCAAAACAGGCCATGGCCATCACTGTCATGTCACTCAAACCCTCCCAAACATCAACATGACATGGCAAGCAATACCCATACACCAACGCAGTAACGATAAGGTACACATTGCCATGTCCTAAATGTACAGTGGCATCGGACACTGCTGCCTGACCCGGAATCAGATGAAATGACAGACCAACAAAATCTCCCACCCAAAATAAGTCATTTCCAAATGCATTACAACAGTCGTAGACGTAACATCACAATGAATGCCTGTCTACATGCACATTATGCATTGCAAAATCAACACTGCAGCTCATGTGTGCAGTGTCCTACTCCTGCATCACACTGCTCAGCGCACAGCACAGTGAACAGCCATTGTGTGTGATGCACACCCTGAGCATCACATCTAAGTGACAGACCAGGTCAAACATCAAATTAGGCATGTTCTGGATCCATGATTGGTCACAGAACATGTGCTGCCGGGACACAGTGGGCACCAGAAGGCAAACAGTGTACACGTGGATATGCAAGGGTGGGAGTACATGTAGTGCATCAGAGTGCAAGTGTGTGGTTCTGCAAGGACATGCACTCCACATATGCATGTGCACTCAAGTGACCATCAGTGTTCCCTACACATCACATGTGAACATCCACCATGTGTACACCCCAGCATGTCAAACCACAACTATCCCCTCGCACCTGAAAGGAAAACACAACACATGAACAGGCATTGATCAGCAGAACACAACATGTACATAGGATACCACCATTACTATGTCAGAGTTCCCATCACACTGCAGGGCAAGGCAACTATCAACAACAACCCCCCCCCCTCACAAATGACCATGACCCACTGAACAACTGCACCTGGGTCATGGAGCCTCCAAACCTCAATTCCACCTGGCCACAGGATCACCTTTATCCTTCGACACCATCTCCCACCTTGTGTGTCAAAAGATGCCTGAACCCTCATTATTCACACTCATTTACAAAATCACAAAATCCAAGGCATGAAAACGAACCCGAACACCCTCCAGTAGATGACTTGACATAGCAGTACCTCACAAAGTCCAAGTACTACCACAATGATGCAACAACCAAGGTAGCACAGCTAAACAATGTCACGACAGGATGTGAGAAATGTGTGGTACATGACATAGGATGATGCACCATGAATGGATGTGTACTGTCACAGGTCCCCTGTACAGGCGCGGGAGTGTCACGAAACAACCACCCCCACCATGTCCCGGGTGCCTGCAAGGTCAAACTCACACAGGCCCCTGAGACCCTGGTGGGGAATGAGGTTCAGGGATATGCAGTCGGGACAGATGTTGACACACTGGATGACTGGAATGAGTGGCAGGAGAGGGGAGGAGGAATGACACATGAAACTAGGGAATGCACGAAAATGTACAACCTGCATGAACACATACACAATCCAAACAAACTTGGACATCATTGTCATGGCCTTCTGTAGTCCAGGCTCAGGAGTGGTACGAACCAACCACCCCCTCTAGGGTTTTGGCGCATGCAAGTTCTGGGCTTACACAGGCATCCACAACCCCAGTGGGGAAAGAGGGTCAGGGAACGTTGCTTGGATAGGCACGGGAAGCAGGAACACCAGGTAGAGGGTACAGGTTTCAAAATTGCATAGGATCACGGGTGATTAGGGAGAAAAAACACATACCAAATTGAACCACATATACATCCATGCATCAGTACACTCCCCAGCAAGCCTATGCAGAGCAGTTCGTAAGAAAAACAACAAGACACTCAGCTCTGGTTTTGAGTGTTGGCCTCCTGCCTGCGCACTCTCAGGTCCGGTTACAGGAGCACTGCAATGCTGCAAAGAGAGCCACAGTCAACAACCTGTATGTGCCAATTACACAAAAACACAACACCAAACATGCCCCATAGCAACAAACTACTCTACAAACAGACAATCTGTGCTCGATGCTTCGTACCCATATATAACATCACCCCTGTGACGGGTCATACACAGTCAATGCAGTAAGTCAGCCGCTGGTGGGTGCGTGGCAAATGGAACACCAATGTGTCACAATTCACACAACATGCCATGTTCCCTGGGTAAGCAGACAGACCCATATAGCAAGCCATGACTACAGAGCAAGCTGCGTACCACCATGACCGAAACAAAGTTGGCAGTGCATTTATCATGAAGTACGTGGAAAAGACATGCACTGTACCCGCGTATGTCCCTTGCTGTATGTCCCTGTGAGCTGCCCCTTTCCATGTATCGGAAGGCTACATGGTTGATACAAGTGCCTCAATGGACCTTGGTGTACCGGAGGGTATGTGCCACTGCCCCTGCATGTGTCCCAGACAACCCTACTATCAACAGCCATCAGTCCACAAACACATCTGAGCTGCATTGTGTGCTTCAACACCAATATTCGTCTAAGCTCACCCTCAGTGCTGTGACTAAGCCTGCATGTGCAACTCGCCTGGTGCAAGCTTTGCTGTGTCGTGACCCCCCTGTGATGCTCACTTTGCCTGGAGTTCCTTGGAACTTGTCGGCAGTTCTAGGATGTGGGTCTGCAATCACTGTGCCTCTGCTTGTGCACACATGTGCATGTGGGCACCAACAAACGGGTCCAGAATTCCGTCGTCCAATGGGCCATGTCTGCTGGCAAAGGTGCTCTGGAGGCTCATCCCCCTGCAGAAAGGGCATGAAACACATGATTAATGCTTCAAAGTCATCTGTGTGTGTCTCATCAGGCATCTCATTACTTGACCATGTCAGAGAGTCACATCACAAATCACACCATCAGTCCGTCTTTCACCTCCAAAGTGTGGAACACTATCTACAGCATGAATCGCAACAAGCACATGTACAGGAAAGATATGAAACATACTACACAATGCATAGCAATCAATGTCCACATTAATCATGACACACCCCATTTAGCAAAATCTGAACAGTGGACAATGACACCTAAATCATCCCCACTAGGGGTGTCAACACAAGTCACACAGCACCAGACACGCCACAGATATGACAGTCCAAAGCCCTTGTGTAAAATGCTGTAACACTGAACCATCCTTGCGAGCCCATGGATAAGGGAGGCAGGAGTGGCATATGTGAGTCAAGGACCCCAAGCAGCAAACACATACACAAGACAACCATGAAGGGCCCAGCTGGAACAGACAGTGGATGCCTTCAAAAGCCACAAAGCACCGCACAATCACATGAAAGCACAATAGACTAGCAATTTTAAACTAACTCAACTATTAACTAATTACACTAACTATGGAAAACCTACATTACCTATTTAAACTAACTATCAAACAGAAACATCACTAACTAAACTAAAAGAAAAATCAAAAATGGCCACATACGACCCGGGGGGGAGGGGAGGCACCCAGGAGGGGGGAGGTACAGGGTGCTGCTCAACATCCACATGCGATGATGCTGAGCCAAAAAAAAAATCCTCCATGGGCTCAACGCCTGCACAGCACGACCTATGTGGGAGATAGATGGTCGTCCGAGTCTGGCTCATCCAGGAAAGGAGGACGTGGCACAGTAGCCTGGCCACGCCTAGCCGCAGCTTGCCCCTCATCGGCAGCAAGTCTGCCGGACGGGTGAGCCTGGTTCTGTGTGGCGATGTGACGTAGGTCTGCATGCAGAACCTCACGTGATACACGTGCTTCCTCTTGCAAGGTAGCACATGTAACCCAGAGTTCCTCCTGCAAGGCCTGGATGGACAACCGCTGCACCTCCCGGCAAGCCTGTAGCTCAGCCAAGATGGTACGCTCAAGCTGTGCAAACCTGCTGCCTCTGGGACATCATAAGGGCACCCAGAGTGGATCTGAGGGAAGCATAATCCTCCCTCAGGGCATCCATGTGCGCCTCTGCGTGAGCAGCAATTGCTTGACGCAGAGACGACATTTCAGCCTGGCGTGCCCTGTCTGAGGCCGCCATGCCCAGCCTGAGCGAGCGGGCCGTGGACCATGCCGCCTGCTGCTGGAGAAGCACCTGCCTAGCAGGGGGGAACACAGATCGGGCCACACGCTCCATGCTCTCAGCGATGTTCTCCATTGCTGCCCCCTGCCGTTCGGAATTGGCAGTCATGTCTTGCTCCCACTCAGTATACAGCGGTTGCGCGTGGCGACCGCGTTGCCGGGCTTGACCCCTGTGGGACCCAAGGACCGGGGGTCCTCACTGTGTTGGCACCGCCTGCGGCTGCACGACTAGATGCCCCCATCGACGTGATGTCCCAGGCACATCAGTGACTGGTGTGGAGGGTGACCCTGCGTCCCGATCCACCACGGGCGGAGGAACCAAGACTGTCTGATCCCTCAGTGCAGGGGTCGCAGACAGAGGAGTGTCCGCATCAGAATCACTCACCCCTGACACATGGACTTGATGCTCATCCAACTCAACATGGACGTCAGAGTCGTCATCAAGGCTGGACTCATAGGCAGCCAGAGACAAGATGGACTGC
This sequence comes from Ambystoma mexicanum, assembly GCF_040938575.1. NCBI lineage: Eukaryota > Metazoa > Chordata > Amphibia > Caudata > Ambystomatidae > Ambystoma > Ambystoma mexicanum. Next base: position 1,221,246,957 of record NC_090930.1, on the reverse strand, counting down.
AGCACTTGGGGGTTTTCGTGGCCTACCACCCCATGACCCCCACTAGTGCCGGGTTGATGTGGTGTTACCAACCCTGTGTCTGGCATGACAACACCATCCTCCGCCTCCATTGCGTCATCACCTGAAAAATAGAGAGAAAAAGGTCAATACACATGTCAGAAGCACACGACACACACACACACCGACAGCAAAGGCATCCGGCAGACATGTGACACACAACATATGACCTGGCATGCATGCTGGGTCTACTTTGAATAGCTTCTGTGATCAGACCTGTTGAAAGGTTGCATTTTCCATGGAAGTGGGTCTATGCAGTGCAGAAAATGTGTACGCCACTCACTACCTATATGTACAAGCACTACATGGTGTGTGCCAGGAAATGTGAAGGCAGTGCAATGTCAAATTCAGACATCACGTGCATTGTGCATTCAATGTGTACCATGTCTAGAAGCCAAGCACCCCTCCACCCCAGTACCAAAGCAGGGATGCCTAGCATGGTATCAAAAGGCTGACCATACACCTGTGTATTGACAGGCAGTGTTGACTGGCGTCAACAGCTTAATGTGATTCAAATTACAACACTGCAAATGATGCTCGGACAGTGGGCAGGACACATGATGAAAACTCTGAAGGCCGCCCACGTGTGAAGAAGACACAAGAGTTGGACAGAGTCATTGGCCATTGAACAGGCTGAGGCATGTGAGCCACACAGATTGTCAGGGCCTAAACATGTGTGCAACGCAGGACTGAGCCACAGTTGACATGGGGAGGCCGATGAGATGGCAGGCAATGTATGTAACCAAGGACTCATATTACACTGATCATCCAGTCAAGGACACATGGGGCATGCGTGCAATGCACATGGAGCATGAATGGGCACTCATGTCCCTGCGGGACATCTGACCCATGCACAGTACAAGTGAGATACCCTGCATCGAGTACTAAGGCTGTACCACACGGCATATGTCTGGCAGTTTCTACGCTGGAAGTTAGCATCTACACAGGACACATGAACAAGAAACTACACATTGGCAAGATTGGAGCAGACCAGTGCAAAGGTGGAACTGGAGTGCAGAGTGGCGGAGGAGGGGCAAGGGAGCATGCCCACATGGAGTCCCGCATGCAGGCAGAGGAGACATGCATGACGGTAGCATTGCATTACTTACACATCAGAACCATGTACACGTCACATGTAGCAGCAATCATGCACAACACATCCCACAAGTGAAACACACACGTCCTCAACAAACACGCATCAACACTCACTGGACTGGGCATCAAAGTCCAGCATCTCTCCCACTCCTTCGACCAATTCAGGTGGTATGAACTCCGCAACGAGAGCCTCATGCGGAGTGAGTTCTTCCTCCTCTGGTGCAGGCCCTCCGCCAGTCACCAGAGTCAAGTTGTAATTTGAGGCACGCTTGGCCTTAGTGCTGCGCTTGATGTCATTCCAACGCTTTTTGCACTCCTGCGCCGTGCGCACCTCATGGCCGAATGAACTGACATGTTCATCAACATGCTTCCAGTGGGTGTCACGTTGGGCAGCCATAGTCTGACTATTGGCACCCACTAGCATGTCACGGCTGTGGCCCCGCACGTAGTCCATGAGGAAGTCCAGTTCCTGCTTACAGAAAGGCTTCTTCCTCGACGTGCAGGAGGTCGTGGCTGTGTGTGGGGTCCCAGCCTGTGCTGCAGGTGCAACCTTGCTCCTCTTGGACTGTGGCGCAGACCCTGGCTGGCTAATGCCGCCCTGACCAGTATGGCAGTGGGTTCGGTGGATTGAGCCAAGGGAGTGGCAGGTGGAGGGATGACCAAAAGCCTGACTTGTGTCAGTGGCAGCTAGATGCCCACTTATGGACCCTGCGCAGAAACATCAGCTGTGGCAGGGTCATTGACCGCAACGGTCCTGGTTGGCAGACTCACAACCGGGGTGCTGTTGGGTGCATCTGCCCCTGCACTTGCCAACACCCGGCTGTTCGGGGCAGCAGATGACATGACTGCCCCAGGGACACGTGTCTTGGTCTGAGCAGCCCGGCCTGCCCCTATGGTTTCCCCCCTGGCCTGTTGGAGATCTACCAAGGGCTCTTCAAGTGCCAACGCAGCCTGCGCTGGCAGACCCTGAGCCTGGGTGGCGGTGTCCACAGCTGCACCTGCAGCTACCACTACCCTTGGGCCCGTGGCAGTCGATGGAACGGACTGCCGGGTCATATGGGTGCCAGTGCCAGATGCAGGAGCTGCATCCCCCGGAACCACAGGGGGTGGTGGCATGGCTGCACCGACACATGGCACAACATTGTGCTCAAGTGGCGCACCCCTGCCTCTTCCCCCTCTGTGGCTGCCTTGGACACCCTGGAGTCTCCATACTCCCTGGTCACCACGGCCACGTCCCCGACCACGCCCGCCACGAGGAGTACACCCAGCTGAGGCGCCCCTCACCTTTGGTGGCCTCCCAACCATGGCACAGATGTAGTAGTGCTGGCACAGATGGAGTGGTGCCAATAGGAGGTGTACACCACAATTGACCTGGGCAATTGGGGTGAAGGGGGTGGGAAGCAAGATGTTAACTGCCCCCCTGCACCTGCAAGGCTGTATGTGACCCCAGTGATGTGGTGACGGGTCACGCAATGCTCAGGCACCCCAAAACTGCAGTAAAACCGTGCACGCAACCCTGCAGCCTACGTGCGTGGATTCAACCTCACGCAGTACGCGGTGGCACCCAGTAACACGAAAAACGCGTACGCGTGGGACACGCAGGCTACTATGACATCGAAAATGGGTGCGATACACAGGGGCACCCGCAGTGGGAAAAAGAGCGTGTGCGACTCACCGTCTGACTACCGCGATTCAGAAAAACAGGCGTAGCAAATACCCCCGCCAAAAGAAGAGATTCGTCCTTGATAGCTGTGAAGTTGTGATGGCGCGCAAAACAACTGGAAGCAGCAACATACGTCGGTCTCCACGAAAGGCACGTACAGCGAACTGCTGGGCCCGCTCACCTTTAACCCGTGCTGAGGGAAATGCACGCGCGTGTCACGTCACTTACGCGCATGGGCCCTTTCCTCGTATTACACGCGGACGTGCAGTTTTCCACGCGCGCTTACGCGCATGGGCCCTTTCCTCGTATTGCACGCGGACGTGCAGTTTTCCACGCGCGCTTACGCGCATGGGCCCTTTCCTCGTATTACACGCGGACGTGCAGTTTTTCACGCGCGCTGAAATGGCCATGCACGTCTGTACGCATCACGTCACAGGGGAGCTTGCGCTTGAGGGGCCTTCTGTCCAATGAAAATGCGTATGCGTGCAGACGCCCTTACGCGCTAAGGGCCTTTCCTCGAATTACACGCTGACGTGCAGATTTTTCACGTGCCAAATCACTCCGTATCAAGCTGGCCACGCGTAAGCACACCGAAGACCACGCTCCTGCCCAGAAGGCCGAACTACTGCCCCCCAGAGCCCCGAGCACCCTCCCACCTGCCATCTGCTGCTGCCTGACTGCTTGCTGCCCACGTGCCCTGCCATTTGCTGCCTGCACATCAGCCAGGGGTGCTGTTGCTGTGACCACCCCTGCTGGAACCGAAGACTCCCGACTGGGATTCCATCGCTCCACAGCCCAGCCCCAGGACCCAGTTGCCCACCCACTCCTGCCTCTGGGGTTGTCATGTCGGGGCAAACACCATCTGGGACCACTGACAACCCCCGGCCAGAGAGGCAGAGGGGCACCAGCTTCAGTGCCACCGAAGTTGGTGTCCTGGTGGAGCAAGTCCTGGGGCAGTATGATGCCCTCTTCGGAAGTTCCCGCGCCGACAAGGAAGGACGGACTCGGATCTGGACTGACATCGTGACTGCCATCAATGCGGAGGGGGTGGCAGTCCGCGACTTACAACATGTCAAGAAGCGCTGGGAGGACTTCAGGTCCAGGACCCTGAACAAGGCCCGGCGCCTCTTGAAGGCAGTGGATGCCAAGGGGCGTCGGGCCACTTGTCGGAAGAACAGATAAGGGTCCTGGAACGCATATCCCCAGCGCTCCACGTCCAGGTCCTTGAGAGGCAGACCCGTCTGGAGTCGAGCGGTGAGTGCACATGCATCCTGATTGTGAGCAGTGCGTGTGGTGATTATTCAGTAGTGTGCAAGTTGCACATCTGTTTGTATGGGGTCGAGTATGGGTGGGGGTGTACAGGGCCGTGGGGCTGACACATGCGAGGGCTGGAATGTGTGAGACATGGATGGTGCTTGTGTGTGTAGGCCTGCATGCCAAATGCAGTTGTGTGGGCACATATGTTTGGATGAATGTGTATGTAAGTAGACATGTCCGTGATGTCACGCATGTATGTTGTTTTTTGCTGCATGTATCAGCACTGTGTACATGTGCATGTGTGTGTATTTGACAAGGGTGCAACAGTGATGCAACATGGATGCATGAGACAGCGGTATGTGGAAGCCTGATTGTCAGATGTGACATGGATGCCCGTCTGAACACTGCGACACTTGGCAGAGGTGTACACATGCATGCAAGTGTGGTGGTGTGTGTACATGTGTGGTGCACTTCCTGTGTTGCATGTGATGTCTGGCTCACCTTTGGCTGCTCATGCTGTTGTATGTGTATGGATGGCGGTGGCAGTTGCGATATGGCTGTGGTATGGCTCATGTGTGCGAGTTGTAATGACATGTGTGTTGGGGATTGTGATGACATGTCTGAGGTTTGCCAATGCCACTCATGTACAACTGTCATGTGTGTATGTGTCCATGGTACAGTGCCCTGATGCCTGTGTTTTGTTTCTCCCTGTCTGCAGCGTCAACTGATGAAGAGGGCGGAGAAGGTGCTGTGGAGCACAGCGGCGGGGATCCCACCGCCAGCCGGATACGCAAGGCCCGGCTCCCCTCCCATGTTGTGATCTCGTTGGGGAGTGAGGAGTCCGGTGCCGCGTCCCAGGCCGCAGCTGCCGGGGGGAGGTCCAAGAGGCGGAGGTTGGACTCCTCGGCAGCAGAAGGGGCAGCTGGGACCCCACAGGGCCCAACAGGGGAAGATGGCACGGAGTCATCCAGGTTGGTGTGGGGTTTGGTGGAGGAGGAGGCCGTGCAAGCACCAGAGACGGAGGTGGGGATCCCACTGGTGCTAGTGGTGCAGTGCAGGACCAGGGACAGGAGGCAGCACAGGTCGCTGCGGAGGTGCCTGTGTGCAATCCTGTCCCTGATCCTGTCCCTGCATCATCTTGCACCAGCAGGGATGCCTACGTCCAGACCCGTTTTCAGGCAGGGGATGAGCTCACGTCAACTGGCCTTCCTCTGCCTGCGGACGTGGCTATCCGGGTCCGGGTTGAGCCTGTCCTGGCTGGTGTGGCGTTGCGTCAACGGGCCATGCGAGGTGACCTGCAGTCTTTTTATGAAGAGACTGCACGTCATCTGGAATGGCTCGTTGACCACGTCAGCCTGCTGGGACAGGTCACCCAGGCCGGATTCCTCCGTCTGATGGGGCTTGCTATGACCCCCTCCTCAACTGGACCCCCTACGCGCCAGTCGTCCTCTGTGCCATCTTCCCACCCATCAGTCACCTGGGTGCCCTGTGGAGCTGCCTCTGACGGTGCAGCCAGGCTGGTGGAGGAGGCATCCCTGCCATAGTCGGGAGTCGGACGTCCAGCAGGGGTGGCCACATCTACGACTGCACCCCAGCCGGCGGAGGATGTGCAGGCAGCAGGAGGCAGTGCACGGGCAGAGGCACAGCAGCAGCAACAACGTGGTGGGAGCCATGAAGGCTCGGGGCCTTCAATATCGGAGGGGCAGGCATCGGCCGGAGGGCAGGGGGACCCAGGACAGAGAGTGTCTTCCGTGTGGCAGATGTTGGGCCACGCCATAGATGCGGAGCGGCAGCGGGCGGAAGAGGCACGGCTCACAATGGTCAGGGCGGAGAACTCCATGCGGAGGGCCCTGAGGCGGGCCGAGTGCCTCGAGGCAATCCGCAGGGGTTTGGAGGTGGAGACGTGGACGGCCCTGCGGACCCTCGGGGACATGGAGGAGGACCGCCTCCGGGACATTGAGGAGGAGTTCGATGATGCCCTGGCCCGGGACATCCACAAGTGAGCCGTGAAACTAGCCCACTGCCCTTGTACATAATTATGTAGGTAGTGTTAGGTTTCATTTTTGTTTTGATTTTATTTGGACCTTTCGGACATTGGCCACATTTTTGTATATAGTTTATTTTATTAGTTAGTGTAGTTAGATAGGTTTCCTTTATTTTGTTGGGATAATGGACCCTGGCTTGTTCCCATGTACATAGTTCACAGTTGTATTGTATTTTTTTTCACTTTTTAACCATGGAGCAATGGCTTTCTTTTTTATTTCCCATAGGATTTTGTTTTGTGGACATTGACTTTGGACAACATTACTTTTGAATTTTATTTTTGGTTTTGGTTTTTTTCACGGACATGCTTCTTTTAATTTTTGTACATTCACATTTCTGTTTCTTCATTTTTTATTCTATTTATGTTTCCTTTAATACGTATTTTTTTTGGTGAACTTCAATGTGTGGTATGTCATTGGTTTCATGCATTTCATGATATGTGTTTTGAGATTCACTGACACCCATTGGGTGTATGTGAGGGAAATGTGTTTGTTTCGGAACTTGCAATTGGTGTTCTGTGATGTAATTGCAAATTATGAGCGGGTGGATGCAATACTCGGGTGGGTGTTTGGCATTTGGAGGCTGACCATAGGGACCAGGGCTCTAGATTGTGATGACATGTTGGCTGGGGAACATGAGTTGCACATGGGTGGGGGCCTGCTGGGAGGCTGCCCCTGCACTGCTGGGGGGTGGGGGTGGTGGGGAACATGAGTTGGACATGGGTGGGGGCCTGCTGGCAGGTGCCCCACAGTGCTGGGGGGTGGGGGTGCTGGGAGACATGGGTGGGGGCCTGGTGGTGGCTGCCCCTGCACTGCTGGGGGGTGGGGGTGGTGGGAGACATGGGTGGGGGCCTGCTGGCAGGTGCCCCACAGTGCTGGGGGGTGGGGTGGTGGGGAACATGAGTTGGACATGGGTGGGGGCCTGCTGGCAGGTGCCCCACAGTGCTGGGAGGTGGGGGTGGTGGGGAACATGAGTTGGACATGGGTGGGGGCCTGCTGGCAGGTGCCCCACAGTGCTGGGGGGTGTGGGTGGTGGGAACATGAGTTGGACATGGGTGGGGCCTGCTGGGAGGCTGCCCCTGCACTGCTGGGGGGTGGGGGTGGTGGGGAACATGAGTTGGACATGGGTGGGGGCCTGCTGGAAGGTGCCCCACAGTGCTGGGGGTGGGTGTGCTGGGAGACATGGGTGGGGGCCTGGTGGAGGCTGCCCCTGCACTGCTGGGGGGTGGGGGTGGTGGGAGACATGGGTGGGGGCCTGGTGGAGGGTGCCCCACAGTGCTGGGGGTGGTGGGAGACATGGGTGGGGGCCTGGTGGAGGCTGCCCCTGGTGACTGGGGGGGTGGGGGTGCTGGGAGACATGGGTGGGGGCCTGGTGGAGGCTGCCCCTGCACTGCTGGGGGGTGGGGGTGGTGGGAGACATGGGTGGGGGCCTGGTGGAGGCTGCCCCTGGTGGCTGGGGGGTGGGGGTGCTGGGAGACATGGGTGGGGGCCTGGTGAAGGCTGCCCCTGCACTGCTGGGGGGTGGCGGTGCTGGGAGACATGGGTGGGGGCCTGGTGGTGGGTGCCCCACAGTGCTGGGGGGGTGGGGTGGTGGGAGACATGGGTGGGGGCCTGGTGGAGGCTGCCCCTGCACTGCTGAGGGGTGGGGGTGCTGGGAGACATGGGTGGGGGCCTGGTGGAGGCTGCCCCTGGTGACTGGGGGAGTGGGGGTGGTGGGAGACATGGGTGGGGGCCTGGTGGAGGCTGCCCCTGGTGGCTGGGGGGTGGGGGTGCTGGGAGACATGGGTGGCGGCCTGGTGGAGGCTGCCCCTGGTGACTGCGGGGGTGGGGGTGGTGGGAGACATGGGTTGGACATGGGTGGGGGCCTGCTGGCAGGTGCCCCACAGTGCTGGGGGGTGGGGGTGGTGGGCAACATGAGTTGGACATGGGTGGGGGCCTGCTGGGAGGCTGCCCCTGCACTGCTGGGGGGTGGGGGTGGTGGGGAACATGAGTTGGACATGGGTGAGGGCCTGCTGGCAGGTGCCCCATAGTGCTGGGGGGTGGGAGTGCTCGGAGACATGGGTGGGGGCCTGGTGGAGGCGGCCCCTGCACTGCTGGGGGGTGGGGGTAGTGGGAGACATGGGTGGGGGCCTGCTGGCAGGTGCCCCACAGTGCTGGGGGGTGGTGGGGAACATGAGTTGGACATGGGTGGGGGCCTGCTGGGAGGATGCCCCTGCACTGCTGGGGGGTGGGGGTGGTGGGGAACATAAGTTGGACATGGGTGGGGGCCTGCTGGCAGGTGCCCCATAGTGCTGGGGGGTGGGGGTGCTGGGAGACATGGGTGGGGCCTGGTGGAGGCTGCCCCTGCACTGCTGGGGGGTGGGGGTGGTGGGAGACATGGGTGGGGGCCTGGTGGTGGGTGCCCCTGCACTGCTGGGGGGTGGGGGTGGTGGGAGACATGGGTGGGGGCCTGGTGGAGGGTGCCCCACAGTGCTGGGGGTGGGGGTGGGGGTGGTGGGAGACATGGGTGGGGGCCTGGTGGAGGCTGCCCCTCGTGACTGGGGGGGTGGGGGTGCTGGGAGACATGGGTGGGGGCCTGGTGGAGGCTGCCCCTGCACTGCTGGGGGGTGTGGGTGGTGGGAGACATGGGTGGGGGCCTGGTGGAGGCCTCCCCTGGTGGCTGGGGGGTGGGGGTGCTGGGAGACATGGGTGGGGGCCTGGTGGAGGCTGCCCCTGCACTGCTGGGGGGTGGGGGTGCTGGGAGACATGGGTGGGGGCCTGGTGGAGGCTGCCCCTGGTGGCTGGGGGGTGGGGGTGGTGGGAGACATGGGTGGGGGCCTGGTGGAGGCTGCCCCTGGTGGCTGGGGGGTGGGGGTGCTGGGAGACATGAGTTGGACATGGGTGGGGGCCTGGTGGAGGCTGCCCCTGCACTGCTGGGGGGTGGGGGTGCTGGGAGACATGGGTGGGGGCCTGGTTGTGGGTGCCCCACAGTGCTGGGGGGTGGGGGTGGTGGGAGACATGGGTGGGGGCCTGGTGGAGGCTGCCCCTGCACTGCTGGGGGGTGGGGGTGCTGGGAGACATGGGTGGGGGCCTGGTGGAGGCTGCCCCTGGTGACTGGGGGGGTGGGGGTGGTGGGAGACATGGGTGGGGGCCTGGTGGAGGCTGCCCCTGGTGGCTGGGGGGTGGGGGTGCTGGGAGACATGGGTGGGGGCCTGGTGGAGGCTGCCCCTGGTGACTGCGGGGGTGGGGGTGGTGGGAGACATGAGTTGGACATGGGAGTGGGCCTGCTGGCAGGTGCCCCACATTGCTGGGGGGTGGTGGGGAACATGAGTTGGACATGGGTGGGGCCTGCTGGGAGGCTGCCCCTGCACTGCTGGGGGGTGGGGGTGATGGGGAACATGAGTTGGACATGGGTGGGGGCCTGCTGGCAGGTGCCCCACAGTGCTGGGGGGTGGGGGTGCTGGGAGACATGGGTGGGGGCCTGGTGGAGGCTGCCCCTGCACTGCTGGGGGGTGGGGGTGGTGGGAGACATGGGTGGGGGCCTGGTGGAGGCTGCCCCTGGTGACTGGGGGAGTGGGGGTGGTGGGAGACATGGGTGGGGGCCTGGTGGAGGCTGCCCCTGGTGGCTGGGGGGTGGGGGTGCTGGGAGACATGGGTGGCGGCCTGGTGGAGGCTGCCCCTGGTGACTGCGGGGGTGGGGGTGGTGGGAGACATGGGTTGGACATGGGTGGGGGCCTGCTGGCAGGTGCCCCACAGTGCTGGGGGGTGGGGGTGGTGGGCAACATGAGTTGGACATGGGTGGGGGCCTGCTGGGAGGCTGCCCCTGCACCGCTGGGGGGTGGGGGTGGTGGGGAACATGAGTTGGACATGGGTGAGGGCCTGCTGGCAGGTGCCCCATAGTGCTGGGGGGTGGGAGTGCTCGGAGACATGGGTGGGGGCCTGGTGGAGGCGGCCCCTGCACTGCTGGGGGGTGGGGGTAGTGGGAGACATGGGTGGGGGCCTGCTGGCAGGTGCCCCACAGTGCTGGGGGGTGGTGGGGAACATGAGTTGGACATGGGTGGGGGCCTGCTGGGAGGATGCCCCTGCACTGCTGGGGGGTGGCGGTGCTGGGAGACATGGGTGGGGGCCTGGTGGTGGGTGCCCCACAGTGCTGGGGGGGTGGGGTGGTGGGAGACATGGGTGGGGGCCTGGTGGAGGCTGCCCCTGCACTGCTGAGGGGTGGGGGTGCTGGGAGACATGGGTGGGGGCCTGGTGGAGGCTGCCCCTGGTGACTGGGGGAGTGGGGGTGGTGGGAGACATGGGTGGGGGCCTGGTGGAGGCTGCCCCTGGTGGCTGGGGGGTGGGGGTGCTGGGAGACATGGGTGGCGGCCTGGTGGAGGCTGCCCCTGGTGACTGCGGGGGTGGGGGTGGTGGGAGACATGGGTTGGACATGGGTGGGGGCCTGCTGGCAGGTGCCCCACAGTGCTGGGGGGTGGGGGTGGTGGGCAACATGAGTTGGACATGGGTGGGGGCCTGCTGGGAGGCTGCACCTGCACTGCTGGGGGGTGGGGGTGGTGGGGAACATGAGTTGGACATGGGTGAGGGCCTGCTGGCAGGTGCCCCATAGTGCTGGGGGGTGGGAGTGCTCGGAGACATGGGTGGGGGCCTGGTGGAGGCGGCCCCTGCACTGCTGGGGGGTGGGGGTAGTGGGAGACATGGGTGGGGGCCTGCTGGCAGGTGCCCCACAGTGCTGGGGGGTGGTAGGGAACATGAGTTGGACATGGGTGGGGGCCTGCTGGGAGGATGCCCCTGCACTGCTGGGGGGTGGGGGTGGTGGGGAACATAAGTTGGACATGGGTGGGGGCCTGCTGGCAGGTGCCCCATAGTGCTGGGGGGGTGGGGGTGCTGGGAGACATGGGTGGGGCCTGGTGGAGGCTGCCCCTGCACTGCTGGGGGGTGGGGGTGGTGGGAGACATGGGTGGGGGCCTGGTGGTGGGTGCCCCTGCACTGCTGGGGGGTGGGGGTGGTGGGAGACATGGGTGGGGGCCTGGTGGAGGGTGCCCCACAGTGCTGGGGGTGGGGGTGGGGGTGGTGGGAGACATGGGTGGGGGCCTGGTGGAGGCTGCCCCTCGTGACTGGGGGGGTGGGGGTGCTGGGAGACATGGGTGGGGGCCTGGTGGAGGCTGCCCCTGCACTGCTGGGGGGTGTGGGTGGTGGGAGACATGGGTGGGGGCCTGGTGGAGGCCTCCCCTGGTGGCTGGGGGGTGGGGGTGCTGGGAGACATGGGTGGGGGCCTGGTGGAGGCTGCCCCTGCACTGCTGGGGGGTGGGGGTGCTGGGAGACATGGGTGGGGGCCTGGTGGAGGCTGCCCCTGGTGGCTGGGGGGTGGGGGTGGTGGGAGACATGGGTGGGGGCCTGGTGGAGGCTGCCCCTGGTGGCTGGGGGGTGGGGGTGCTGGGAGACATGAGTTGGACATGGGTGGGGGCCTGGTGGAGGCTGCCCCTGCACTGCTGGGGGGTGGGGGTGCTGGGAGACATGGGTGGGGGCCTGGTTGTGGGTGCCCCACAGTGCTGGGGGGTGGGGGTGGTGGGAGACATGGGTGGGGGCCTGGTGGAGGCTGCCCCTGCACTGCTGGGGGGTGGGGGTGCTGGGAGACATGGGTGGGGGCCTGGTGGAGGCTGCCCCTGGTGACTGGGGGAGTGGGGGTGGTGGGAGACATGGGTGGGGGCCTGGTGGAGGCTGCCCCTGGTGGCTGGGGGGTGGGGGTGCTGGGAGACATGGGTGGCGGCCTGGTGGAGGCTGCCCCTGGTGACTGCGGGGGTGGAGGTGGTGGGAGACATGGGTTGGACATGGGTGGGGGCCTGCTGGCAGGTGCCCCACAGTGCTGGGGGGTGGGGGTGGTGGGCAACATGAGTTGGACATGGGTGGGGGCCTGCTGGGAGGCTGCCCCTGCACTGCTGGGGGGTGGGGGTGGTGGGGAACATGAGTTGGACATGGGTGAGGGCCTGCTGGCAGGTGCCCCATAGTGCTGGGGGGTGGGAGTGCTCGGAGACATGGGTGGGGGCCTGATGGAGGCGGCCCCTGCACTGCTGGGGGGTGGGGGTAGTGGGAGACATGGGTGGGGGCCTGCTGGCAGGTGCCCCACAGTGCTGGGGGGTGGTGGGGAACATGAGTTGGACATGGGTGGGGGCCTGCTGGGAGGATGCCCCTGCACTGCTGGGGGGTGGGGGTGGTGGGGAACATAAGTTGGACATGGGTGGGGGCCTGCTGGCAGGTGCCCCATAGTGCTGGGGGGGTGGGGGTGCTGGGAGACATGGGTGGGGCCTGGTGGAGGCTGCCCCTGCACTGCTGGGGGGTGGGGGTGGTGGGAGACATGGGTGGGGGCCTGGTGGTGGGTGCCCCTGCACTGCTGGGGGGTGGGGGTGGTGGGAGACATGGGTGGGGGCCTGGTGGAGGGTGCCCCACAGTGCTGGGGGTGGGGGTGGGGGTGGTGGGAGACATGGGTGGGGGCCTGGTGGAGGCTGCCCCTCGTGACTGGGGGGGTGGGGGTGCTGGGAGACATGGGTGGGGGCCTGGTGGAGGCTGCCCCTGCACTGCTGGGGGGTGTGGGTGGTGGGAGACATGGGTGGGGGCCTGGTGGAGGCCTCCCCTGGTGGCTGGGGGGTGGGGGTGCTGGGAGACATGGGTGGGGGCCTGGTGGAGGCTGCCCCTGCACTGCTGGGGGGTGGGGGTGCTGGGAGACATGGGTGGGGGCCTGGTGGAGGCTGCCCCTGGTGGCTGGGGGGTGGGGGTGGTGGGAGACATGGGTGGGGGCCTGGTGGAGGCTGCCCCTGGTGGCTGGGGGGTGGGGGTGCTGGGAGACATGAGTTGGACATGGGTGGGGGCCTGGTGGAGGCTGCCCCTGCACTGCTGGGGGGTGGGGGTGCTGGGAGACATGGGTGGGGGCCTGGTTGTGGGTGCCCCACAGTGCTGGGGGGTGGGGGTGGTGGGAGACATGGGTGGGGGCCTGGTGGAGGCTGCCCCTGCACTGCTGGGGGGTGGGGGTGCTGGGAGACATGGGTGGGGGCCTGGTGGAGGCTGCCCCTGGTGACTGGGGGGGTGGGGGTGGTGGGAGACATGGGTGGGGGCCTGGTGGAGGCTGCCCCTGGTGGCTGGGGGGTGGGGGTGCTGGGAGACATGGGTGGGGGCCTGGTGGAGGCTGCCCCTGGTGACTGCGGGGGTGGGGGTGGTGGGAGACATGAGTTGGACATGGGAGTGGGCCTGCTGGCAGGTGCCCCACATTGCTGGGGGGTGGGGGTGGTGGGGAACATGAGTTGGACATGGGTGGGGCCTGCTGGGAGGCTGCCCCTGCACTGCTGGGGGGTGGGGGTGATGGGGAACATGAGTTGGACATGGGTGGGGCCTGCTGGCAGGTGCCCCACAGTGCTGGGGGGTGGGGGTGCTGGGAGACATGGGTGGGGGCCTGGTGGAGGCTGCCCCTGCACTGCTGGGGGGTGGGGGTGGTGGGAGACATGGGTGGGGGCCTGATGGCAGGTGCCCCACAGTGCTGGGGGGTAGGGGTGGTGGGTAACATGAGTTGGACATGGGTGGGGGCCTGCTGGCAGGTGCCCCACAGTGCTGGGGGTGTGGGTGGTGGGGAACATGAGTTGGGCATGGGTGGGAGCCTGCTAGGAGGCTGCCCCTGCACTGCTGGGGGGTGGTGGTGGTGGGGAACATGAGTTGGACATGGGTGGGGGCCTTCTGGCAGGTTCCCCACAGTGCTGGGGGGTGGGGTGCTGGGAGACATGGGTGGGGGCCTGGTGGAGGCTGCCCGTGCACTGCTGGGGGTGGGGGTGGTGGGAGACATGGATGGGGGCCTGGTGGTGGGTGCCCCTGCACTGCTGGGGGGTGGGGGTGGTGGGAGACATGGGTGGGGGCCTGGTGGAGGGTGCCCCAAAGTACTGGGGGGTGGGAGTGGTGGGAGACATGAGTGGGGGCCTGGTGGAGGCTGCCCCTGGTGACTGGGGGGGTGGGGGTGCTGGGAGACATGGGTGGGGGCCTGTTGGAGGCTGCCCCTGCACTGCTGGGGGGTGGGGGTGGTGGGAGACATGGGTGGGGGCCTGGTGGAGGCTGCCCCTGGTGGCTGGGGGTGGGGGTGCTGGGAGACATGGGTGGGGGCCTGGTGGAGGCTGCCCCTGCACTGCTGGGGGGTGGGGGTGCTGGGAGACATGGGTGGGGGCCTGGTGGAGGCTGCCCCTGGTGGCTGGGGGGTGGGGGTGGTGGGAGACATGGGTGGGGGCCTGGTGGAGGCTGCCCCTGGTGGCTGGGGGGTGGGGGTGCTGGGAGACATGAGTTGGACATGGATGGGGGCCTGGTGGAGGCTGCCCCTGCACTGCTGGGGGGTGGGGGTGCTGGGAGACATGGGTGGGGGCCTGGTGGTGGGTGCCCCACAGTGCTGGGGGGTGGGGGCGGTGGGAGACATGGGTGGGGTCCTGGTGGAGGCTGCCCCTGCACTGCTGGGGGGTGGGGGTGCTGGGAGACATGGGTGGGGGCCTGGTGGAGGCTGCCCTGGTGACTGGGGGGTTTGGGGTGGTGGGAGACATGGGTGGGGGCCTGGTGGAGGCTGCCCCTGGTGGCTGGGGGGTGGGGGTGCTGGGAGACATGGCTGGGGGCCTGGTGGAGGCTGCCCCTGGTGACTGCGGGGGTGGGGGTGGTGGGAGACATGAGTTGGACATGGGTGGGGGCCTGCTGGCAGGTGCCCCACAGTGCTGGGGGGTGGGGGTGGTGGGGAACATGAGTTGGACATGGGTGGGGGCCTGCTGGGAGGCTGCCCCTGCACTGCTGGGGGGTGGGGGTGGTGGGGAACATGAGTTGGACATGGGTGGGGGCCTGCTGGCAGGTGCCCCACAGTGCTGGGGGGTGGGGGTGCTGGGAGACTTGGGTGGGGGCCTGACGGAGGCTGCCCCTGCACTGCTGTGGGGTGGGGGTGGTGGGAGACATGGGTGGGGGCCTGCTGGCAGGTGCCCCACAGTGCTGGGGGGTGGGGGTGCTGGGAGACATGGGTGAGGGCCTGGTGGAGGCTGCCCCTGGTGGCTGGGGGGTGGGGGTGCTGGGAGACATGGGTGGGGGCCTGGTGGAGGCTGCCCCTGCACTGCTGGGGGGTGGGGGTGGTGGGGAACATGAGTTGGACATGGGTGGGGGCTTGCTGGCAGGTGCCCCACAGTGCTGGGGGGTGGGGGTGGTAGGAGACATGGGTGGGGGCCTGGTGGAGGGTGCCCCACAGTGCTGGGGGGTGTGGGTGTTGGGGAACATGAGTTGGACATGGGTGGGGGCCTGCTGGGAGGCTGCCCCTTCACTGCTGGTGGGTGGGGGTGGTGGGAGACATGGGTGGGGGCCTGGTGGAGGGTGCCCCACAGTGCTGGGGGGTGTGGGTGGTGGGGAACATGAGTTGGACATGGGTGGGGGCCTGCTGGGAGGCTGCCCCTGCACTGCTGGGGGGTAGGGGAAGTGGGGAACATGAGTTGGACATGGGTGGGGGCCTGCTGGCAGGTGCCCCACAGTGCTGGGGGTTGGGGGTGCTGGGAGACATGGGTGGGGGCCTGGTGGAGGCTGCCCCTGCACTGCTGCGGGGTGGGGGTGGTGGGAGACATGGGTGGGGGCCTGGTGGTGGGTGCCCCACAGTGCTGGGGGGTGGGGGCGGTGGGAGACATGGGTGGGGGCCTGGTGGAGGCTGCCCCTGGTGACTGGGGGGGTGGGGGTGCTGGGAGACATGGGTGGGGGCCTGGTGGAGGCTGCCCCTGCACTGCTGGGGGGTGGGGGTGGTGGGAGACATGGGTGGGGGCCTGGTGGAGGCTGCCCCTGGTGGCTGGGGGGTGGGGGTCCTGGGAGACATGGGTGGGGGCCTGGTGGAGGCTGCCCCTGCACTGCTGGGGGGCGGGGGTGGTGGGGAACATGAGTTGGACATGGGTGGGGGCCTGCTGGCAGGTGCCCCACAGTGCTGGGGGGTGGGGGTGCTGGGAGACATGGGTGGGGGCCTGGTGGAGGCTGCCCCTGCACTGCTGGGGGTTGGGGGTGGTGGGAGACATGGGTGGGGGCCTGGTGGTGGGTGCCCCTGCACTGCTGGGGGGTGGGGGTGGTGGGAGACATGGGTGAGGGCCTGGTGGAGGCTGCCCCTGTACTGCTGCGGGGTGGGGGTGGTGGGAGACATGGGTGGGGGCCTGGTGGTGGGTGCCCCTGCACTGCTGGGGGGTGGGGGTGGTGGGAGACATGGGTGGGGGCCTGCTGGCAGGTGCCCCACAGTGCTGGGGGGTGGGGGTGCTGGGAGACATGGGTGGGGGCCTGTTGGAGGCTGCCCCTGCACTGCTGGGGGGTGGGGGTGGTGGGAGACAAGGGTGGGGGCCTGGTGGTGGGTGCCCCTGCACTGCTGGGGGGTGGGGGTGGTGGGAGACATGGGTGGGGGCCTGGTGGAGGGTGCCCCACAGTGCTGGGGGGTGGGGGTGGTGTGAGACATGGGTGGGGGCCTGGTGGAGGGTGCCCCTGGTGACTGGGGGTGCAGGGGGACATGCGTTGGTGGGCAGTAGTGCAAGTTGATATGTGGGTTGGCTGGGGGTCATGGCCATGGTGGATGGTCTGCCTGCAGGACATGTGCAGGGTAGGCCCCTGTGGTGTGAGCCACCTGCAGGGGCCATGGAGGGTGTAGAGGGAACACCTGGGAGGACCCACACGTGCAATTCACGTGTGGTGCTCCCCGCGCACCCCTGTAATACACATACCCTGATGGAATCACGTGTGGAACTTCCCGTGCACCCCTGAAATGCGCGTACCCTGCTCACACAGGCCCAATCGCGTGTGGAACTTCCCGCGCACCCCTGTAATACACGTACCCTGATGGAATCGCGTGTGGAACTTCCAGCGCACCCCTGGAATACACGTACCCTGCTGATGTCGCGTGTGAAACTTCCCCCGCACCACGGAATACACGTACCCTGATGAGATCGCGTGTGGAACTTCCCGCGCACCCCTGAAATACACGTGCCCTGCTGATGTCACGTGTGAAACTTCCCCCGCGCCCCAGAATACACGTACCATGATGAAATTGCGTGTGGAATTTCCCGCGCACCCCTGAAATACACGTACCCTTCTGAAATCGCGTGTGGCACTTCCCGCGCACCCCTGAGATACGCGTGCCCCCAATCGCGTGTGGAAAATCCCGCGCACCCCTGAAATACACGTACCCTGCTGAAATCGCGTGTGGCACTTCCCGCGCTCCCCTGAGATACGCGTACCCTGCTCGCACGGGCCCAATCGCGTGTGGAAATTCCCGCGCACCCCTGAAATACACGTAGCCTGCTGAAATTGCGTGTGGCACTTCCCGCGCACCCCTGAGATACGCTTACCCCCAATCGCGCGTGGCAATTCCTGCGCACCCCTGAAATACACGTACCCTGTTGAAATCGCGTGTGGCACTTCCCGCGCACCCCTGAGATACGCGTACCCTGCTGAAATCGCGTGTGGCACTTCCCGCGCACCCCTGAGATACGCGTACCCCCAATCGCGTGTGGAAATTCCCGCGCACCCCTGAAATACACGTACCCTGCTGAAATCGCATGTGGCACTTCCCGCGCACCCCTGAGATACGCGTACCCCCAATCGCGTGTGGAAATTCCCGCGCACCCCTGAAATACACGTACCCTGCTGAAATCGCGTGTGGCACTTCCCGCGCACCCCTGAGATACGCGTACCCTGCTCGCACGGGCCAATCGCGTGTGGAAATTCCCGCGTACCCCTGAAATACACGTACCCTGCTGAAATCACGTGTGGCACTTCCCGCGCACCCCTGAGATACGCTTACCCTGCGGAAATCACGTGTGGAACTTCCCGCGCACCCCTGAAATATGCGTACACTGCTCGCACGGGGCCAATCGCGTGAGGTACTTCCCGCGCACCCCAGTGATACACGTAGCCCGCTTGCCGTGCTGGTACAGGGTTAGCGCAGCCCTTTGCGCTGGATTGGGTATATTGATGGCTTTTCCCTGCGCGAGAGGCGTTCTTGGGGGCGTAACTGGCGCTGCTGCAGGGTTGCTGCGCCACTGTGCGCCACGGCTGGTTTTGGTGGCTGGAATCCATGAATACGCTGTGCGCAGAAATGGATTTTAGCGCACGCGGCTGGCGCAGGGATTCGCACGCGCACACTGTGCGCCAGCCGCGTGCGCCACTTGTGCGCTGAATTCTATGAATTGCCCCCTAGATTTCTTATAGTTGAATGATGTGTTGATATCCTTTTGATATCATGGAAAGTGGTTTTACAAATAGGTCCTGTAATGCAGGCCAATGAATGTCCTTGTAGTCCTGTGTACTTGCGCACTGGACAGGTATCCAAATCTTGCAGTAATTTAATTTTGATTTTGTCTTTGCTTTTTACATATTTATTGAGGAATTGGCGTAAAGATTTGAAACATTGTTTGGGAATGTTACACATTGACGTGCATGGCCATTTGTACACTAGACGTTCTGATTCAGTTGAATGGAGGGGTAACTCTAAGTTTTCAGGGCATATTTTTGTAAGGAGTACTTCTTGTTCCATGATGATATTATTCACTTTTTCATAACCTCGACCACTGCTATGTATGGCAACTGTATTTGTTTGTTTTTGTTTGTACGCTTCTTCATTAAAATATGGTTCTGTGCTCGTAGTGTGATTCCATTCACCTCCGCAGATACTTAAGAAGTTCTTTCTGTTGACATTTCGCTTATTGTGAAATCTTTTTTGTAATTTAGTAATTTGTTTTGTTAGTGGTTTCATTTTGTTTAACAGTAAAATAAATTACTTTCTTTTCAGAAGAATTGCACTGTCCATCAACGCTTCTAAGATTGATTTCCTACGATAGATTTTAAGCATTGAACCTGATTTCTCTCTTTTATAAGATTTTGAAGGACTTTGTGACGGTACATTTTGGCTAAAATACTTTTCTAGGTATGCTTACTTTGCACTATATTAAAATTTGAAGAAGTAGTTTTATCTGTAGTGATAGCTGATTTTCTGTTAATTGTTTTTTGGTTTGTTTTACATTTTGAAAGAGGAGGCAAAGTTTTTGTACTTGAAACTTCTTGTGTTTCACTAAATGACTGTATTAGCTGTTTTGTTTCAACTTTTTTGACAAATTCTGCTAAAGATGGATGCTTATGTTGGACACTTTTATTTTCATTTGCTCTACTTTTGCGTTGCTTTCTACGGACTTGACTTTTGGTAGGCATTCTTTAGGGTCTGTTGAAAAAAATAAAGAAGATATGGGTGGGGTGTTCTGGAATGTATGTGTGCTGTGTGCATGAGTGTTTCAGTAAGATGATAAAGATGTATGTAATGGTGTGTGATTGTGCATTGGGAACTACAACTAGTAGGGATAGGTATTCTTGAATTTATGTGTTACTAAACTGGGGTTCAGATGACAAAAAAAAGTAAGCTAGTGGTGTGGAAAAGTACAAATAGTAAATCTAATGTATACAATTAAAACAGTTGTTTGTTCTATAATATGAAAATTGTAGCAGTTCAGTTGGGTAATTTGTGTGTCCAAAAATAGGAATTTGTGGGCCATTCTGGCTGTAAATGGCTGTTTAAGACATGGAGATTTTTGGACAAAACGGTACACAATCTCTATTTTTAGGCACCAAAATAGCTTGTATTAATGTTATAGTATGTTTGATTAATAATACAAATATTATGGTGATATTCTACTTACTTTTTTTCTTAAATTAACAGGTAACTTCTTAGTTCTTCTTTGTTCTTCGAATTCGGCTGCTTCTTTTCAGTAGACTGGTCTTCACTGCAGTTGTAAAAGCTTCAAATTAGTAACTTTGTTTGTATATAGCGCTGTTTATAATTTAGATATTGATTTTTTTAATTGAAATCCTCAGTGCCTTCTTTAAAACCATTAAACTAATTTATTTACATAAGATACATTGCATCAGTTCAGTACATATGATATGTTCTTAAAGAACAAGTTGTATTGAATGACTACCTGTAGCAAAAAAAATATCTTTACTATGTCTTGTGAAATGCATAATATATCAGTGAATACTACTATTTCTGTAAGTAAGCTGTTCTAGGTAATAGCGCCTCAATGTCATGTCTAAATTAAGGTAATTAAGTAAATAAATAAATTTTTAAAAAATGAAATTGTATAAGTATTTTTTTAAAGATTTAAACATAGATTGTGCTTGCATACAATTTTGTTTGAATATATGTAGTCTATATATTTCATTTAAAAAATGTTAGTTTAACATTATTTGAGTGTGTGTGTATAAAGAAAGTAAATAGTATAAAGGTTTATAAGTGATAGTTAATTTTAGGATATTGGAAAAAATACAGTAAATTCATTTTACAGATAACACAAGCTAAAAGTCTGTTTCAAAATGTGTTCATCTACTGTACAGAAAATATGCATACCTGAAGTGTGTGTTCATGCATATGGATATGCATGCAGCTGCAAGTAGAAATCTTGGAGACTTGTACAGTATTTCTGGTAGATGGTGCTTGCCAATGATATGACACTTGTACTCAGAGAGATTCACAGTACATTTGCATTGCTGATCTATGATGATGCAGTTAGATCTAGAGGTCTTGAATGTGATTGGTGCATGGTCATGTGATTTCTTAGCTACATCCAATGAGGGAATGGCAGAGAGAGTGAAGTGGAAATGGTAGAAGGGCTGTTCATGTTACGATATGTCCGCGGACATGGCGGTAGTTTGCGGACATCGGGAGTTACATCCGGGGATTTTTGGGTTCAGAAGTCATGCAAATGAGAATAAGCACTGAAAGGGATTGGTCAGGAAAGTTTAGTGGGTGTGTTGTTCCAGGAGAGAGTTTCTCATATACTCTTTTTGCTGAGAGAACAAAAGATAGCTATGGCTGTGTGTTTCAGAAAACAGATTGTTTGGATTTTGGGAGATTTGTGGATACATTGGTTGAAGGTGCATGCAGAAAGCTGTGGAGTAGCTGTAGATCTTGGATTCCCACATGTGGAAGTACACTGGCATGGAGTACGTGGAATGAAGTGGTTGGACTTGCTACCTCTCTGTGCTACTTTGGAGACAGAGCAACATCCAGACATAATTGTAATTCATTGAGGAGGGAACAGTTTAGGACATGTGACTGGAATGTTTTTGCAATTTGCTATGAAAGAAGGACTTGGGAAGGTTATGGACATGTTTCCTAATTCTCAAGTGATATTTTCAAGGATTGCGCAGAGACAAAAATTTGGCTTTGTTCTTCTTCATTTGGTCCACAAATGGAAAAAGCAAGGCGCAATGTTAATAAGGCTGTTTGTGCCTTTCTAAGAGATTTTGGCATGTCCTCTTTTCACAATGAAAATATTATGTTTCATAGTAGATACATTTTTTGCAGAGATGGAGTCCATCTTACTTATGCTGGCAATCAGATTTTTCTGAGAAATGTACAAAATGCATTGCAACCTTTTTTGGAATTACAACAACCATTTTGAAGTAGGTGTTAAGCATTTATAATTTTTGACTTACAAACACCACCCAAAGGCTCTTTTCAGAGCCACCACTTCTTCCCAGAGAAATTTGCAATGTTTGTGATGGGGTAGCAACCCAATGTTTTAAATGTTCGTGAACTGTCCGCGGACTTCTAAAAAACACAAAGGGTCCTGCTTCATTTATTTTAACTTCTATTTTTTAACTGTGAAAGGCGGCTCTGAAAAGAGCCTTATTTTTTTTGGGATTTTTGATATTTTGTATTTTTTTTGGTTTTTTATACACGACACACTAGGAGTGGAGGGGAAAGGAAGGTAAAGGGGGGGACACCAACCACAGGGATAAGAAAGGGCGAGCTCAAAGAGGAAGATGTAGAGTGGGTTTTATTTGGGTAGTGAGCAGATCTTCTCGTGCTCTGAGACGATAGTCTCAAAAGCACTACGAAGTCGCTCCCCCCTGCAGAGTACTGTGTCACAGTACATACATACAACTGTGACCCTCGAAAGGTAAGGGTCATCAGCATTCTGTATGGCCTGTGAGGCAGCTTGAGGAATACGCTGTCCCACAGAGGTGGTCCTTGTGGTGACATGATCAGAAAC
Organism: Ambystoma mexicanum; assembly: GCF_040938575.1. Lineage (NCBI taxonomy): Eukaryota > Metazoa > Chordata > Amphibia > Caudata > Ambystomatidae > Ambystoma > Ambystoma mexicanum. Next base: position 1,221,224,812 of record NC_090930.1, on the reverse strand, counting down.
AGAGGATGAAGTAGAGGAAATCAACCTGCTGCGTTCTTCGCAAGGTACAACCCTGCGAATAGCCCCAGAGTGAAATGACCTCAGGTGTCACTTCATAGTAGTGGTCCCAAAGCTGTACTTACTGTGCTTCCCAAGACTGAGTATCATTTTGCACTCATTGCAGGTAACACGGTTCGCATGAGCCTTAGGAACATTACCATGAATGGTAAATAACCGCCACACCCAAGACTCACGCCTAGTGCGGGTAGTAGGGTTTTCCTCTACCTCATTCTCATCATCCTCTTCTTCCTCCTCTGCATCCTTACTCCTGTTCCCCTCTTCAGGCCCTTGGGGAGGTGGTGGTGGTGGAGGGGGTAGGGGTGGTGCTGAAGCAGGTGCAGCACCAGGTGGCAGTTCAGCAGCCAGGGATGCCATCAAAGATGCGATGGAAATCTGCAGTTGGCAGCAAAAATCGCTTTGTTTCGAAGAATAACCAGAAACACAGTGAGAATAAGCTCTAGGTCTTTTATAGGGGTGCTAGTGCGCGGTCCGCGGACATGCGCGCTGTCTGCGAACAGATTGAACACAAAAAAAAGTTTGAAAAGTTTCAAAAGGAATGTAGAAACTCAGGATTACTATGTGGGACTTGTGCCATGGTGAGATTTTATTGAAAAATATTATGGATTAATTGAAAATGTACTTTTAATTTGTTCAGGGACCCGAACAGTATCCACATTCAGAACACGTGGGCACGGTCATATGATCCGTTCGCGAACAAGTCCGCAAAGGAAGCGCATGTCCGCAGGACACCAAATGCACGGAGATTGGCTAGCGCATGCGCCTTGATGTTCTACGGACACTGTTCGGTTCCTGAACTAATTAAAATTGCGTCACACGTGAAACGAACATTTCAGGACACTGCGTGTGTTCTTAGAACAGTTTAAATTTGCTAGCGAACAGTAAGGACAGATATACTGTTCTTCAGGACACGTTCAATTTCGTTTATGTACGAATATTTCAGGACACCAATTGTTTTCTTAGAACATTTTCAAGTTGCTAGCGAACAGTACGGACAGGTATAGTGTTCTTTAAGACACCTCCATTTTCGTTTAATTACGAACAATTCAGGACACCGCGTGTGTTCTTAGAACAGTTTGAGCTTCCTAGCGAACACTACGGACAGATATAGTGTTCTTTAGGACACTTTAATTTTTTTTTTTTTACGAACATTTCAGGACACCACGTGTGTTCTTAGAATAGTTTCATCTTGCTAGCGAACAGTACGAACAGGTATAGTGTTCTTCAGGACACCTCCATTTTCGTTTATTTCCGAACATTTTAGAACACCTGCACTGTCCACGGACACCTACATTGTTTTTTTTAAAAAAAACGAAACTATTTACAACACAATATAAAAATTAAACTTTATTTAACATATATTAATAATTTATGACAGAGAAGGTGAGGCAGAAACAGAAACAAAAACAGGAGAATTAGGGGTTTCATCATGATTGTTATTAGGTGAAGAAGGGATGGAAGTCTCATCAAAACGTTTTGGGTTATGGAGAGGGTTTGGGGATAATAGACTGGGATATGGTGAGGGGGGACAAGTACATGTCGGGCAATGGTATGACGTTTTTGTTTTAAAATGATCTTCAACAAAAGTTTTCAAATTATTAAAATTGGCCAACAATAAATCAATTTTTTCTTTTATGTTGTCAATCGTGTTTTCCATAACAGCTTCTTCAGAGGTAGTTTCTATTTTGTTATGCTCTGTACAAAAAAAATATATATATGTTAAATGTATACAAAATAATAATATTTAAATGCTTTATATTATAAAGTGTTTACCATTAGTTTCACTAACTTGTGACATTTCTTCATGTGGGAAATGTTCCTCTAGCCATTCCAGAGTACTAGACATTTCTGTGAGAGAAAAAAAAAAGATAATATATTTTTTTTATCTAATACAGAAAGTTCATAAATATATGAATAAAATTAAGTACACTTACTATTTCAGGTAAGATATGTCCTATGTACTCAGTGGGTCTGCTCTTGTTCTCAGTTCTGTTGTGTTTGTGAGGTAATTATGTTGGAAGCCAATTTATTTTCTTGTGGTATATTCCATTTTAGAACATAGTGCATTTAAATGAATGGTTAGTGTGTTGTATATATGGGTTACATTTATTATTTATTAGTACATATAATGTGTTTGTGTGCTTTTTTTAAATTTGTTAAATGTTCCTATGTTATGATATAACAATCAAACATACCCCCCCCCAGAGTTTTTTAGGTAGTGGTACTGTTCTTCGAACATGTCCGCGAACATTAAATGAGTTTGCGGACATCAAGTACAGTAGAAGAGATTCAGTCAGTTCCATATGATATGTATATAAAGTGAAAGTCATTATTGTTAAGTTGCACTACTAAAAACCTACGAAATTCAATGAAAAAACTTTGTTTAAGGGACGTTATGGTTAAGTTGCGCTACTAAAAACCTATGAAATTCAGTGAAAAAACTTTGTTAAAGGTCGTTATGGTTAAGTTGCGCTACTAAAAACCTATGAAATTCAGTGAAAAAACGTTGTTAAAGGGACGTTATGGTTAAGTTGCGGTACTAAAAACCTATGAAATTCAGTGAAAAAACTTTGGCAAAGGGACTTTATGGTTCCAAGTAAAACCGAAAAACACTTGAAATTTGCCAGTTATGGTAAACTAAGCAACCATAACTCGCGCCACCACCGTGCACTGCTAAGACTTACACCCAGGACATCAAAGATGACATCACAAATGTCATTGATGACATCACTGATGACATCGCATGCCTGGCTCGCTCTTTTTTCTCTTGCTGACATGTCTAGGCCACATGGTTTTCTTCAGTTACAGTCAGAAACTAAAAATGTTATTTTATTTGTAGACGTATCCTTCAAGTAGGTTCTTACAGTAATTCCCTTAGAGTCCAGTCACATCATATGAAACATATACATACGGGAAGACACAAGCTTGAAAGACAGCAATCCTTTTTGTGCATAAAGATAATCAATAGACTAATGAGCACTTTCTGATAGTTCTGTTGTTTTCTTATGACTTTATTTTCCCTGTATATGATCATATTTGTATACATTGTACTCACACTACTTTCCTTAGGGTCAAATCACATCAAGTGATACATATACATAGGGTAAATAGCAGCTTTGAAACAGAGCAATAATTTATTTGCATGAAAATAATCAGTTAAGTTATGAATTGTTTCTGCTACTACTTGTGCTTTTTTCCTAACTTCACTTTCCCTGTATATTCCCATATTGGTATGTGTTCTTGTGTCTTTGTGTTTTGTCTATGGTAATGCAATTATGTAATACATGTGTTTTATTAGCTACTTATTACATATTTCACAGTACACAAACATCTATTAAGAAAATAATTATCATTTCATTATTCAACATATTAACATTACGAATATTACACCTTCATCTTGTACGCTGCACACAATGTTATGTTTCTGTATGAGTAGCTTACTATACTAGATAGAACCCCATAATAGAATGCTATTTATATCAATGCATCGTTCAATGCACTAATTAGGGTATGATATTTATTGCAATGATCCTTGAAACTTGTTTTGCAACATTATAATAAGAATCCCTTGTACACATATTTCATGAAACGTACATACACATGTGATGTCACCAGTGATGTCATCAATGACATTTGTGATGTCATCTTTGATGTCCTGGGTGTTAGTCTTAGCAGTGCACGGTGGTGGCGCGAGTTATGGTTGCTTAGCTTACCATAACTGGCGAATTTCAAGGGTTTTTCAGTTTTACTTGGAACCATAACGTCCCTTTGACAATGTTTTTTCACTGAATTTCATAGGTTTTTAGTAGCGCAACTTAACCATAACGTCCCTTTTTTTCACTGAATATATATATATATATATATGCTACTCCTAGTACAGTGTGTGGCATACCCTTGAAGCAGGACGCTTGTGCGTATTGTGCAAGCGTGGTAATGTAGGTTGGCCCAGAGTGTGACGCCCCATGATTTGTTGCCGAACTGGGGGGGTCCTCAGCATGGCTCGCAGGGGGGGCACCAAATGTTGTGTTACACCACTGGCTCTAACCTCTTTATCCAGGGGCTTACACAGCCTGGCCTTGATATATCCGTTGTTCTCGATGACGGTTCCCAGTCAGTAGATCTGGGGTGCTCTAGATCTTCCAGCGTAAACATCTCCCCTAGAGGAGACTGTTCACCTGCTGTCCTCTTGGGGATGGGGGCTGCAACAACCCTGAGGTGGAGTGTCGTGACCCTATGGTTTAAATATCCTTGTCTGAGGAGGTGGGGCACTGGTTATTGATATCATAGACCCCCTTGACCTGCTCGTCATCAGTGCCCTGTCAGTATCCCTCTGGGCTCGAGGGCCTAGCACCCCTGTTGTCTTCCTCGGGGTGAGAGGGTCCATCGTGGGAAGGGGCTTCCTTACTATTCAGAAAGGCTTTTTTTAAGCCTGGAGAAGGCATCTGAAACGGCAGCAGTGGCTGGTTCTGGCTGGCTCGGGGGGGTCGGAGAGTCTTTACTCGTATGAGCCGTGATACATCCCACATCTAAAAGGTGATTTCTTTTTTGTGTCTTCTTTCTCCCTGGCGGCGAGATCTCTTGCCGGTGCTCCTCCATACTGTCCAGACGCTGCTGAATGGGCAAGATCATCTCTGAAACAGACCTCTTGATGCTGGTCTCTATGGTTTGACATAGCCACTTCATCAATTTGGTAGGCATCCTCCTCATACTCTGACCAAGCTTGGTCTGCCTGAGGAGAGTACTGAGCTGCCATAATGATCAATGTATATTCTCAATGCACCTTTTTCTCACCGTTTAAAAAAATATATATATTTCTCTTGTGTGGGCAAACAGACCGCCTTCTCTCTAGCCCACTATATTCAATTAATGAGGCTGTGTGTTTAACACTGTCTACTAGCCTCTTCTCACTTTCTGTGTCTTTATTATTATTATTATTATTCTTTTAATCAGAATCAGAAGAAAAAAGATGCAGGAACAGCTGTAAATGGCTTCTGGCGCTCGTGTTCACAAACCGTTATGAAAACACAAGGAAAATGCACTCGCGAGCGCCAGAAGCTGGGGAAAGGACACGAGCTTGCCAGAGCTCCCTCTAGTGGCCGCGGGTGGCACTGCGACCACGTAGAAGCTCCACGTGGCCTCCCTGAGCCTCCGAAGACTGCGCCGGGCAGGGAGGCAAGTGCAAAAGGTGCGCGAGGTTCCGCAGAGGCGGACACTGCCAATAAAACAAAAACAGAGCCGCTCGGAAAACTCGAGGGCTTCGAGTGCTCCCAACATTCTCCAATGCCAGCAGGAAGCAGCTGGCATCGGAGACGCACACAATGGGAGCCGAAAGAGGACGTGAGAAAAAACGTTCCTCAATGAAAACAAAACCGAAGGATCACGATGACACAATACGTTACTACGAATGGCAGCAATCTAATTAACCAGTGTTAAACATGAACCCAACCTTTATAGGGTAATGAGAAGAAAGCATATCCATGCAAAATTACAATGTATTGACATTAATAAACCCATAAACACAGTAATAGGAACATGCAATGTACTTACTCCTTGCTGTGAGCAGCAAAGAAAGAGCAAGTTGCATCATGTTCAGGATTATTTGGAAGGGCAGCTGTATGCCTATTGGTGATCTGGTGTCACATGTTGGTGACCTATTATGAACTCAAGTGAAGTCTCTTGGGAAATTGAGTTTTTGTTCCGTCAGAGACAGTTATGGACTAAAGCTTTTGTTTTGTTGGTACTTTATTAATATTTTAGTGTACCTTTGTTATGCTTACTATTTGCTCGCATTCAGGTGCTTAAAATACTTGCTGCTGAGCTTCTTTTCATCTGTTTAATAATAGAAAGAAAAGCATAATGTGAGCATCCAGTCGTGATATAGAATTAAAACAGTGGTGACGTGAGCTACCCATTGTTTCCACTGGCGAAGAGAAACAGGACTAGTAGCCCTACATTTCCAGAATTCTGTCTTGGGCGGGGGGGGGGCAGTCATCCACTGGAAAGAGAGGCATTTATATAAGCTCATCCTGTGTCCAGGTTGACAGATTCATCTCTTGAGAAATTGACTACTTAAATCAAGAGAAGCAGACATCAATCATCAACTCACAGTTTTGGAAATATTTGCCAGTGATGGGACCCCAATTTGACCCCTTTTTGGAATGTGGGCTATTTACATAATAACTTTAGCAGAAGACTTTTTCACGACCAGGTAGACATCCATGGCAAGTCACGATTGGCCCTTTAGCCGGCTGGATTTATTGGCAGTGTCAGAGTTCAGGTTCCAATCTTTTGCTAACAGTGCCAAGAAGTAGCAATTGGGGAGAAGTGGTAAGCATCTCCTTAAGCATTAAGAAGCTACAGTGTAGATGCACCAATCCAAGGGGTGGGTAGTCATAAGAAGGTCTTTCTGCAAGCTCCTCAAAGCATTGGGGCATCATCGCGGTTGGTGGTAAGGCAACACAAGTTGAACCATATGTCTTTTTGACCACCTTGCCAGGTTCAGCACTGGTTCAGTATATGTCCTGGGTAGAGCCAGTGATTGTGTACAGGTGTCTTGCAGGAGTTAAGCAAAACTCTTTCAAGAAAAAAGCCTAAGGGTACCCTACACAGGACGGTGGATTGGGGTCAACAAGGTAGAACATAATTGCAGGAAATTTCCCAGCAATCCCCCTCTTCAAAAATTGCATGAAAATAAGTACACATAGTGGTAATTCAATATAATACTTTTTATGCCAGTCCGACTAACTTTGAATGAGGCCCACATGGCTTGTCACAGGTATTGTGGACATGTTAAAACAGACCGTATTTGTAATTATCCACCATATTCCAACCTTTTAGTGAAGTAAATATTGCTGTATTAAAAGGTGCAAAATCATCTTGAAAATCTGTCAGTGTTTACATTCACCCCAGAGGGCGTGGTCACAATTGTAAAATGTCCCCAGAAATGCTCTTAATTTTTGAAGTGCACGTGTTTCCCTTCAATACAAGGACAACATTTTTCTATCATCTCTTTGGAAGAAGGTATAAAAGTGGCCATATCTGATTGTCGCCTTCTCGACCCTTTTTACCATTTAATTCATGAAATTGTTAGATGTGATGCTTTTGTGCATTAAAATAATTATGGATTTGTGGTATGACACACTAATGTACATAATCCCTTTCCATACGCAAGCTGAGGATGGAAATGGAAAACACACATACAATAAGTGTGTATGCACTGAAATACTGGCAGTGGAATTTCGGTGAATTCACATAAGTTACTGCCAACATGGTATTATTTTGTAATTGTGTACATTTTCAAGATTACCACATGTGGTAATGCTGAATAACACCGGCATTAATCCACCCAATAAAAAGCCAGCGTAGGTGTAATGAGGGACACATTTTTACCTGCTTTGGTCACGACAAGCCATGGTCGTTGTGCACCAGCAACCTACAAGAATGGTCTGGATGCTCAAGGAAACTGATTGGGAGCAACCATCAACTTGATCGAAAAGCGATGCATCCTTCTTCAGACTCCATCTCTGTCATCTACTGCCCACCACATTCTTAACACACTCAAGTATTAAGGCATCAGGCTTAGCACACACTATGACCAGCTGCTTACTTGATGGAGATTTGCTTCCCAGAGTCCCCAACGTCCTCCACCCTCTTCCTAGGGTCCCTTTTGTCTATAATTGATTGTTGACTGTTTTTTCACATTTGTCTACTGTGCTACACTGTGGGCCCCTAGAAAGTACTTTAGCTGATCAGACAATTAGCACAATTGGATCTTTGTTGTAATATTATTTCTTCTTTTAGACTTTAGTAGTTTCTAGTTTGCAAATTCTTGATAATTTTGAATCTCCTTGTCTGACAATTATAGTATGCTCTTTATCTCTTGGTCTGATACTTTACTTATTTTTTGGAATTCCCATCCACGCTCGCATGACCTTAGCCAAGCTACCCGTTGGTAAACCAGGGCACCTAAAGGAGATTTTGTTTCATTTTGTTAGCCAATAGCTGAGTTTGATTTTTGTGGAGCTCGAGTCAAACCCAATACAATTCTAATAATGATTTCACTTCTACCGGACCAGTGAGATCCTCACAACCAGTTTCACATCATGTTTGAGAAACAGGGTTGTGTTGAAAAGGTCAAGAAGAGTAGCTTAACGTTGAATGGGATAGTTGATTTTTGGATCAGGATCAAGGCAGATCCTTAAATATTCAATGTCCTATCTAGAAAGACTATTTGAAAACGAAGGCAACGTGCTGTATAACATTCCTTTTAAAACAAAAACATAAAAAGCTCTAGGCATATCAACGCCTTGATGTCTATGGGTTTTGTGTGCTTTACGATTTGTAAAAATTAATATATAAATAAATAAGCTGTGCTAGAAGAGATTGACATCAGCTAAGAGCAGGAGAGGGGCTTATTGTCCACAGCTATTACAGAAATATGACCCCTTTAACAGATTAGAATCAGCACCAAAAAGAGCGGCACTGAGGCACCATAAATTATACTGGGCTCTGCAATGCTGCGGCCATCCGTATAGGACATGGACGGCCACGTCAAGCACAGTCAACTGGTCAAAGTCTGACTCCTCATGTGAGTGTTGCACACTTTCTTTTTCATGTTCAAAAAAGAAATAAGCCACCAATTTGAATACCTGGGCCAATATTGCAGAAACGGAAAACCGGTATTCTACATTTTTTTGTGAGGGCTAAAATGGTGACTGATGCAAACTTTATGCAAATTCTCGGGAGGATAGCTCAGGGGGAACGTGCTCACCTTGGAAGCACCACACGTTCGATCTACGGATCCGCGCTTAGAAACCTCTGGGTATTAAGTGCGTTATAAATAACCTATCATATCATACCCTGCATCAGGGGAACATGTCTGTAATACGGGCCAGGCTCTACTAACAAACAGACTGCCTCATCATCACTGGGAAAGCTGAAAATTGGACAGAATGCAAACAACGTTCCCTGGTATTGGCTTTGCCATAGGCATAAGGGACTGACTGTGGAAGTGCCCTCCTGCGAGATAAGAACTCAGTCGACCATTCCTTTTGCTTTGGATTGGTGTGGCATGGATGGCTGTCTTTGCTGCTCTCTACAAATGCTTCTCAAACTGTAATGCTTAATGCACCAAACTGCAGTATTTCTAATGAGGAAAATTATCCTAAGGGCAAAATGCATTTTAAACAATATGGCAGACATTTTCTAAAACCTCCTAACTTGCATGGAAGGGACTTGTTATGCTTGCCCCTAAGTGCAGAAAGGACCCCTGCTTGTAAGTTTCACCATTTGCATTGCGAAATGAAAAAAAAGCTACAGTACAAATAGAAGAAATCGTCTTTATTCCTGTTGTTTGCACTTGCCAGTGCAAATTGTGCGAATGTTGCATGGCAGACCACATTCACAATGGATTACTGTGGAATCCACCTGCTTTTTGTCAGGTGTAAAAAGCAGACAGATTCCATAGGACTCCAATGCATTACCAACGGCATGAAAGTCAGATGCTCTATTTTACAAAAAAAGGGGGGTGCCCCCTGCGTGTTCAGTGGGAGTTCGGGGCAAAGTACAAAGAAAACACGGGGTTTTAACTCTCACTATTAGTTGACCAAGCAATTATGGTCACGGTTCAGGTTCACTTTTCCCAACCAATAAATGTTCTGCTTCGTAAGAAGTCAGTAAGAAAATAGGAAAATGCCAAGGAGAACAAGTAGGGCAAACACGAAAGATATATTCAATCATACATTTTATTAATTAATATAAACAACAAAAAAAAAAGGTTAAAATGAATAATGTTATTCATAGTTCTGAGTAAAGAAATTTTATACAGTGATACTTATGGGCAATACCAAACAGAATTTGCCCATAAAATGTTTAGAGAAGTTTAGTCACAAAAAGCAAAAACCAATCTCTTAAAAGGTTAACATTTGTAAAATAGAATGATTCAAGAATAAATACAAAAAAGGGAAAAGAAAAAAAGCAAATATTTTTACATTGAAGCAAACAAAGTACACAGTTAGATTAAGATGTCTTGCATTGTTAAATCAAACTTTTTGTTGAGCAAAGGTAACTATCCTTTGTACATACTCATGATCAGAGTCTGATCATGCTGGGTGAAACTGCCTACGTGCCAGTTTTTAACCTGTTAATAATTGTTATGAACACAGATCATCAGTAAATTACTGTTTAGAACTTTAAAGCTGTGTTAACGGCACGTTTCGGCTTTAGAGCCATTAGTCTTGGCCTTGATTGAAGAGCCTTCCTCAGGGCGAATAGATCTATAAGGGATCTAAAAAAACAGAATGAAAAAATAATAAGGAAAAACGGTTTGGAGGGAAGGCAGATGTGTAATTAAACACATTCCAAAACATGCACTAAATGCTGTTGGCCCCAGTTTGTAAACTGGATTTTCCATTTTCATAAAACATGATGGGAACATGATAATGCTAAGGAGTTTAAACATCAAGGTGAAAAGCTACTGCACTGAACTCACCCTGTATGTGGCACAGGGTAGGGCAGAGGTTATCAGCCTATGGGATTTGTCGGTTGCGGGTGCCTCAACAGCCTGGGTCTGCAAGGGTTGGGTCCTCGAGCAGCTACCCAATATCCAGTATGATTTAGGATGAACTCACTCTGTAAAGAAGAAAGGGTGGGATGGAGAATGAAAGCTCCATTTATTGCAGAGTGATGTTGTGAAAAAGATAAAAAAAACCTAGAGATGCAACAAAGAAATGCAAATGGAATAGAGATGCATCCAGATATGGAGAAGAACCCAAAATGGAATACTCAGAGGGAAGGTAGTGCTCAAAAAGATAGACCCAGTGGCAGCACCCATTACTACCATGATTAGGCAGCCATGCAGGAGTTTGTAGTAAGGAGAAGGAAAGAGGGGGGCAACAGAATTACCCTGAAGTGAAAAAGGCAACAGAATTACAAAACTACCTTAAAGTAGAAGTCATGGAACCCAAAACGTATTGAAGTCCAGGGATGTTCATGCAATGCAATTGTCGCAGGGTAAATATGCCCTTATGGTGAGGGCCATCTCGGAGCTGGCAGAATCCTGTGTCACATGTAGTGGCAAGATGTCTGGAGACATAGAGAGGACACGCATGTTAAAAGCGTGAAAAGTTGCACACGTAACCAACAGAGGATGCAGAAGAAGCGCGTGGACTGAGCACCTGGAAAAACGGGTCATCGGGTACTTACGATCGATCTGTCAATACAGGAAACAAAGAAACAAAGAAGTGCGCGAGGCATCAAGGGGTGAGCGGTTGTGTCGCGCCCGTGTAGGTAAACGAGTGCGAGGCGTCTCGTAGTTATGGAGACCCTGGGTTGAGTGCGGACCCATGATGCCGTGCGAGTGGAAGATACCAACTTGCTAGTTTACACGGGGTAGAGTGCTCGCTCTGTCTTACATGTTCATAAACATGTGTATTTTGCACGTTTATGAGGAAATGGCATGAACAGAGAAGGAGGAGAAAAGTAAAGAATATAGCATGGAGCGGGCTCAGCCTATGATGAATGTGTTATTCTGCGATATGGAGAGAGTCCACTAAGGCTGAATGGAATGCGCCTCGCGTTGGGAGTCAACATGTATCAAGGCTAGGTTGCTAGGATACCGGACTCGAGGAAGCTAGTAGATGTGAAGGGAGTTGTCGGCAGGCGACTGCAGAACGCAGCGATAAATTGCCGGGTCGGAGAAAGTGAATGTCTCTATGGCGCACTGGATGTGGATGCGTACTCCATATGGAGAGGATGATGGACATTTGTTACAGTGAGAAAAGTGTATTACCCGAATGAAGAGAATTCATATGTTTGTGGTGTGCTAAGTCCGAAAACTGGGCAGCACCCCTTATGGCATACTGATGAAGAAGTCATTAAAAGAAAAGGGGGGCAATAGTGTTGCCGCAATGTACAAGTGCTAATATACATGTAGCATGTAGGTCAAGTGACAATCACCACGGCACAGAGAACAGCAGGCCGTGCCGACCTAAAAATAAAAGTCATTTAATTAAGTAGGACAAATATATTCCTCGTTGGGGCCATGATGGAAGGAATCAATTCTATATATCCACTGGGCCTCTTTCTGTAGCAGACTCATTTTGAGATTTGTGGAGGAAATGATGGTGTCTACCACCCACCACAAAATGTCGTCTGCTGTGTGTTTGTTTTCCAAGTAGTGTTTAACCAAGGGGGCACTTTCGTTCTTGCACCTTATTCGGGAGCGATGTTCGCAAATACGAATGTGGACTGGTCTTTCTGTTTGTCCAACATATCTCAAACCGCATGGACATTCTATAATGTAAATGGTGTTTTTAGTTTTGCAATTTGTCATGCTTTTCAAATTCCATAGTCTGTCGTTGATCTTAAAAACTTTGATCTTTTTAGTGAATTTGCATGAAGTGCAGTTACCACAAGGAAAATGTCCCACCGGTGATCTCAGATCCCATAGACCCAGTCTAGGAGCGGGGTTGGTGAATTTGGAATGCACTAGCTGGTCTCGGAGATTTTTGCCCCGCTTGTATGCGAAGCGTGGTGTGGGTTCATTCGGGAGACACAATTTAGCCACAGTCCAATGTTTAGTTATGGACTTGCGAATAAGTGGTGTATGGGCGCCATGTGTGATGACACAGGTCGTTCTTGGTTCCTTGTTGCTAGTAGTATTTTTATTTAGCAGGAGTGTGTCCCTGTTGGAGAATCGCGCTCTTTTTCTTGATCTAGATATTACATGATGTGGATACCCTCTCTCCGTCAGCCTGTGATCGAGATCATTGGCATGGAAATAGAAGTCCTCTAGTTCCGTACAGTTCCTTCTTATGCGAAGGTATTGTCCAAAGGGTAAATTTTCCCTAATGTGCCTCGGGTGGTCGCTTTTGAAATGCAAAAGTGTATTTCTATCGCTTGGTTTGTGAAAAAGATTGCATTTCAGGGAACCATTATTTATTTGGATTTTAAGATCAAGAAAACTGATTTCCGAATTGTTGCATTCCATGGTGAATTGGATGTTTTGGTCAACTTTGTTAAACCAGTCAACAAAATTTTGTAAATCTAGTTTCGAGCCTGCCCAGATGCAGAGAATATCATCTATGTACCTTTTCCAAATTTTGATGTTGTTTTTGAAAGGATTTTTCTCGGATAGAATATTAGTCTTCTCAAAGTCTGCCATAAACAATATAGCTAGACTTGGCGCAAAACTTGCCCCCATGGCTGTCCCTTTACATTGCAAATAGAATTGGCCATCAAACTCAAAGTAGTTTTTGGATAGGGCAAGTGTGAGAAGTTCTATAATAAAGTTTGCTGGAACCCTTGTTTGGGCATCAGAATTGGTCAGATATCTATGAATGCACTCAATAGCCAGTTCCTGTGGAATACTGGTATATAATGAGCAAATGTCTAGCGTCACTAGGAGTTGGGAGCTACTGTCAAAATCAATACCCTCAAAAATTTGGATGGTTTGGGTTGTGTCCCTTAAGTATGTCTCTGTGTTAGTACTCAGTGGTTTGAGAAAAACATCTATGAATTTACAGATGGGTTCTAACACTGAACCACATCCTGAGACGATTGGTCGTCCAGGTGGGTTTTGCAGATTTTTGTGAATTTTGGGTAGGGCGTAAATGGATGGTATGCGTCCCTGGTTGGTCGTCAGGTAATCAAATTGAAAGTCAGATGCTGGCAGTAACCCATTCAGATGTGGATGGCGAAAAGAAAAATCTGTTGGAACATAAAAAAATGAGGAAAAGTTGTATGCATGCTTTTTATGTTATGTATTTGCTCCACTGTAACATTTTCACATACTGCAAAAACGATGTAAATCGTCTGCATTACGGTGCCATTTTTTCTAATTACTACTTGAATAGTTCCTGGGCAAACACAGATGTCATATTTGTCTTTTATGCCTTTTGTATGTCAGGAGACACAGAGCACACACCTCCAGCAAACTTACTCCTGGTAGGCTCTCGGGACTATCTTTGTAATTATCCTTGCAAATGTCCCGCTTATTTCACGAAATGAAATGTTTTTTTTTATTCCCTAAATGTCAACTAATGACAGTAATTGCTCGTTTTTACACGGTGCTACATGCCAGAGCCATCCCTCATCTTAGCTCGGTAATGATAGGTGTTATTATGATACTCATTTGGTCAAATCGGAAAGATGAGCGGTGTGTCTGACCTGCCAAGACTCGAACCTGTGACTGCAGTTTGCAGACTGATCACTGAAAGGCGAACAATGACTGCCTCAAGGGCCCTCTTCAGGTTGGCCATGAATCGTTCTCTCATTCCATTCGCCTGGTGTTATCTTCCGGTGATGGAATCCGGGGTAGTTTGCAAATTGCCTTAATTGATGCCCTTTGAAAGGGGGCCCGTTGTCGGTCTTGAGCACTCTCGGGGTGCCATAGGGAGAGAATATGCGGTCAAGTGCTGGTATTACATGATGAGCTGCTGTCGAGGATATGAGTTGTGTTTCTGGATACCGGGAGTACTCGTCCATCACTGCCAGCAGGTACTTCCCTCTTTCGATGGGCCCGGTGAAATTGGCGGCTACAGCTTCCCATATTCCTTGGGGAAGCTCTGACATATTTTAGGGTTGCGGGTGTCGGTTGTGCGTGATAAGGCTGCACGTAGGGCATGACTTCAAGGCTTCCTCCACTCGGGAGTCCATGCTGGGAAACCAGACCTTCTGGCGCAGCATGCGCTTGGTCGACACCATCCCTCTGTGGTTCTCATGTGAGAGCTCAATGACTTTTGCCGGTAGGGATGGCAGGATCACCAGCTAACAGTCTTTTAGGAGCAGGTGCTTGTCGAATAAGGCCAGTTCGTCCTTCACCTGTACCAGTGGCTCGACCTCGATGTGCACCTGATCCCCTGCGGCTCTCCCTATTTCTCTGGCTTTCCTCCACATGCCTGATGCAAGGCCTTCACAGGTGATTTCGCAGGCCAGATTGTTTTCCGTCTCTCGAGCTACTGTCGCGATGTCTATCCCTTCTGGGGTAGTTTGATGAATGAGGTAGCGAAGATGCCTGTCTGCCACAGAGGGTTCTGGCGTGCATCCCTCCCAGGGCCTTCTGGACAAGAAGTCTGATGGATTCTCACCTTTCCCTGGCTGGTGCATGATTTCAAATGCATAGTCTTGCAGTCATAGCCCCCAATGGGCTATCCGGGGTGGCATCTTTGCCTGGGGGTTCCCGTACAAGAATAGCAAAGCCTGATCTGTGATGACTCAAAATGGTTTGCCATATAGGAAAAGGTGGAAGTGTTTGCATGCCCATACACCACAGCGAGGCCTTCCTTCTCTGCCGGAGAATGCGCTTGTTCAGTGGCCGAGAGGCTCCGGCTGGCATATGCGACGACATGCATTCTCGAAGGGTCGCTCGGGTCTACCTGAGCCAGGATGGCTCCCTGTCCTGCGGGGCTGGCATCTACTGTCAGTTCAGTTTGGCAGCTGGGGTTGTAGTATGACATGTTTTCGGCATTCGCCACCATTTCTCGGATGATCTCGAAGGCCTTTAGGCACTCATCCGTCCGACGGAAGGTGGCGTCCTGTCTGGTTAAGAGTCTTAGTGGCTCGCTTACTGTTGCAAAGTCCTTGAGGTAGCACATACAGTAGCTGGCGAGCCCTAGAAATGACCTCAGCTCTGATACAGTAGCTGAGGGTGTGGTGTTGTTGAGCGCAGCGACCTTGTTGGGGTCTGGGGTCATGACTGATTCAGAGAAGATATGTCCAAAGAACTTCAAAGTGCTCTTCCGGAATTCACACTTGTCTCGATTGAGCATAAGATTCACCGTCTCCAGTGCCTTGCACACTTTCATAAGTGCCTCATCCTGCTTATTGGCATCTGCGCCAAAGACCAGGATGTCGTTGCTATATTTGAGGCAGTTCGGTATATGATTGATGACATTGTGCACCTCAGCTTGGAATATTTCTGCTGCTGATGACAGTCGCGAAAGTGGCCCAGATGCGTGATGAAGGTGGTGATGTTCCTGCTCTCTGGGCTCAACACGAGTTGGTGGTAGCCTTTCTGTAGTTCTAGCTTGGAGAATACTTTGGCCCCGTTTAAGAGGTGAATCATATCTGAAATACATGGGGCCTAATGCCTTTCTCTCTGTATGGCTTGGTTGGGGTGCCTCATGTCCACGCATATTCGAATTTCCACCAATCCTTTCTTTGGTACCAGCACTATAGGGGATACCCAGGTGGTGGGGCTGGTGGCTGGCTCGATGATGTTTTGCTCGAGCACTTTGTGAAGCTCATCCTCTACCTTCTTTAGAATGTTGACGTGGATCCCTCTGTAGTGTTGGGCTGCGGGGCATATGGAGTCGTTTATATGCAGCTTGATGGGCCTGTTCTTTAGTTACCCTATGCCTTTGAATATACGTGGGTAGAGGTTGTTGATCGGGACAATGTATTTGTGGACAATGACGTTGTACAAGATGTGGATGAGTCACATATCGGCCGCGGCCTTGAAGATCAGAACGCACCCACTGTCTGTTTCTGTTGCTAGTATGTGAATGGGTATTTTTCTCTCATGTCCTTTGTATCGGCAGGTGCCCTCAAACTGTCCCAGACACTTGAGGGGTGTCTTGATGCCATACGCATATATCCACTGCTGCGGGGCACAGTTTTGGCTGCATGGGGAGTTCTCTGAAGATAGTCTTGCTAATAACATTGACCGTGGTCTCTGTATCGATGAGGGATTCCATGGGCTCTCATTCAATTTGATGATCAGAGTAGCGCTTTGTGCTGTGGTGGTAGGGTTTCCTAGGGCATAGACATATGCCTTCT
The DNA here is from genome assembly GCF_040938575.1 of Ambystoma mexicanum. Lineage (NCBI taxonomy): Eukaryota > Metazoa > Chordata > Amphibia > Caudata > Ambystomatidae > Ambystoma > Ambystoma mexicanum. The sequence continues at coordinate 1,221,207,979 of NC_090930.1, read as the reverse complement.
TTTGATCGCTTCCCGACGAACTGAGGTCAGAGTCAGATGCTGATTGTTCCACAAGATAGCGCCCATGGCGCCTTGATCTTCTCTCGGGCCTCGCTCGCATCACATATCTCCTCCTTTCCCGCCTCTCCCTTCTTTGCCTGTCATATCCTGATTCTCCTTCATTGGAGTCTAGGGGCGTATGGTTTGTCTGTCCTGGAATGGACGGACCGGGGTGATTTCCTGAGGAGAGCTGGCTTTGGATTTGGGTCAGGAAGACGCCTCCCTGATCCGCTTCCTGCCTTTGTCACGAAACAGTCTGCAGATCACTTTAAAATGGCCTTCTTCACCACATGTGGCACACCGCTGACCAATCACTGGTAGGTCCCTTCATGTGGGTATTTGAGACCACATTTGTGGCAGAAGAGTTCTTCTGATCTTCTTTCCTGCTGTAATCTGTGAATGTTCTCACCCGGTGTGGGGTTGTTGAAGCTCTCTACCTGGGAGTCTATGGCCCTTTCATCTCGGGCTAGATCCAGGATTTCGTCCAGTGTGCGTTGCTTCTGCAGCAGCTTCCTCCTGAATGTCTGAGACTCACACCCAGCTATGATCTGGGATCTGAGCGCCTCCGTGTTGGAGTGGTTGGAAAAGTCGCAGTGTTTCATTTTTGTGCGGAGCCGCATGACATAGACATCCATGGTTTCACCTTTGATCTGCTTGGTGCTGTGAAAAAGGTGCCTTTCTTAGTCAACGTTGGTATGGGTGGGTGAAATATGCGGCCAACGCATCCTTCAGGTCTTGGATGGAATCAATGGGGTCATGGGGGCATTTCGTGGATGATGTCGCTGGCAGAGCCGACTGCCAGCTTCAAAAGACATATTTGGCGAGCATCCTCTATGGGCCCTGTGGCCCCCATATTAAGGTCAAAGTCTCGGATCCATTTGGTCCATCTGGCACCCATGTTGCTTGTGTGCATAACATCAAATGCCCTGGCATCTGTGCCGCCAGCATGTCTGGCAGCCTATAAGGGACTTGATCCACCACCTGTGGGCCTTGCCCCGGTTGTCCTTGTCCCTGTGCCTGCACACTATGATCATTGTCTTGGCCCGACATTGTTGACTCTGTTCTCAGTGATGGGCGTGATGTGCTCACTTCTTTATATCTCTGCTCTGAGTGATGGCTGCCTTCCCTAGCACCATCAGTGTCCAGGCTGTGTTTCACTGGGTGCAGCTCTGTCCCTCAGGGAACAGGGATGGCCGCCTCTAATAGGCACGAGCACCATCTGTTGGATTTCTTGTCACTGTGGGGCGTTTTAGAGGTGCTGGGCCCTTCCCCATCTCACCTCAAGGATGGCGCCTCCTCGTAGTGCTGGGGTGCCAGCTGTTATGCCGTGTCAGTGCTGTGCTCCTTTCACAGCTGTGGCCCAGGATTGCAATGCCTGCCTCATTTCACCCACCGCAGCCCGGATCCTTTCTCCACCACATCAGGATGGGCCTCTCATGTTCGCTCGGTGCTCCTGCACCACACACGAGCAGGCACCTGCTGCTCTGCAACCTCTCTCCGCGTTCTCTTTGCGTTGCGGGGAGGCTGTCCACCTCGTCGTCAGTGTCGGGGCGTGGGGTGTGCCAGCTGGGGCACGCGTGGAGCATTAAGTAAATGAGGAGCCGGAGCGTTTAATTACACGTCTTCTTTATTTCACAGCAATACCAACTCTGCCCATCCCCGCCGCCTTCCTCCCGTCACTTCCCTTTCCCCGAATGCCACTTCCCTCATCCCAAGCACCCGCTGCCCATAACTGCGGAGACATAGACGTGACAGGGGGTCGTCCCGGGTGAACGTTCAACCTTAGCAACTTCAATCAATTCAGCACCGTGGGCTGCAGCTGGCGCCCTGCTGCTACTGTGTGCAAATCTGCTGTCAGTGACAGTGTGTGCAAGTGTGTTAGTGCTGTGTACTAGTTTTAATCACACAGAGTGCAAGTGCACCCAGTGGGCAGTGCCCTGGGCGTGCCCCCCCCATCCAGGTTGGGCACATTCATTGAAAAAAAAGGACTAGGCAGTGTGGGTACATTGAAATTTTTTTAAAAAAAAATAGTTGCACGTGCTTCCGCCTTAAAGAAACAAATACAAAACGAAATACTGGCACGTGCCACTGTTGCTGCACAGCCCAGCCAGGTCCAGCGTGAGCCAGGGGGGTGCACCAGGCACCAGGGTGAGCACCCACCCTCCCTCCTGCCTGGCTCCACCACTGGCGTCAAACTGTTTCAAATTTGTGCTCTGCATCTCCTTAGCCGTTGTTGTCAAAGGTTAGTGGCATTATAGCGCGATCCTTCTTATATTTCAGATGATAACATTTCAAGGACATATTTTGTGTGTGTCGGGTAGTGGGGGGTTAACAAGAATGTCACGTTGAAAAAAGCATCTCCAATAAAAAACGCAGGATTGCGTCTTTGCGTCACTATTCAGGGGACAGCGAAGTGACTGCATTTCATGCTTAATTGTTCGCGACACCGCTGTGGAAAGGCTCATTATCTTCGTAGACATGGGCCCGAGGTACAGGATGTTCGATAGAAAATAAACCTGTGAAGGTCTTTGTCGTGTTTCAAGAAAGAATGTGTTGGATGCTGGCTCAAGAAGAGTCAACTTTAAACAGAGAGCCCCGGTCCCCCCGCCCCCTTGATATGTCACTGTGTCCCACTAGGGGTTTTCAGGAGGGTTAAATGAAGCGTCCACAGAATGAGTGGCATGTACACATCTCTGAAAGGCATCCTACCGCAATGATACAAAAGATGCCGAGGGGTTTTACAGTGGAAGACATTTCCCAGCTGTGCATGGCTTAGCCTAATGCATTTCAGTTTTCTTTAATGTGACAGGTGGATATGCACAAATGGTCAGATAGAAAAATAAAACTTCCTGTTATGCATAATGGAGCCAGTGCCTGGGGTTGGTATCCCAGGGCACGGAGGGCGCTGAGAAGGCTTTGAACATAGACGAGGCCATGCACAATGCTCATAAAGGCAACGCGATAAAAATAGATGTGAGCCAGCCATATGTGGTCCTTCACATATTGCTGCCCATTTGAATACACATCTTTTTATTTATTTATTTCGGTTCTACAGAAATGCCTCGTTTACAATCAATGCATTGTTAAGGCCTTTCTCTTCCACTTGATTAGACACGTGTGCCTTTTATTTCATCTTTTTTAATAGCCCCATTTTGAAATTGTCCATTTCTGATTTAAAAAAAATATTTATGTTGGGCAGCTTCCAGCATACGTGTAAAATAATCAAAAGCAGAACTTGATCGTATGGACCCTCAGTGGTGCGATTTCCAAATATTTGTGAGTCGCAAGTGTAGTTCTCCAGCATGGGGTCTGGCATGGATTCACATGCTCATGAATATTCCCCGTCGTCAGGCTGGGAATCCTCGCTAAAGAAAAAATCAGTATCAGTTTCCTTTCTGATCTGTCTTTCTTAGTAGTAACCAATCACTGGTCTCTGGGTCATACTGCCCCCAGCCAATGACTGCCCTCTCCCTAAGCCCCTCCCCTGGCAGCCATCTTCAGATTTTTTACCACACGTTCAAGTGTTGGGAGTCCTCGTGCTATAGCTCTCGAGCTATACTGCGTTTTGCGTTTTTTTCAAAGAGTTTTATCTAATTTTTTTGATCAATCGAGCCTCAAGCTCCACCGTTTCTACTTCCGATAAACGGGGACCCGTTTTGGAATTTTCCACGCCCTTCAAGGGCGAAGTTTCGTCGAGTTACGCTTCTTGAAGGATTCCAGAAGATCTGAGTCCTACCTTGTGGACATGGCCCAGGACAAGGGAAGCTTGACGCCCGGATCCAAGCTGTTCAGGAACTGCCCTGGATGCCGATTACAGAATGTTTTCAAGGAGGATGAGCATTCGAGATGTCTCTATTGCCTTCACGAAGACAAAAACGCACGTGGAGAAGGACTGCGCTTTGCAAGTTATCCAAATGGACTATGAGGGATTGTTGGAACCACCTCGCCAGCTGGCCGGAGAAAGGCCCAGCAGGTGAGAAGAAGAAGTCCGAGCGGTCTTCTAAGTCCTGCGAGGGCGCCCCGGCGACGGGGGCCCAACAGAAGGCAAAGCACTGGGAGTCTGCGGGCACCGGGAGCGCCGAAGGGTCGGGCTCCTCGGCTGCCAGGCAGGGTGCACTTTCATCAACGCTATCAACCATGAGCCAACGCTCTGGCTCGGGGAAGAGAAAATCCGAGAACCCGGGTAAGCTTCTGGAGAATTCCCGGTCGATCTCGAAGGAGTCAGCCGAGGGGGAGCGAGGCGGTGACCCTCCCCACAAGATGAAGGCCTCAAGCACGGCCAAAGTGGTGAAGGCCTTGATTCACCCCGCTAAGGCCTCTATCGAGGGAATCGTGGCGAAGCCTGTGGAGGATACCCCAGTGGAGGCGACCTCGGGGCCCTGAGTTTCCCTGCCACCGCGGAGGGAATCCTCTTTTCAGCCTATCGATAAGACCCCTGTGAGAACCCCGGTGGAAAAAGAGGGGGGGCGGTGGCCATCACAAACACAGATTCAGCCTCTGAAGAGGAGCTGGTTGGAGTCGTGAAGGTCATCAGCAAGAGGTTCAAGGAGGTCCATTCCCACGGGAGGAATCCCGACGAGGCGGACGAAGAGAGCAACAGTGGCGTCAACAAGCCTGTGGAGGAGGAGGACTCCACCCCCCAACCGCCCTGCCCTTCCAGCCTTCGTAGCCCTCTCAGCCTTCATTGCCTTCCCCTGATCCTAGGGAGGAAATGGGAAGGGATACGGCCATGATGGGGACGGATGACGACGGTGGTGACGACGGGACGGGCCTCCCATCACCACCCCCTCGGGCCTCCCCGCCTGACGAAATTGTCTCTTTTCATGCCATGATTGCCAGGGCATCTGAGTTTTTCCAGCTCTGTCCCGAAGAACAGAAGAAGGAAAGCTTCCTCTATCAACGGCGTGAGGCCAAGAGGAAGACGGTCCACTTGGTCCTGTTACTTGATGACATCTGGGACGAAGGGCTATCTCTCCTGAAGAACCCGTCCACGACGCCCGCCAAGAGGGACCAGTATGAGAAGAAGTACCGGGTCCCGGATTCCGCCCCTTTGTGCTTTAGGGTGCAGCCGTCCCCTGATTCGGTCGTCTCGGCGGCGGCCAAGAAGAAAGCGGCGGGGGCGATGGCTTCAACTACCACCCCACCGGACAGTGAGGGGAAGAAACTGGATGCCATGTGATGACGAGATGACTCGGCGACGACAATTAAGGCGACCAACGCCCTAGCGATTGTGGCCCGCTACGACAGGGAGTTGTGGTTTAAGATCGCTCCCCTGCTGGACTTTCTCCCGGACAACAAGAGGGCTGAGGCCCTGGAGATCTTGCAGGAAAGGTAGGTGGCATCGGACCACGCCATAACGGTGGCCACGGACATTGCTGACACCGGTTTCCGCCAGTTGGGCAACAGTGTTTTCCTTCGGCGACAGGGGTGGCTCAAAGCGACTGATTTCCGTCAGGACGTGCAAACCAAAGTTTTGGACATGCCCTTCGATGGGAACAACCTGTTTGTAAAGACAGTAGACGAATCTCTGCCGGCCATCAAGACCAACACAGAGACGGCTCGGGCCTTGGGAGTTTTGCAGCAATGACGGCCGTCCTTTCGGAACTCCGGAGGCAAGCAAGGTGCCTCCAAAGGATTCGGCGGTGGCTCCTTGACATACCGCCAGGTGGCTTGCTCCTCGTTGCAGGAGGCCTATAGAGGACGGGGCAAGTCAGGAGGATCTCGTCGTCGTTGCCAAGGAGGTTAAGGCGGCAAGTCCGCTGCCAAGCATGACTGAACTGGCCGTAGATAGTTTAACGGCAACGTGCGCGCCTTGGAAGCAAGACGACACTAAGCAACACAGGTTCGATCCCCGGGTCCACGCTTAGAAACCTCTGGGTGTTTAAGCGCGTTATAAATATGCAACTAAGACAAAAATAAAAAATAAAACAATTACGCAACTGAAAAAACAAACAATTCCTGTAACAGCGCCTCAATGCCCGCGGGCTGTGTGAGCGCTTTAAAAATGCAAAATAAATAAATAAATAAATAAATAAATAAATAAGTAGAATCGGGCCCCCACCTGAGCACCCCGGTGGGAGGCCGGCTGGCGAAGTTCGTCAGCGTGTGGGAGTCTATCTCCACCGACCGTTGGGTGCTGGATGCCCTGGCCCAAGGGCACACTCTCAAATTACTAAAGAAGTGCCCCCGCATTCCTCCCATGGCCGGGAAGGAGAACCACGTCCCTCAACTGCTGTTGGAAGTAAGTGCAATGCTGAAGAAAGGAGCCATCAAGCTCGTCCCAAAGAGGCTCCAGGGCTCCGGAGTGTACTCACTAAACTTCCTCATCAGAAAGAAGTCAGGCGGTTGGGGACCTATCCTGGACCAGGGTCGGCTAAACAAGTACATCAAGGCCCAAAAGTTCCGGATGGTCACCCTCCAGCATGTGCTGGGACAGCTGGAGGAGGGTGACTTCCTGTCGTTGTTGGATTTGGAGGATGCTTACTTTCACATCCACATTCTAAAAGGACCCCGAAAGTTTCTCAGATTCGTGGTCCAGGGACGGCACTAGCAGTTCAAGGCCCTTCTATTCGGTTTGAAGTTGGCGCCTAGGGTATTCACCAAGTGCCTAGCACCAGTGGCGGCGCAGCTGCACCTGCAGGGGATCCACGTTTACCCCTACCTGGGCGATTGGCTAATCTGTGCAAGGACAAGAGAACTCGCCGTCGAACACACAGCGAAGACCGTCCAACTGCTCACGGATCTGGGATTCTCCATCAACTACTCGAAATCCCATCTGGTTCCGTCGCAGGTCGCACTGTTTCTGGGAGCCAAGCTCGACACAGTGGCGCGATTGGCTTCTCCATCGGAGGAGAGGACGAAGGCCATCTTGGGCAAGGTGCAGCACCTTCTGGCCACAGACGTGGCCAGGGTGAGATCCATCAAGTTCCTGCTCGGCATGATGTCCTCATGCATCTACCTGGTGCACCTGTGCAGGCTGCGGATGCGTCCCCAACAAGAGTTCCTCGACAACCGTTGGATATAAGCGGTGGGCAGCTTCGAAGAAAGTATCCCGCTCAAAGAGGCCTTCCGCCAAGCGATTCCGTGGTGGGGCACCCGCGCGCATCTCACGACGGGCACGGACTTTCAGACCCCGGCACATCAGGAGATGATGACGACGGACGCCTCCCTGGAGGGATGGGGAGCGCACACCGGAGATCTCCACGCAAGAGGTCTTTGGCTCCCAGAGGAGATGTCACTCGACATCAACATCCTGGAGCTCCGAGCCGTGTTCTGGGCCCTCAGGTCGTTCCTTGCATCCCTCAAGGGCAAGGTGGTGAGGGTCTTCACCGAGAACACCACGACAATGTTCTACATCCAGAAGCAGGAAGGCATCAGATCCCCAGCCCTATCCAAGGAGGCCCAGGATCTGTGGCACTGGGCCGTCGCCCAGGGGATGTTTCTGGTACCCTTCCATTTGGCAGGAATAAAGAAAACCATTGCCGACTCACTCAGCAGGGAGCTGAGCTCGTGCCACGAGTGGGAGCTGTGTCAGGATCAAGCGGATCGACTCTTCCAACGATGGGACAAACCCCAGATAGACCTGTTCGCGACGGTGATGAACTCCAAGTGCCAGAGGTTTGCCAGCAGATTTCCCCAGCCGAGGAGCATGGGCAATGCTTTCTCGTTGCCCTGGGATGGCCTGTTCCTGTATGCGTTCCCCCCGTTGCCGTTGCTGCTGCGACTCATCAACCAACTCAAGAGGTCCCAGTGCAGGATGATCCTCGTCGCACCGGCGTGGCCGAGACAGATCTGGTTCCCGGACCTTCTGGACTTGTCAGCATCCCCCCCCAGTCAAAGTGTCAACAGACGCGGATCTTCTCTCCAGAGAAGGAGGTGCCATCCTCCATCACGACCCACGGTCGCTGAACTTGCAGGCCTGGCTCCTGCAGCACTAGAGTTTGCAGGGTACAATATCCCGGCGGACTGCAAGGAGGTGCTTGCAAAGGCCAGGGCGTACTCAACTCTCAAGTGCTACGGACACAAATGGAAGAGGTTCTCTGTCTGGTGCAGGGCACAGAAGATTAACCCCTTACGGATTACGGCCCCGAGAGTGCTGCCGTACCTGCTATCACTGGCCAAGGCGGGGCTAGCTCATGCCTCCATCAAGATAGATCTAGAGGCGATTTCCCGCTTCACCAGAACTCCTGGGCGATCATCTCTGTGGTCCCATCGCCTGGTTAAGGAGTTTATGAAAGGACTGTTCCGTTCATTCCCGCCGGTGAAGGCTCCGGCCCCGGCGTGGGAGCTCAACATGGTGCTGAGCAGGCTCATGTGGCTGCCATTCGAGCCTCTGCATTCGGCCCAGTTGAAGTACTTATCGTGGAAGACAGCGTTTCTTGTGGCCATCACCTCCGCACGACGAGTAGGAGAGATCAAGGCCCTCTCCTGCAAGCCTTCGTACTTGACTTTCCACGAGACGAGGGTGGTGCTGAGGATGCACCCCTCTTTCATGCCCAAGGTGCCGTCGGACTTCCACCTCAACAAGCCCTTGGTGTTACCAGTCTTCTTACCGTCGCCTTCATTGCCGGCCAAGAGGACTTTGCACTCGCTGGATGTAGCTAGAGCGCTGAAGTTCTATTGGACTGCACAAAGAGTTTTCGGAAGACATCACAGCTGTTTGTGAACTTTGGACTTGTGAACCAAGGGAAGGCCCTCTCGAAGACTTCCATTTCCAGATGGCTCTCTGGCTGCATCATGCACTGTCACCGGTTGGTAAACCGACTGTTGTCCGGCCGTCCGAGAGCCCATGCGACCAGAGCGATCGCTGCTACCACAGCGTTCCTATCTGGTGTGCCCCTGCTGGACATCTGCAGGGCTGCTACGTGGATGTGGAGGTCGACGCACACCTTCACGAGATTCCACTGCGTCGACCGGGATTCCAGGGAGGAGTCCAGGGTCGGCCAAGCAGTGCTGCACAACCTGTTTGCCTGAAGGTGGGCCTGGTGAGGAGTTAAGAGATGCTTAATGTTGAGTTGATGTAATGCTTAATGTTGAGCCTTGCAACTTCCCATGGTTGTGCATGTGTGTACTGCTATGTATTCTTATATTCATGAGCATGTGAATCCATGCCAGACCCCATGCTGGAGAAGGAATTTGTTACTTACCTCTAACTGTTGTTCTCCAGCATGGGTCTGGCATGGATTCACATGCGAACCCTCCCTCCTTCCCCTCTGTGGCTCTTCACTTGGTCCTACTGCCACTTAACGTGCTACCAAATCTGAGGATGGCTGCCAGGGGAGGGGTTTAGGGAGAGGGCAGTCATTGGCTGGGGGCAGTATGATCCAGAGACCAGTGATTGGTTACTACTAAGAAAGACAGATCAGAAACGAAACTGATGCTTATTTTTTCTTTACCGAGGATTCCCAGCCTGGCGACGGGGAATATTCATGAGCATGTGAATCCATGACAGACCCATGCTGGAGAACAACAGTTACAGGTAAGTGACTTGTTCCTTATTGCATGTACAGTTCCACTAGCGATAGCCAAAATACTGTATCATTTCCACTGGTGCCGTCATCTGCTGTTTGTAATCCATGAGTGACACATGGGGCCTGATTACGGAAACTTGCAAAAGTGAAAGTACAATTGAGTACTGTATTAGCACTGAGGCAAAGTTTACCCTAGTGCAAAAAACTTTGAGGTAACATTAGAAAAACATTGCAGCATGGCAAGTGTCATTTTGCATGGTGTTAGCAATAGGGTAACACCTGTCCTAGTGCAAACAAATAGATACTTTCAATGCATTTTTGCACCAGGGCAAACATTGTCCTAGAGCTGATACCATGCCATGTTAGCAGTAGGGCAACATTTGCCCTGGTGCATTAGTGCATAAAAAGAAGAGGTTTTTCCCCAAAGGCACACTTTGCCCTACTGCTAATTCACTCACAATTGTACATATCATAGTTCAAAGCTATTCTAATATGACCCAAGTGTTTGTTGCACTACAGTACACATTGCCCTGGTGCTAATACCATGCAAAACCGCAGGTCCACTGGTGCATAAGTTCTTTGATCTGGCCTCAGGTGTACATGCAAAGGTTGGTGTATTGAAGCTCTGCCCTCCTTTGCACAGTGTGGTGACCCGTTGTGATGATATGGATAGACATTCTAATGCGACCTATCAATCTACTGATACTGAGATGTTTTCTAGCCATTGGCATCAGAGAAGGGTTGAACAATTTGGTTGAGCAATATCCCAAAATCTGCCTTATAGAGTGTAATATGTGCGAGAAATCAGAGGGTGTTTCATCCGCTAGTTCCCGGGCATTTCTGTCTCAGGTGGCCAGGGCACAGCCATCGGCTTTGGATCCAGACCCTGGGGGTGGACCAGTGCGGGAGGATCACCTGGATGAGGGGTCTTTGGGGAGTTGGGATGAGGCAGTGATGTTGAGATGCAATGTTCCCCCCTATTTTGTCCCAAATCCCCCCTTTCTACACAGAAACACTGGGCCGAGGAAGAGGGTGATCAGAGTAACAACATTAACTTTCACACATCATACTGGACATGTCCGTTAATCGGGTCAGGCAAAGTCAGGCACTTAATTCTATGCACCTGATACCAATTAGCTCTCCTCACATGAACAAACGGCAGAACCCATAGACACGCTATGAGCAAGGCAGAATAAAAGAATGAACAGGGCTTCCTGGACAAAGGGAAACCTACTGGAGCAGAGCGAGGGACCAAAGGACATGAGCGGTGGGTCAGAACCCCAAGAGTTCCCTACTGGAGGTCGTTGCCTCCAACAGGACGTGAAAGGTACATGGAGAAGGCCAGTTCCCAAAAGTGAAGATTGCATTGTGTTTCAAGGACACCCCTAACCCTCTCGGGTAAACGGCAGAGTTGGGGAGGCAAGGCAATACCTGTGGTTCTAAACTTGACTCGTAAATTGGGAATCACAAAACTAAGAAGAGACGCACACAGCCAGTGAGTTGGCAAAAAACCTGAAATACAGGTGTGTGTTAAAGTTTGAGATAGCTACATTTTATCGTAAGTGGAGGCTGCACGCATGTGGATGTAACACGTGGAAAGGCAGACCTGTGAATGAAGTTTGAAGTAAAAGACAGCTGTGAAAACAGCAATACTAAGCAACAGACCGGTCTAGGTTTAACTCCTAGAGAAGAGGAAAGTGAAAGTTGAACTGTAAACATTGAGTCGAAGTGGTCCTGCAAAGAAAGTCATGCACAGTCGAAAGCCTTCGACATCTGAAAGTGGTCAGAGCCTGACAGAGGGAGACCCACAGTTAAATAAGCTTGGGGAAGGGAGACCCCTTCCAAGTTTATGTTGTACTTTGTTGTGAGAGGTCTGAGCCCAGCATTATTTTTTGAAGTCAAGAAAAGAGACTTAGGGCCTCATTACACGGAAGGCGGTAAACCAAGGTGCTAATAGCACCTTGGTCCATGCCGGTAAATTACCGTTACCGCCATGGAGGAAAGGGGAATTACCGCCCTATTCCAAGGTGGGCAAGGCGGTAATTCCCCCTTCCTCCATTGCCCTTCCCCATTCCCATTTTTGCCCCATAAGGCATAATGGGAATGGGGAAGGAGCTAATTACGGTACCGCAAATTGCGGTACCGTAATTAGCACCCTGGTCCCTTTGCGGGTTCGTTTTTTAACACCTGCTAAAAGCAGGCGTTAAAGTACCAACCCGCAAAGGGACCTCGTAATAAGGCGGTAAGGGTTAACGGTCACCGGTACCCTTACCAGTGACCGTTAACCCTTACCGCCTACCGTGTAATGAGGCCCTTAAACATAGAAGGTCAGGTGGGCCTCGATCCACATTTTGGAACTGTTTATTGTGATGGAATCTGAGCTAGAGTGTGTCATCCTGCCGACAGGGACAGCCTTACTCCACGAGGTATAATTGGGGAGGAGAGCTGGATCAACCAATTTTATTCATTTGAACACTGATTTTTCATTTTACATTTATTTCTCCTTTTTATACTTTATTGTACAAGAGATAGGTAAGGCATTAGGTCTTGTTAGCATAGGCCAATTTTATTTGACAGACTCATCTAGGACTGCATTATTTATTATTTGATAGTTGAAACTACTCCTATCTTAGTTATAGGGCAACATTGGAGTTTCTCCAACCCCAACAATGTCAATAAAGATTTTACAAATTATACCCATTGTATCAGTGTCATACTTGTAATACCATGCCTCCCCTACATATGGTGTCAGGAGTTAGATACGACACAATTGAGACAAATTGTGTGACCCTAAAATTCCAGAACCCGAGAACACGCTATAGCCACAAAATAATCCATAGGCTTTGATATTTGTAGTTGCAGAGAAGCCACTATCCCTACAGGGGAAAGAGGGATGATTCCCACGGGATTAGTCATAATACCCTCTGTGGGTTGTTATATAAAATTGGCCCCCCATCATGCCTGGAAGTTTGGCCTAGATGTCCTGGCAGGCGACATAGATCCAGACTTTCAGGGAGACCTAAAGGTTCTCCTACAGAACCATGGCGAAATTCCATTTGAAATACACTGGGGGACAATATTGCACAGCGAATTCTTGAGAGGGCTCCATTTCCCCATTTTAAGGAAGAAAGTGAACAAGAGGAAACTAAGAGATTGTGATGAAACACCTATCAATGTAGCAAAAATGGAAGAAGAACCTACCATCCTTCCCAATCTAGCCTTCGCCAGACGAAATGATCCAGTACTTGCAGAGGCTTTCTTACAAGTGCTTCTTGAGGGAGAAGGACAAGAACATGGAGCCCCTTTTTCTTCCTGAAACAAAGATTTTTATATAGAAAGGAATCCTCCAGAGAAGGCCTAAGTAAAACTAAGTTAGTAATACCCAAAACTCATTGTAAGATCCTGCTAGAGATTGCACATTCTCATTTGATAGGGGGACATTTAGGACAATCTAAAACCCAAGCTCACATCAGTGGGAAATTCTACTGGCCAGATATCCATGCTGACATAAAGAACTACATTCAGACATGTGAAGTATGCCAGAAAACCAGCACACATATTCCCTTGCCTGCCCCTCTAAACCCCTTACCGATAATAGTTGTCCCTTTCTGCTGAATTGGGAAGGACATCATTGGACCGTTGGAAACCCCTAGATTGGGTAATAAATATGCTCTTGTTATCCTTGATTACGGTACACGGTATCCAGAGGCTTTCCCCATGCAAAACAACACAACCCAGCACATTTTAAAACACCTACTACCATTCTTTTCTAGGCTTGGTTTCCCCAAGGAAATTCTAACGGATCAGGGATCCTATTTCTTGAGTTAACTTATGGGTGAAGTCAAGAAATGAATACACATTACCACCTTAAGAACCTCAGGTTATCACCCCCAAATGGACAGATTGGTAGAGAGATTTAACAATACCCTTAAAATGATTTTGAGAAAATTGGTAGATGAGGATGGGAAGGACTGGGATTGAATGATATAGTGTGCCTGTGGGGTGCATTTAAAGCCCCAAACAGAAGTCCATTTCACATGGATAGCAATATTTTATACACTGAAACAAAAACGTCCTGGCGTTTTTGTTTTTGTTTTTGTTTTGTAAGCAACATTAAAGAGCCATGTAAAAAGGGGAATACCTGTCATTACCAATGGATAAGCAGCATTTCAATTTATAAAACAAGGAGGAATCAAAGATCTCTGTCACATGGAAAACAGGATTTTTAAACATTAGGCCTCATTACACGGTAGGCGGTAAACCATGGTGCTATTAGCACCATGGTTGCCGTCGGTAACATACCGGTACCACCATGGAGAAAAGGGGAATTACCACCCTATTCCAAGCTTGGCGGGGCGGTAATTCCCCCTTTCTCCCTGGCCCTTCCCCATTTTTTCCCCATAGGGCTCAATCGGAATGGGGAAGGGGATAATTACGGTACCGCAAATTGCGGTACCGTAATTAGCACCAAATTGCGGTACCGTAATTAGCACCAAGGTCCCTTTGCGGGTCCCAACTTTAATGGCTGGTCTACACCAGCCGTTAAGGTCGGGTCCCGCAAAGGGACCTCATAGTAAGGCGGTAAGAGTTTACTGGTACCGGTGCCCTTACCGGTACCGGTAAACCCTTACCGCCTACTGTGTAATGAGGCCCATTGAATACAAAAACGGCCTACAGAGGTGTGTGCAAATAAAAGCAGTTTTAAAAAGTGGAAAAAAAGTGTCACTGCTCTTAGAAATATCTCAGGAAAACACAACATGATGTTGACAAAAAGCAATGTATATTATGTTTCACCTACAAAACTCCAGTTAGCATGGGATGGGGAGAGGGAAGGAGAAGAGAAAAATCTTGAGTTGTTTGCGGAAACTGAGGGAGAGAGAGACACTGACTGTTCCATAGGAGGGAGACAGCTGAGGGGAGAAATATGCCCCCAGTCCTCTGCTTGGAGAAACATTTGATATGATATGATATGATATGGCATTAATAATGTGCCTGTACACAAGGAGAATATTTAGTAAGAGAGAGCTGCAGGTAGCATGGTTCCAGGACCCAGACAGCCTTGTGGATGATGCAAAGAGTCTTGAATTTGATTGTTGGAACAACTGGGAGCTAGTGGAGAGATTTTAGAGCTGGAGAGATACGGTCCCATGGCTTGAGGCCAAGGATAAATCTTGCAGCCCATTCTGGATTAGAAAGAGGCAGGTTGAGGAAGAGTCTGTCACAGTACTCCAGCCTGGAGACGACCAGAGCTCTAGAGATGTTGAGCTTCTGGAGAAAGGTGAGGAAAGAGAGAATGCCTCTAAGGAGGTGAAGTTGAAAATGGACCTTCTTGACAAGGTCCAAGATGTGAGGAGTAATGGAGAGAGAGGAGTCGAAGATGACCCCAACGTTTTTGGCCTCAGTCGAAGGAGAGGATGATGAGTGCAGGAACGAAATGGGGAGCAGGTGTCCCAATAAGAAGAATCTCTGTCTACTGGCATTAAGACAGAGATCATTAGATGTGCACCAAGACTGAATACCAAATAGTCAGTCAGGGATGATAGAGGAGGAAAGAGAAGAGGACGAGGGGAGCTTAAAGAAGAGTTGTGTGTCATCTGTGTAACACTGGAAATGAAGAGAAGGCAGAACTCAGGCGAGCAAGAGGTGCAATGTAGATGTTGAAAATTCAAGGCAAGAGGATAGAGCCCTGGTGAAAACACCACATGGAGGAGAAGGAAACCAGGAGCACTTGGGAAGGGCGGTCAGAGAGGAAAGAGGTCAACCAATCCAGTGCCGGTCTGAGATACCAAGAGTACCTTGGAGCCACTTTATGAGGATAGCATGGTTGACCATGTCAAAGACCAAAGAGAGGGCAAGGAGAATGTGTACAGTAGGAGAGTTAGAGTCACGATTTGTGAGCAATTCTTCACGGGTGTTCCAGAGAGCAGTTTCCGTACCTCTGGATGCTCAGACTCCAGATTGATGGTCATGTTAACAACCAACGAGCTGCGTGTGTTGGGTCAGCTGGGGGAAGACCAACTTCTCCAGGAGTTGCCCAAGGAAGGGGGTAGTAGAGATAGGGTGGTAGTTGGCCGGACACGAGGGGTCGGCTGAATGCTTTTTGAGAGAGGTGCACAAAGGAGTGCTTGAGAGAAGAAGGGAAAGAGCCAGATGTTAAGGAGTGGTTGCAGAAGTCAGCAAGAGCCAGAGTGAGGGAGGAGATGTTGTCCTAAATGGTTCTGAAAGGACAGGGAGAACCCTGTTTGGATGAGACGTTCATAGAGCAGACTACTCTAGAGATCACATCCATTGTGATAAATGAGAAGGAGGAGAGAGTGGGTGGTGGTGGAAGAGAGTCCAAAGGAGGCAGGGAGACAGGAAGACAGGGGGAGGAGTGGAGGAAGGCAAAGAAGAATGAGAGGTCAGAATGCCCTGAGTTTTATAGGTGAAATGGGTGGCCAGTGTGGTACAGAGGGCCAGATAAGGAAGAGGCGAGGTTGAGACTGAAGATTGGCTAGCTCCTTTCAGAATTTGAGAAGTTGAGCTGTGTTGTTAGACGCTCCAGAGATATGGGCCTGAATGTTGGCCATCTTTTCTGGAAATGATAGAGAGACAGTATTGCCTTTGGAGTAGATGACAAGCAAGTTTATCTGAGGATGAACCTGAGATCTGAGACTTCCATTCAGCAACTCTGCACTTGCGTTCAGAGCGGCTAGATCAGAGTTGTACCAGCTGTTATGCTTGAAGGCAGGTTTCAGCCGGTTCATCATGACTAGGGAAAGAATGTCAAGAGTGTCAGTGATAGCAAGATGAAGACTGGCAAGGACATAGTCAGTGGGAGAGTCGAGGTGAGGGGAAGGATGAGGGATGAAGGTGGAGGAAAACACAGAAGCTGACACTCATTTCATCAGTTGGATGACCGCGAAGGAGGCTGGCAGTGCTGGTGGAGGTTTGGTCATGGGGCAGAGAGGTCCCAGACGGGAAGAGAGGAAAGAGTGGTCAGACCAGGAGAGAGGGGTAGTGATAGGGTTGGAGAGCAGCAGATCAGTGGGGATAAAGGCATCAAGAGTGTGTCCAGCAGAGGGGGTAAGGTCATAAGGGTAAAAAGTGAGGGAGAGAGAGGTACAGAGACAATGGAAAAATTAAGAAGCAGGAACAGTGAAGTTGAGGTGCATGTTAAAGCCTCTAAGGAGGAGGAGTTTAGAGGGAGACATCAGAAGAGAGGAGGTAAAGTCATCCCATTCCAACAGGAAGACAGACACAGGGCCAGAGGGTCTGTAGATAGTAGCATGGGTGAGAGAGAGTCAGAGAGATGTCAAGCTTGCAGACAACACGTTCAAAGGAGGAGTAGTGATTGGTAGGTATGATAGAGAGTTAGGGACCCACTCAGGGAAGATCATGGCTACTCCACCCACCACGTCAGTTGGGCTGAGGCTTGGAGAGGATCTTCTAGCCGTCAGGGAGGACGGAGTCAAAAGCAGTGAAAGAGCTGATATTGAACCACATCTCAGTGAGAACGAGGACATTGAGATAAAAGTCTTCAAAACGTCAAGAAGGAGGAAGCTGTCAAAAGAATATTTGATAGCAGATTGAGCATTTATAGTGACTAAGTGTAGCCAGTAACTACCTTTGAAGGTTTTCAGAGGCAGGGTACAGAGCTGGTGTTGGAGGTGCAGAGACTGAGGATGGAGGAGTATCGGGAGAAGGTAGGAAGTTGATGAAGGCCGACAGATGCCGGTCAAAGAGAAAAAGATTGGATTGAGGACCCTGGGCTATGACAGTGCCATTGTGATAGATGGTAATGATGCACCTAGAGGATGAGAAGTTTGCCAAGAATACTTCCCATCTATTGCCACCATTAATGAGTGAAGAGGAAAAGGGGAGAGGGGAGAGAGGTGAGATCATATGGAAGTTCCATTAATCTTGAGAGGAGACAGAGAAGAGGCTAACAATGATAGTCTGCCTGGAAGTAGCACTAACATCGGTGTCAGCAACAGGTAGGCCAAGAATAGATGGAAAAAGATCTTTTAAAAACTTTTTTCTTCCAGACTTTGTGAGAGGAGGGATAGGTGAGACAGTAACAGTTAGAATAGATGGGAGCGATAGAGAGTGCCATTGAGGTGGAGGAAAAGGAGGGACAGATAGGAGAGGCTGCACAATGCATGGGAAAGCTCACCACGTGCCCTAGTAGCCGAGGCAGGAGGATGCACAGATTTAGGCACACCTAAATATTGAGCTCCACGACTAGGTACCCACCTATTTCTTAGTAGTCCTAAAAGCATCTGGTGGAAGACATACTTGCAGGTCAAGGCCACCAAAGTGTTATTTTTGTCAGAAAGAATCTTTCCAAACATGTTGAAATAGTTTTGTCCTGTACAAATTGAAGCTTTGTTATCTCCGAGTGATTTTTATGCAGGATCCTTTATTTGCACATGCATGCTCTCCTAATTGCAGTGCTACATTGATCGAAGAGACCGGTAACTATTATGAGCTAGTCTGTGGGCAATTTTAGCATCTTTCTGGTCACTCTCTTTTTTGGTGTGCATACTCAAAGCCCAGACTCATAAACTGGTTCCTGCATGTGAGAAAGGATGTGAGAGTTGTGGTGGGAGCATTGTAAAGAAGCAAAAACACCCACTTTCGGAATTAAACTAGGATTAGAGAGCATGTTTTTTTTGTTCTTTACACAAAACATATCTGTATTGAAATTTCGTCTTTGGGAGTAAATGTTCCATTGTTTCATTAAGTTCAGTATATAATATTAAGTGGTCGTGTGTATATCTTTTCTGTAATTTGATTTCTGTATAGCTAGTGTTTGACGATGGTGACAAGGGTCTACGGAATGTCATCTTTGTTCGTTAGCATAAGCCTACTGATTATAACTCAATGCTTGACGCCAGCTTTTGTTTTTGCTGCCCATTTGTCAAGTGGCATGGGTGGCATGGCAGTTCACTTAGTGTGCCCATATTCAGCTGACATCCTGCAAGCAACATCCTCAGGCATTCTGACAGATTAATTTGTTGTTGGGAGTGTCATCTCTTCTCACTTAGGCCTCTAGGCTTCTGGTGGAAAACACCCAGGAGAGGTTAATGGAATCTTGTTTCCTTTCAAAAGGTTTCCACCAAAACTATTGTTGAAATCACGTCATGTGATTACTTGCAACATTTCCACTTCCCATTAGTGGATTTCTGTACTAATTGCTGTCAGGAACCACAGCCTCTAGTTGTAACATTTGGTGCTGTTGGGGGTTGTGCAGATGTCACTTGGCTATTACGTTTAGGCCAATTGTAATTCGACAGCATGGCGATATATGTTTCCTACCTACACACGAGTGCAGTAGCATTTCAACTGATAGCCCTTTAAAGCATAACATTGTAATCCAGCTTTTAAAGTGGATGTCCTGGCGAAAGAGTCTTGCACTGCGAACATTGTTACTTCCTTTCCCGTATGCAGGCTCCGGTGCGAATGTTAAATGTTAAAATATAAAGGTATTTGTACCACGCACCGTCACCAATGGAATTGGTCCCCAGGCGCTCTGGTGGATCTGTAAAGGATAAGGTGGGAAGGGTTAGTAAGGTGAAGAGGGAGTAGGATAGTGAGAGGAGAGGTGTTCTGTTGGCAGCTTCAACTAGGTATACACCGGGTGCTGAGCTTTGGTGCGGGTATTGGATCGGTGTCAGTCCAGGTGTGCTGTTGCTCCGGCTTATGTGTTGTTGCAATGTTGTGAAGTGCGTGCGGCTTGTTGTGCGAGAGATGGTTGTGTGAGTTTTTTCAGTGAGAAAAGTATGCAGAGTTTGAGCTTATATTGGTTAGTGGGTTGCCTGACCTTTAGCATGCTAACATTCACAGTTTTGTCTAAGTGTGGCACTTCTTGGCCTTCACAATCCTATCTGGATGCGGCGCAGGCTAATGTTTAGAATTCTGTCTAGGTGTGGGAATGCAACATTCCCAATCTTATCTAGATGTGGCGCAGGCTAGTGTTTCGAAATATGTCTAGGTGTGGGCATGCTAACATTCACAATTTTTCTGGATGATACGCAGGCTGGTGTTCACAATTCTAAGTGTGGCACATGCTAACTTTAAAGTTTCTTCTAGGAGCGGGCATGCTATCCTTCAATTAAAATGCTATCTAGATGAGATGCAGGCTAATGTTCACGATTCTAAGTGTGGCATATGCTAGTCTTCAGGTCTTGCCTAGGTGCGGGCATGCTAACATTCACAATTCTATCTAAGTGTGGACCTGCTAGTATTCACAATTCTAAGTGTGGACATGCTAATAATCAAAGTCCTATCTAGATGCGGCGCAGGATAATATTCACAATTCTATCTAAGTGTGGACCTGTTAATATTCACAATTCTATCTCAGTGTGGACATGCTAATATTCACAATTCTATCTAAGTGTGGACATGCTAATAATTAAAGTCCTATCTAGATGCGGCGCAGGCTAATATTCACAATTCTTTCTAAGTGTGGACATGCTAATAATCAAAGTCCTATCTAGATGCGGCGCAGGCTAATATTCACAATTCTATCTAAGTGTGGACCTGTTAATATTCACAATTCTATCTAAGTGTGGACATGCTAATAATCAAAGTCCTATCTAGATGCGGCGCAGGCTAATATTCACAATTCTATCTAAGTGTGGACCTGTTAATATTCACAATTCTATCTAAGTGTGGACATGCTAATAATCAAAGTCCTATCTAGATGCGACGCAGGCTAATATTCACAATTCTATCTAAGTGCGGACCTGTTAATATTCACAATTCTATCTCAGTGTGGACATGCTAATATTCACAATTCTATCTAAGTGTGGACCTGCTAGTATTCACAATTCTAAGTGTGGTCATGCTAATAATCAAAGTCCTATCTAGATGCGGCGCAGGATAATATTCACAATTCTATCTAAGTGTGGACCTGTTAATATTCACAATTCTATCTCAGTGTGGACATGCTAATATTCACAATTCTATCTAAGTGTGGACATGCTAATAATCAAAGTCCTATCTAGATGCGGCGCAGGCTAATATTCACAATTCTATCTAAGTGCGGACCTGTTAATATTCACAATTCTATCTAAGTGTGGACATGCTAATAATCAAAGTCCTATCTAGATGCGGCGCAGGCTAATATTCACAATTCTATCTAAGTGCGGACCTGTTAATATTCACAATTCTATCTAAGTGTGGACATGCTAATAATCAAAGTCCTATCTAGATGCGGCGCAGGCTAATATTCACAATTCTATCTAAGTGTGGACCTGTTAATATTCACAATTCTATCTAAGTGTGGACATGCTAATAATCAAAGTCCTATCTAGATGCGGCGCAGGCTAATATTCACAATCCTATCTAAGTGTGGACCTGTTAATATTCACAATTCTATCTAAGTGTGGACATGCTAATAATCAAAGTCCTATCTAGATGCGGCGCAGGATAATATTCACAATTCTATCTAAGTGTGGACCTGTTAATATTCACAATTCTATCTCAGTGTGGACATGCTAATATTCACAATTCTATCTAAGTGTGGACATGCTAATAATCAAAGTCCTATCTAGATGCGGCGCAGGCTAATATTCACAATTCTATCTAAGTGCGGACCTGTTAATATTCACAATTCTATCTAAGTGTGGACATGCTAATAATCAAAGTCCTATCTAGATGCGGCGCAGGCTAATATTCACAATTCTATCTAAGTGCGGACCTGTTAATATTCACAATTCTATCTAAGTGTGGACATGCTAATAATCAAAGTACTATCTAGATGCGGCGCAGGCTAATATTCACAATTCTATCTAAGTGTGGACCTGTTAATATTCACAATTCTATCTAAGTGTGGACATGCTAATAATCAAAGTCCTATCTAGATGCGGCGCAGGCTAATATTCACAATTCTATCTAAGTGTGGACCTGTTAATATTCACAATTCTATCTCAGTGTGGACATGCTAATAATCAAAGTCCTATCTAGATGCGGCGCAGGCTAATATTCACAATCCTATCTAAGTGTGGACCTGTTAATATTCACAATTCTATCTAAGTGTGGACATGCTAATAATCAAAGTCCTATCTAGATGCGGCGCAGGCTAATATTCACAATTCTATCTAAGTGCGGACCTGTTAATATTCACAATTCTATCTAAGTGTGGACATGCTAATAATCAAAGTCCTATCTAGATGCGGCGCAGGCTAATATTCACAATTCTATCTAAGTGTGGACCTGTTAATATTCACAATTCTATCTAAGTGTGGACATGCTAATAATCAAAGTCCTATCTAGATGCGGCGCAGGCTAATATTCACAATTCTATCTAAGTGCGGACCTGTTAATATTCACAATTCTATCTAAGTGTGGACATGCTAATAATCAAAGTCCTATCTAGATGCGGCGCAGGCTAATATTCACAATTCTATCTAAGTGCAGACCTGTTAATATTCACAATTCTATCTAAGTGTGGACATGCTAATAATCAAAGTCCTATCTAGATGCGGCGCAGGCTAATATTCACAATTCTATCTAAGTGTGGACCTGTTAATATTCACAATTCTATCTAAGCGTGGACATGCTAATAATCAAAGTCCTATCTAGATGCGGCGCAGGCTAATATTCACAATTCTATCTAAGTGTGGACCTGTTAATATTCACAATTATATCTAAGTGTGGGCATGCTAACATTCAAAGTCCTATCTAGATACGGCGCAGGCTAACATTCACAATTCTAAGTGTGGACATGCTAACATTCACAATTCTATCTAAGTGTGGGCATGCTAACATTCAAAGTCCTATCTAGATACGGCGCAGGCTAACATTCACAATTCTATCTAAGTGTGGACATGCTAACATTCACAATTCTATCTAAGTGTGGACATGCTAACATTCACAATTCTAAGTGTGGACATGCTAACATTCACAATTCTATCTAAGTGTGGACATGCTAACATTCACAATTCTAAATGTGGACATGCTAATATTCACAATTCTATCTAGGTGTGGACATGTTAACATTCACAATTATAAGTGTGGACATGCTAACATTCACAATTCTATCTAAGTGTGGACATGCTAATTTTATGGCAGTCTACGTTATTGGGAGGTAAGATAGAGTGGCAGGGGATTTCAGGAGTAGAGTAATTGCTCTACTCCCTACCCAAGCTACACTCACAGTTTAGTAGGTGTCTGATGACTTCCTTTGCTTATCCTGCTGACACCTGCAGAAACTTTCTGGAGCCGCCTCTGTTGGAGCCGCCCTTTGCCTGGGGGCCCTTAGCCGCAGGGGCTGCAACGGGCAGATGGCTGCCCTGGGAGGGTAGCTTATGGCCAGTGATCTAGCCAATCAGGGCTGGCTGGCGGGCGGGCGGGAGGGAGTGTGGGGGGAGGGCTTCGGAGGAGTGGGGTGGAAGGGGAGTAAGGGGGAAGGGAAGAATACAATGAGCAGCAAGGGGCCTGGGTGCTCATAAAATGGCCGGGTCGAGTGCGGCCAGGGGGAAATACAACTCACCTGCACAACCTGGCAGTTAAAGAGGCAGCAGGGGGAGCGGGTGTACAATAGTGCAATGCTCCGAGTTAAGGTGCTCATAAAATGGCCGGGTCGAGTGCGGCCAGGGGGCAATACAACTCACCTGCACAGCCTGGCAGTTAAAGAGGCAGCAGGGGGAGCGGGTGTACAATAGTGCAATGCTCCGAGTTAAGCCGGGCGGGATGGAGGGAGGGGGGGAGAGAGGGGAGAGGGAGAGGGGAGGGCTTTGGAGGAGTGGGGTGGAAGGGGAGTAAGGGGAAAGGGGAGAATGCAATGAGCAGCAAGGGGCCTGGGGGCTCATAAAATGGCCGGGTCGAGTGCGGCCAGGGGGCAATACAACTCACCTGCATAGCCTGGAAGTTAAAGAGGCAGCAGGGGGAGCGGGTGCACAATAGTGCAATGCTCCGAGTTAAGGCACCAATCGGGGCGGGCGGGCGGGAGGGAGGGAGGGAGGGGGGGAGTGAGGTCGGGAGGGCTTTGGAGGAGTGGGGTGGAAGGGGAGTAAGGGGGAAGGCGAGAATGCAATGAGCAGCAAGGGGCCTGGGTGCTCATGAAATGGCCGGTTCGTGTGCGGTCAGGGGGCAATACAACTCACCTGCACAGCCTGGAAGTTAAAGAGGCAGCAGGGGGAGTGGGTGCACAATAGTGCAATGCTCCGAGTTAAGGCACCAATCGGGGCGAGCGGGCCGGAGGGAGGGAGGGGGGAGTAAGGGGAGGAGGGCTTCGGAGGAGTGGGGTGGAAGGGGAGTAAGGGGGAAGGGGAGAATGCAATGAGCAGCAAGGGGCCTGGGTGCTCATAAAATGGCCGGTTTGAGTGTGGCCAGGGGGCAATACAACTCACCTGCACAGACTGGAAGTTAAAGAGGCAGCAGGGGGAGCGGGTGCACAATAGTGCAACGCTCCGAGTTAAGGCACCAATCGGGGCTGGCGGGCTGGCGGGACGGAGGGCTTCGGAGGAATGGTGTGGAAGGGGAGCAAGGGGGAAGGGGAGAATGCAATGAGCAGCAAGGGGACTGGGGGCTCATAAAATGGCCGGGTCTAGTCCGGCCAGGGGGCAATACAACTCACCTGCACAGACTGGAAGTTAAAGAGGCAGCAGGGGGAGCGGGTGCACAATAGTGCAACGCTCGAAGTTAAGGCACCAATCGGGGCTGGCGGGCTGGCGGGACGGAGGGCTTCGGAGGAATGGGGTGGAAGGGGAGCAAGGGGGAAGGGGAGAATGCAATGAGCAGCAAGGGGACTGGGGGCTCATAAAATGGCCGGGTCGAGTCCGGCCAGGGGGCAATACACCTCACCTGCACTGCGTGGAAGTTAAAGAGGCAGCAGGGGGAGCGGGTGCACAATAGTGCAACGCTCCAAGTTAAGGCACCAATCGGGGCGGGTGGGAGGGAGGGAGGGTGGAAGGAGGGGGGGCTTCGGAGGAGTGGGGTGGAAGGGGAGTAAGGGGGGAGGGGAGAATGCAATGAGCAGCAAGGGGCCTGGGGGCTCATAAAATGTCCGGGTTGACTGCGGCCAGGGGGCAATACAACTCACCTGCACAGCGTGGAAGTTAAAGAGGCAGCAGGGGGAGCGGGTGCCCAATAGTGCAATGCTCCGAGTTAAGGCACCAATCGGGGCGGGCGGGAGGGAGAGAGGGGGGAGGAAGGGTTGGAGGGCTTCGGAGGAGTGGGGTGGAAGGGGAGTAAGAGGGAAGGGGAGAATGCAATGAGCAGCAAGGGGCCTGGGGTCTCATAAAATGGCCGGGTCGAGTGTGGGCAGGGGGCAATACAACTCACCTGCACAGCCTGGAAGTTAAAGAGGCAGCAGGGGGAGCGGGTGCACAATAGTGCAACGCTCCAAGTTAAGGCACCAGTCAGGGCGGGTGGGAGGAAGGGAGGGGGGGAAGGAGGAGGGAGCTTTGGAGGAGTGGGGTGGAAGGGGAGTTAGGGGGAAGGGGAGAATGCAATGAGCAGCAAGGGGCCTGGGTGCTCATAAAATGGCCGGGTCGAGTGCGGCCAGGGGGAAATACAACTCACCTGCACAACCTGGCAGTTAAAGAGGCAGCAGGGGGAGCGGGTGTACAATAGTGCAATGCTCCGAGTTAAGGTGCTCATAAAATGGCCGGGTCGAGTGCGGCCAGGGGGCAATACAACTCACCTGCACAGCCTGGCAGTTAAAGAGGCAGCAGGGGGAGCGGGTGTACAATAGTGCAATGCTCCGAGTTAAGGCGGGCGGGATGGAGGGAGGGGGGGAGAGAGGGGGGAGGGAGAGGGGAGGGCTTTGGAGGAGTGGGGTGGAAGGGGAGTAAGGGGAAAGGGGAGAATGCAATGAGCAGCAAGGGGCCTGGGGGCTCATAAAATGGCCGGGTCGAGTGCGGCCAGGGGGCAATACAACTCACCTGCATAGCCTGGAAGTTAAAGAGGCAGCAGGGGGAGCGGGTGCACAATAGTGCAATGCTCCGAGTTAAGGCACCAATCGGGGCGGGCGGGCGGGAGGGAGGGAGGGAGGGGGGGAGTGAGGTCGGGAGGGCTTTGGAGGAGTGGGGTGGAAGGGGAGTAAGGGGGAAGGCGAGAATGCAATGAGCAGCAAGGGGCCTGGGTGCTCATGAAATGGCCGGTTCGTGTGCGGTCAGGGGGCAATACAACTCACCTGCACAGCCTGGAAGTTAAAGAGGCAGCAGGGGGAGTGGGTGCACAATAGTGCAATGCTCCGAGTTAAGGCACCAATCGGGGCGAGCGGGCCGGAGGGAGGGAGGGGGGAGTAAGGGGAGGAGGGCTTCGGAGGAGTGGGGTGGAAGGGGAGTAAGGGGGAAGGGGAGAATGCAATGAGCAGCAAGGGGCCTGGGTGCTCATAAAATGGCCGGTTTGAGTGTGGCCAGGGGGCAATACAACTCACCTGCACAGACTGGAAGTTAAAGAGGCAGCAGGGGGAGCGGGTGCACAATAGTGCAACGCTCCGAGTTAAGGCACCAATCGGGGCTGGCGGGCTGGCGGGACGGAGGGCTTCGGAGGAATGGGGTGGAAGGGGAGCAAGGGGGAAGGGGAGAATGCAATGAGCAGCAAGGGGACTGGGGGCTCATAAAATGGCCGGGTCTAGTCCGGCCAGGGGGCAATACAACTCACCTGCACAGACTGGAAGTTAAAGAGGCAGCAGGGGGAGCGGGTGCACAATAGTGCAACGCTCCAAGTTAAGGCACCAATCGGGGCTGGCGGGCTGGCGGGACGGAGGGCTTCGGAGGAATGGGGTGGAAGGGGAGCAAGGGGGAAGGGGAGAATGCAATGAGCAGCAAGGGGACTGGGGGCTCATAAAATGGCCGGGTCGAGTCCGGCCAGGGGGCAATACACCTCACCTGCACTGCGTGGAAGTTAAAGAGGCAGCAGGGGGAGCGGGTGCACAATAGTGCAACGCTCCAAGTTAAGGCACCAATCGGGGCGGGTGGGAGGGAGGGAGGGTGGAAGGAGGGGGGGCTTCGGAGGAGTGGGGTGGAAGGGGAGTAAGGGGGGAGGGGAGAATGCAATGAGCAGCAAGGGGCCTGGGGGCTCATAAAATGTCCGGGTTGACTGCGGCCAGGGGGCAATACAACTCACCTGCACAGCGTGGAAGTTAAAGAGGCAGCAGGGGGAGCGGGTGCCCAATAGTGCAATGCTCCGAGTTAAGGCACCAATCGGGGCGGGCGGGAGGGAGAGAGGGGGGAGGAAGGGTTGGAGGGCTTCGGAGGAGTGGGGTGGAAGGGGAGTAAGAGGGAAGGGGAGAATGCAATGAGCAGCAAGGGGCCTGGGGTCTCATAAAATGGCCGGGTCGAGTGTGGGCAGGGGGCAATACAACTCACCTGCACAGCCTGGAAGTTAAAGAGGCAGCAGGGGGAGCGGGTGCACAATAGTGCAACGCTCCAAGTTAAGGCACCAGTCAGGGCGGGTGGGAGGAAGGGAGGGGGGGAAGGAGGAGGGAGCTTTGGAGGAGTGGGGTGGAAGGGGAGTTAGGGGGAAGGGGAGAATGCAATGAGCAGCAAGGGGCCTGGGGGCTCATAAAATGTCCGGGTTGAGTGCTGCCAGGTGGCAATACAACTCACCTGCACAGCGTGGAAGTTAAAGAGGCAGCAGGGGGAGCGGGTGCACAATAGTGCAATGCTCCGAGTTAAGGCACCAATCGGGGTGGGCGAGATGGAGGGAGGGGGGGACAGAGGGGGGAGGGAGGGGGGAGGGCTTTGGAGGAGTGGGGTGGAAGGGGAGTAAGGGGGATGGGGAGAATGCAATGAGCAGCAAGGGGCCTGGGGGCTCATAAAATGGCCGGGTCGAGTGCGGCCAGGGGGCAATACAACTCACCTGCACAGCCTGGGAGTTAAAGAGGCAGCAGGGGGAGCGGGTGCACAATAGTGCAATGCTCCGAGTTAAGGCACCAATCAGGGCGGGTGGGCGGGAGGGAGGGGGGGAGTGAGGTCGGGAGGGCTTTGGAGGAGTGGGGTGGAAGGGGAGTAAGGGGGAAGGTGAGAATGCAATGAGCAGCAAGGGGCCTGGGTGCTCATGAAATGGCCGGGTCGAGTGCGGCCAGGGGGCAATACAACTCACCGGCACAGCCTGGAAGTTAAAGAGGCAGCAGGGGGAGCGGGTGCACAATAGTGCAATGCTCCGAGTTAAGGCACCAATCGGGGCGGGCGGGCCGGAGGGAGGGAGGGGGGAGTAAGGGAGGGAGGGATTCGGAGGAGTGGGGTGGAAGGGGAGTAAGGGGGAAGGGGAGAATGCAATGAGCAGCAAGGGGCCTGGGGGCTCATAAAATGGCCGGGTCTAGTGCGGCCAGGTGATATACAACTCACCTGCACAGCCTGGAAGTTAAAGAGGCAGCAGGGGGAGCGGGTGCACAATAGTGCAATGCTTCGAGTTAAGGCACCAATCGGGCCAGGCGGGCGGGAGGGAGGGAGAGGGGGAGGGATGTCGGGAGGGCTTCGGAGGAGTGGGGTGGAAGGGGAGTAAGGGGGAAAGGGAGACAGCAATGAGCAGCAAGGGGCCTGGGTGCTCATAAAATGACCGGGTTGAGTGTGGCCAGGGGGCAATACAACTCACCTGCACAGACTGGAAGTTAAAGAGGCAGCAGGGGGAGCGGGTGCACAATAGTGCAACGCTCCGAGTTAAGGCACCAATCGGGGCTGACGGGTGGGCGGGCCGGCGGGAGGGAGGGCTTCGGAGGAATGGGGTGGAAGGGGAGTAAGGGGTAAGGGGAGAATGCAATGAGCAGCAAGGGGACTAGGGGCTCATAAAGTGGCTGGGTCGAGTGTGGCCAGGGGGCAATACAACTCACCTGCACAGCCTGGAAGTTAAAGAGGCAGCAGGGGGAGCGGGTGCACAATAGTGTAATGCTCTGAATAAGGCACCAATCGGGGAGGGCGGGCGGGCGGGCGGGAGGGAGGGGGGAGGGCTTCGGAGGAGAGGGGAGTAAGGGGGAAGGGGAGAATGCAATGACCAGCAAGGGGCATGGGGGCTCATAAAATGGCCGGGATGTATTGAATGGAGAGTTGATACATACACTTTACAAGTTCAGATGTGCTCTATAGCTGCAACAATCTCCACGATTAAAAGACAGATGGCCACACATCTAAGGGACATCTTCATGAGCTCGGACAGCCCTGGCATATTTGTAGGGCAGAATTTGCCTACAGTTGGAGGGCATTGACACATAAACAATGAAATACTCTGGATCGATACCTGAATTGTTGATTGATAAAGTGGGCAACGTGAAGCAAACCATATTTTTGGGGGTCAAATTTACCATATCATAAAGGGCCTTTCTTGCATTCTTGGGAGTAAATATGCCTCTACATTGTCCTGGTGTTGTCATGTGTTTGCTGTCATATTTCTAATTTTGTACTGCTTTCATGAAACACAGCGTTCATTACTTCGTGTGACAAATGTTTAATTTGGAGCCTGCCCCAAAAGTGTTTGCGGGTCAACAATAAATGTTTTCCTGCGCATGCAAAATCTATTCATAACATAATTTGCACTGAACTTGACTCCGGGGGGAAAGAAGGTGCACACATGTGGCGTGCGATTTAATGAGCATCTGCCGACATGCTATCAGAGCACCTAATCTACTGAAAGGCTCGGATCTCACATCTAATTACACCCAGCCTTTTCACGTGTCATCAAAAAAAGGCCAGACTTGTGTAATTCCGAACAAATACCGAATGGAGCAATTCCGCTGACACATTTACCAAAGGCATTGTGTGTAAGTCATAATTTGTTCCTGAGCAATTCGACTTGTGGAGGAAAGTGGATTTACTTCATGGCTGTATGTTGCAACGACATCTGTAATATCGGCCATTACACCATACAACATTTGGCCTGATACAAGACCCATAGCCTCTTCCTGTGACCTGTGGTCATTATTTGTGCGTTTTCAATGTCACAGGGCCCAGTAAGATCGTTGTTTTGTCCCCTCGTGTGCCCATCCCTTGCCTCGTTGCGCCTTGAAACACGTGTGTATGGGAGCGATATAAATAAAATATCATATCATGGTTGATGTATTTGTTTTTCTCTAGGTTAGATATGCCTAAAGTCAAACTAACTGCACCCCTCTGTGATGTGGTCGATCGTGGACCTCCTCACGCTCGTACTCGCGCGCCGTCCTCTCGCTCATGCACACCAGAAAGGAGAGTCGGAACACGGAGCTGGGGTGCAACACGTCTTTATTCCTAAGACCCTGCATCAGACTAACTCCTGGGCGGTAACCCCGCCCCTCAACATACGCGGGTCGCAGCCCGCAGATCAAACATGAACAGAGGACTGTCGTCCATAGATAAGGAAGTGAGGACATCACATCCCCCCGTTACTAAACCTTAAGTCCAACTTAGCTCATTTCCTCAATGAGGCGGTGGGGATTTTTCCTCGTCCTTGTTGGTCGACCTTCTATTCTTGTCGAAAGGTCTGTCCATGTCTCAGGATTCACTTCTCCTTCGGAGTCTTCTCTATCTCCTTCATATGGAGCATCCCATGGAGTGAGCTCGTCACTCAGGTTTGTGTCACCTAAGGCTGGGGCTCTCGACACCCTTCTGAAGTGGGATGAGTTCCTTGTTATGGTCCTGCGGTCTCCTTCCGCGGTGATGAGTGATCCTTTCTTGCGGATGATGAGGAGAGGCTCCTCGCTGAATGGGGCTACGTTTTTCCGAGGCTGGGGCTGGCGGACTATCACCATGTCTCCTGGCGCCAAATCATTTGTCTTGGCTTGCCGTTTTGTATCCGCGGCCCTTTTCATGGTTTCCTTCATGCGTGCATCCTTCACCCTCATTTCTGCGTCCCTTGCATAGTGGTCTTCCTCAATGGCCACATGTGGTATTCTTGTTCTTAATGTTCGCCCGAACATCACTTCTGAAGGTGTTTTTCCCGTGGTGCTGTGTGGCGTATTTCTGTAGTCTCGCATGAGTTGGTATAACAGTTTCTTGACAGGCTCTCCCGTGATGCGAGCAATTTGTGTGGTGCGTTTGATGTTGCTCATGAACCGCTCGACGGTCCCATTGGCTTGTGGCCATAGAGGTGTTACTTTTCTGTGTCTGAAGCCCATGTATTCGGCAAATCTTTGGAAGTCCTGTCCTGTGAATGGAGGTCCATTGTCAGATTTAACTACCTTGGGTACTCCGTACGTTGCGAACATCCGATCTAGGACTGGTATGGTGTGGTGTACAGATGTTGATGGGACTATCTGTAGATCGGGGTATCTTGAATACTCATCTACTGCCACCAGAATGTATTCTCCTCCTTCCATGGGCCCAAAGTGATCAATGGCTATCTCTTCCCATACCCCTTCGGGTAGTGCGGTCATGTTTAGAGGTTCTGGGGAGGTGTGTGGCTTCACGAGTGCACAGGTGGGGCAGTCTTGTAGCAGTTCTTCTACTGCGGTATCTAGCTGTGGGAACCATAGCTTCTGCCTCAGCATCCTTTTGGTGGACACAATTCCTCGGTGTCCTTCATGGGCGAGTTCGAGTACCTTCTGGCGCAGACTGCGCGGTATCACTAGCTTTGTTCCTTTTAGCAGCATCCCTTTGTCTGATTTTGCCAGTTCTTCTTTCACAGCTAGGAAGCAGGTGAGATCCCGCTTGACATCTTCGTTCATGGTTTCTCGAATTTGTTTGGCATGCTTCCATCGCCCTGTCTCTAGGCATCGGAGGATGGTTTGTATTCCTTGATCAGTGTTTGATTCACTAATGATGTGATCCATGTCCAGTCCTTGCGGTGTGTTGCTGTGAATGACATATCTTATGTACTGGTCAGCTATAGATGGTTCTGGTCCACACGCGTCCTTCGGGTGTCTCGAGAGGAAGTCGGCAGGGTTCTGCTCTTTTCTGGGTCTATGAGTGATGGAGAATTGATAGTCCTGTAGCCGGAGGGCCCATCGAGCTATGCGTGGTGGCATTTTTGCTTGAGGGTTGCCATAAATGAAAATGAGGGCTTGGTGGTCCGTTACAACTACGAAAGGTTTTCCGTATAGGAACAAATGGAAATGTTCACAGGCCCACACTACGGCCAGACCTTCTTTCTCCGCCTGGGAGTAGGCTTGCTCGGTCTTGGAGAGGCTTCGACTGGCATAGGATATGATATGTTTTTTGTTTTCTTCTCTGTCGTCGAGTTGTGTCAGGATGGCGCCTAGGCCTACTGGACTGGCATCGACAATGAGTTCTGTCGTTCTTTTGGGGTCGAAGTACGCCATATTCTGGGCGTCGGATATGCAATCTTTAATCGCTTGGAATGCTTCTTGGCACTGTGGGGACCATGTGAACTCTGTGTTGAGTTTGGTGAGTGCTCGGAGGGGTTCACTGATGGATGCGAAATCTCGTATATATCTGGTGCAGTAACTCGCAAGGCCCAAAAAGGACCTTAGGTCTGATGTGGTGGCGGGTGGCGGGGCTTCTCGGAGTGCGCTCACTTTCTCCGGGTCGGGTGTCATTCCCTTTTCAGAGAATATGTGACCGAAGAAGCGGAGTGTTTTCTTGCGAAATTCACATTTGTCTTTGTTTAGTGTGAGTCGTGCCTCTTCCAGGGCCATGCACACTCTCATTAGTGTATCATCGTGTTGCTCTTGAGTTTGACCGAACACCAGGATGTCGTTGCTGTAGTTCAGGCAGTTGGGTACATGTTTGATGATATTGTGAATTTCTGCTTGAAAGATTTCAGCAGCGGACGACACACCGAAACTTAGCCGCTTGTAGCGGAAGAGTCCTAGGTGGGTGGCGAAAGTTGTTATATATCGGGAGCTTTTGCAGAGTTCCAGCTGATGGTACCCTTTGTTAAGGTCCAGTTTAGAGAACACGGTTGCCCCGTTTAGCAGATGTACCATATCTGTTATCCTAGGGGCTTGATGGCGTTCCCTTAGTATGGCCTCATTTGGCCTTCTCATGTCCACACATATTCGGATTTCTTGGGATTCCTTTTTGGGTACGGGTACAATTGGGGAGACCCATGGTGTGGGTCCTTCTGCCGGCTCAATGATGTCTGCATCCAGTAATTTTGTTAGTTCCTTTTCCACTTGTTTTTGAATGTTTATGGGCATTCCTCGATAGTGTTGGGCTATGGCTGGGACCTTGGCGTCAATGTGGAGTTCTATTTGCCTGTCCTTCAGCTTCCCGAGGCCTTTGAATAGTGATGGGAACACCTGTTCTATGCTTGCTGTGGGGTCTAGGTATTTGTGTACCATAAGACAGTACAATATGTGTATTAGTCCCATTTCTATTGCTGCCTGATAACTCAGTATGCATCCGCTCTCAGTCGCTGCCTCTAGGACGTGCATGGGTATCTTCTTTTCATGTTCTTTGTATCGGCACAAGGCCATGAAGAAACCTTTACATGCGAGCGGGGTCTTTGATCCATATGGAAAGATGAGTGTTCGAGCTGGTTGCAGGCGGGGGGCATTTGGTATGCTCTCGTAGACTTTCTCACTGATCACGTTTACGGTTGCCCCCGTGTCAATTAGAAATTCTGCTGCCGTTTGATTCACTTGTATTCTGAGGATTGGGCTATGCTCTTTTGCTGTGCTGTTTCCTAGAGCATATAGGTATCCTTTCCTTCTTGGTGCTTCCGGGTGTCTTTCCGATTTGGATGTTTTCTCATCCGACGAAGCACTGGACGCGCTGTCAGACTGTGATTGTTCAATGAGGCACCGTACGTATCTTCGTGGTCTTCTCCTTGTCCTGGGAAGTGGTGTCCTGTTCTCCCTCCATTCTCTCTTATCATGCCTTCTTTCCGTCTGGTCGTCGTGATGTTTGTGGCGCCCTTGTTCATGGGTCTGGTGTGACCCTTGATGGTTGCGGTAGGGTGTTATTTGATTTTGTTCTGGTTCTGGCATGGGCTTGTGGCTCCTTCCAGCCCCTCTCATCTTGCTGCGGAAGATCAGACATACGGCTTTGTAGTGGTCTTTACCACCGCACGTGGAGCAGTTTTGTCCTATTGCAGGGCACATTCCTTCGTGGGGGTATTCGTGTCCGCACCGGTAGCAGAACGGATCACTGTTTCTTGCAGTCCCTTCCAGTTTGTTGAGGCTTTCGTGTTTTCCATGTGTAATCTTTATGTCGTCCAAGCCTTCCACTTGTGCGGCTAGGGCCGCATCCGAGCGAGCCAGTCGAAGGATTTCGTCAAGGCTGCGCGGTTGTTGCAGGAGTCGTCTGCGGAAGTCGGCACTTTCACATCCCACTATGATTTGTGACCTGAGGGCCTCCTCATTTGAGTAATTATTAAAATCACAGTGTTTCATTTTTGCTCGTAGTCTCATGACGAATGCGTCTATGGTTTCACCCTTTTGTTGTTTGGTGGTATGGAATATGTGCCGTTCATAGTCCACATTGGTGTGAGGTGTGAAATATTCCGTGAGCGTTGTTTTTAGCTTGACATACGTGTCTATGCTGTTCTCGGGAATTTCGTCAAGAATGTCTCGGACATTTGGTCCTACAGCGTGATTTAGAAGATTGAGTTTTTGGTCATCTTCTAGTGCGCCTGCCGCTTTCAGGCATACCTCAAAGTCCCTCAGCCACCTCTTCCACCTTGATCCAAGGGTGCCAGTGTCAGTGAGGTCGAAATTTGCTGGTAGCTGTGTTAGGAGGCTGTCTGTCATTTTCTTATGGCCTGTGCTGCTTGGTGTCACTGGGATGGTTAGTGAGTCTTCCTCTGAATTACTCATGAAAGTATTTCTGTGGTTATTTGGCTGAGCCGGGTGTGATTGTCACTCTGCAGCTGGGGGGGCGCTGTAGTTCAGACTCTTAGTAGAAAGTCTTGGCGCAGTGGCGCCTTGTTGCCAGCAGGGGGCGCTGTGATTACTATTCCTAGCGCGGTGGCACTTTGTTGCCACAAGGGGGCACTGCAAATGGGGCCTTAGCTGCTGATGTCGACAGGTGCGTGGTGTGATTTAATTTGTGACGGAGGGGAGAGGGCTCGCTCTTACCCCTTTGTGTTGGATTGTTGGAGCGGGAGGTTTTCGCCTCCTCCGCTCGTACGCATTGCCGTTGGCGGGAGGCCACTCCTCCCCCGCCCGGTGATGTATCCGCGGGGAGCTGGTAACTGCTCCACCCGCGCGGGGAGTCTCTGCTCCACCCGCCGATTTCTTCGTGTGCTGGGCCGGGCCTCCGCAGGCGTTGCCGTCGGCGGGAGGATTTGTCCTCCACCGCCCGGAAGGGTGTTTACGCGGGGAGCTGACAGCTGCTCCACCCGCGCGAAACACTGCGCTGGAGATTGGAAAATGGGGAGCCTTCGCGCTCCACCCACCGATATGGGCCCACGTGCGATCGAGGTCCGGGCTCCCAGTGGTGACAGGGGACGCACCACGAGCAGCGGACCGACGATTGCGGGCACGGCGGGAACTTTGTTTCCCTCGTCGTCAGTGTGATGTGGTCCATCGTGGACCTCCTCACGCTCGTACTCGCGCGCCGTCCTCTCGCTCATGCACACCAGAAAGGAGAGTCGGAACACGGAGCTGGGGTGCAACACGTCTTTATTCCTAAGACCCTGCATCAGACTAACTCCTGGGCGGTAACCCCGCCCCTCAACATACGCGGGTCGCAGCCCGCAGATCAAACATAAACAGAGGACTGTCGTCCATAGATAAGGAAGTGAGGACATCACACCCTCCAGTCTCCCCAGGGTGTGGCGCCAGACAGAGAACATGCTGCCGATGAGCAAGATGTATCCAAGTGCATGGTGAGGTATGGGACGTAATGACGCACATCTACACCTCTGCATGCGTCATATTTGCGGCTAGGGTTGGAAAGTGGATTCAACGTGGGCCTCTGAATGAGGGGCAATCAAGACATGATCAGAGCAGCAATAAGCCTTGTGTACAGCATTTCAGTGCAATGTGATTTTCAACAACGCGTTTGGATTTCATTAATTACTAGTAATATGTATTAAAGAACTACAGAATTACAAGTGATCCACCACAACCAATGCTGCTTTTTGTCCTCTCTTCAAACAGACAATTTAAAGCTGCACTAGTGTTAGGGGCTGTCTATTTTAATTTGCGTTCATGTTTTGACTCCTAGGTTACCTATCTTTGAACAAAGAGAGAGAAAGAGAAATAGAAACATAAAGAATCGAGAGAGCGATGCAGAGAGAGACTTTGAGATATACCATAGAGAGAGACACTGTGGGCTTGATTCATGCATTTTTTGCACAGTTCAAAGTGACTTTGCACTGTTGAATTTGACTTTGCACTGCCGACACAAACCCTGATTCCTGGAACTGTACAAAGTGTATTTTTGCAGTGCAAAGTCAGAGCAAGTGGTCATATCTGCAGTACAAAATGACTTTGTGCTGCAAAAATACACTTTGCACAGTTCCAAAATCAGGGTTTGTGTCGGCATTCCAAGGCACTTTTCAGCGGTGCAAAGTCACTTCGAACCATGAAAAAAATACAATGGATCGGGCCCAAAGAGACAGCATGTACAGCGCAATGGAGACAGAGGGAGAGAGTGGGAAGGAGTGTAGATAGAGCCAGTACGCATGAGAGAAATCCCAGGAATATAACATAAAATAGTGAATGCAAAAAATACCATGGTAATTATGTAGGTTGTTTGGTTGGCTGAGAGTTTTATTGAAAACATTGAGGGAATTCCTTTGAACCTTTTGAATAAAAATGGATTAAACATTGTTGATTGCTGTTCCACCACACGTTTCATTGAGCTTGTCCTAAACACATGTGAGTTAGTTTGAAGAACATTTCTTTTTAGGTTATTCATTATGTTTTGGAAAACCTCAATATACGTTTCAGTATTTTGAAGACACTTCCTCAGGGGGATTGAAAGGACAGATTTAAACATTGGACACCTGTTGACATATTTTTGAGAACAGATTAAAACCTCATGTATCTGTTCATGTTGTACAGATTGTTGAGTTGAATGTTAGAATCTTGAATATAAGATTTTGCAGCAGTGGCTCAGGGTTCTCGGAGTAGTGCATCTCAATTCCCCAGGACTTTCACAACACCATGAACATCTACACTGAATGTGCCATGTGAAATTCCTCTGAGTAGAATATTACAGGTCATGCCCCACTTCAGGGCTGAGGGGCACTTTCACTGTCCGAATGATCTTCCTCTAGTATCGCAGACCGCAGACCTTTTGTGGGGTTTCTGATAAGAAAAGTATATATCATGATATTCTTGCATACCAACCCATCGCACTACCCATTACAGTTGGATATGGGAGAAAGAGAGAGATAAAAGACTATACTGCACTAAGAGAGAAACAGAGAGTGAGAGAGAGAGGCATGGAGACCAAGCAATAGGCAGTGACAGCAGTGTTTAGAATACATTGTAGTAACATAACATCACTTAATGAATGGATCGGAGCTAATGGACGAGGGGGAATTGTTATGTTTGCACTTACGCGGAAACAGGTCCCCTCAGGCCAAGCTTCATCATTTGCATTGGGAAGTACACAAGGGAGCTGTACAATTCTGGTCACACCCTAATTTAACCTCCTTTTGAACGTTGCATTGACATTTGAGTAAATGCTAAATGCCATGTATGCATGCAGGCAGCGTTTTCAAACTGTTACCCGGGAATGTGCTTGCTTTTTACTGGCATAAATAGGGGGCAGGTTCAATATGAATGCACAACTGGTATACATGCTGTAGTATTTTTGTGGTAGAGAGGCTGGGAGTGCTGGAAACAGACATGTAATTGTGTGCCACCTCTAAGCCATATAAATTAATAACACTATCGGGTGGCATAAAATGCATGCATTCGATTTTTACAGATGTATTGCACACTACATCAAGTCCAACATTTGCTCAAGAATGTACAATGTACATAATACATTACAGTGAGTTAAAGAGAAAAGGGTGAGAGTTTACTAGGTGGAGAGCACAATGCATACCCAGTTCAAAACCAATCTCCTTTTTCTTACATTCCACATTCTCAGGTTCGGTGGGTAGCTTAGGTCGGGGTGGTTTGGGATCAGGTTGAATTTTCATGCTAGGGGTGAAGTTTGTCTTCCAAGCTATGGTTGATCAAAGTAGAGTTTCCATGGCAGGCCGTGGGTATTTAGAACTACTTCACTTCTATGGTCCATGAATTGTCAAATTCAGTGAGGAACTGTACATCAGAAAATTGACTATGATGTTATCCACACACGGTCCATTGTACAGGCATTTGCATGCTAATTGTGGTGTCCTGCAAAGGTGCAACAAGCCACAAGTTAAGTGTGAGCAGACGGGGGTGACAGTGGTTGGGCCAAAGTGAGAAATGCATGTGCAGGAAATGCATTCTGTTAAGCTGTGTCCTGGACCAACTGAACTTTCACAGTAAGTCTGTGTATACAACACTTTCCTCATAATCAGAGATTGGTGGACCCCTTTTCCTCTTTGGTTTGGGAGTGCAAAGAGTGGCTGTCAGTTTGTGTCTGTTCTGTTCTTGTCTATTTGAGGGAGTAGAGATATTGCAATCCCATGGACTGTGTCCTTCTGACATATTGAACGACAAACAGACCTCAGGTTTTCTTAATGTACAGTATATTTGAT
This sequence comes from Ambystoma mexicanum, assembly GCF_040938575.1. Classification (NCBI taxonomy): domain Eukaryota; kingdom Metazoa; phylum Chordata; class Amphibia; order Caudata; family Ambystomatidae; genus Ambystoma; species Ambystoma mexicanum. The sequence goes on along the minus strand of NC_090930.1, from coordinate 1,221,170,009 downwards.
GGTATGAGCTTACAGCTGGAATGGACCATCAGCATTCTATTTTTTATAGAAACTCATGAATTGCATATTTGTAAAATGCTACACAACACTAAATTTAACTCGGTAGGACCTGTTTGTTGTTCCTGCATGCAGGTAGTTCATTACTGCACCTATATGTTTAGACATTTGAGAGAGAGAATATGCTGCTGCACCTTTTCCGATGATCAGTGTAGAAACATTGAGTACGTATCATTGCAATTTGTAGCTCCCAGCACAGGAATCCCAAAATGAATGTTCCCGGACCAAGACCATGGATACAAGCCCTGGACCTGATGTATGCAATGTACAGTGAGCAGAAAACATGTAGATTTCAATGTTTTGGTCTGAAATCTGTGACTGTCTAGATTTTCTGGACAACTTATGCTAAGATTCCACACAATTGAACATGTGGACAAGGACTGATGCAAGCTGAAGCCAACACACCTGGAGAGCCACAGATTTGAGATCCATGATGTTAGGGTCGTGACAAGGAAGACCCTCCCTAATTCTGCAATATGTTTTTGATGATTTCAGGTATTCTGTCTCATTCACCAATGAGTGCAACTTGATAACACAGAGCAGATGCATATTACACTATGCAGCATCCATAAACCTGCCAATGGGTGCCACCATGCTTATCTTATCCTTCAATGCAACAACCACATTTTGCCCAGAGCACAGCTGGCTATAATCACAGACACAGTTGTTTTCATCATTTAATATTGCATTCTAGAAATTCAATGAAAAACCGTTGTTAAAGGGACGTTATGGTTACAAGTAAAGCTGAAAAAAACCTCAGAAATTCTCCAGTTATGGTAAGCTAAGCACTATAATGCACGCCACCACTGTGCACTGCTAAGACTAACACCCAGGGCATCAAAGATGACGTCCCTCTGTAGGAAGGAAAATCCTTTTCCAAGATGACCACCAGGGAAAGGGAAGGCTGGGCTCCCTACAGAGTCCCTCTCCCCTTTCCATGTCATACCTGCAGAAGGCAAAGACCCCTATGACCATAACACCACAAGCACATATTTGTTTCCCTTTCAAACCTATCTCACTTTCAAATAACTTTACCACATAGCCGGTCCCAGGTGGTCTTGGCCAGTCGGCAGATTTTCTGGGTCATGACCTTATTCCATGACCCAGACAATCTGGCCACTACCCATGGCCACAGACTATACCTCAGTCACCAAAGGTATATCACTAATTTTTGTACCTACATTATGACACTTGTCAAAAAATAAAACACAGGCACATTTGCAAAACCATGCTTTAAGGTCCTTGCAAATGCTCCTTACACGAGTTTGCTTGAAATCCGCCTATGTTTTATTTTTTGAAAAGTGTCAAAATGTATGCACATACAATAGTCATAGAACTTAGCTCCCACTTGACAAAATCCATTCAGTCTTTACATAAACATTGAAGGTTGGGTCTATAATCTTTCTGAAAACTTTTGTCCACATTCGTCAAATGGCAACAAATGCATAAGCCATCTAAAAATGTTGAGAAACCCCCTCTAATTTAGCCACCTAATGAGAAAATGCCACCAAACTTTACAAAAACATTTATATCTATATTTAAAAAATGTTTGTAAACATTTGTGAAGATTCCTCAAATGGCACCACATTTATAAGCCATTACAATATTTTGGCACCACCCTCTAATTTTGCCCCCTCTTTACAGAATCCCACCAACCTTTACAAAAACATTTATATCTAGATTTAAAATTGTTTTGCAAACCTTTGTGCAGATTCATCAAATGTCACCATATTTATAAGCCTGTTCAATATTTTGGGACCCCCAATAAATTTGCTTCCACTTTCCGAAACCATTCAGAATCAAGTCTAGAATGAAATTCCCAAATTTCATGCAGTTTCATTGAGTGGTGGCAAAGCTATAAGCCATCCAAGAACTGCTTTTCACCAACCCTGTAATACAGAAATAGGTATAGATGTCCCTGAACAGCTGAAGTGTTCACAAACATCACAGGACTGTAAACCAAACATCTGGACTGTTCATCGACTTTGGGGGTTAAAAAACACAATTGTTTTGCCTTCTTATGGCATCATCCCATCCCATCCTCTTCACCCCTCACCTTTCCAGAGTTTGTTCGATAAGTTTGACTAATGGAATGTTGTGTTTTCTTATATGTTTTTCCTGCAATGTCTGAGGACACCAGCCACTGTCTGCGAATCCAACATAGCAGGCTTTTCCAAAAATCTGACGCACTTCACGCTTTTCACCATCCAATCAGGGAGCGCGTCCGATGTCCGCAGACATCACGTCACCCTCTAGCTCAATCGAAGGCCCATACGCGGACCGAACAGGGAAGTGAGTTCGCCGACCGGACCCAGATATCACCAATTATTTCTACCTACTTTTTGGTCATTTTAAAAGAAACTACTGGACGGATTTACACCAAATTTACAAAAGCTCCCTTTTGGGACCAAGCTGCCGCTGCTGCCAAAAATTTGGTGAAAATCTGTCCAGCGGTTTGGGCTGTAGACATGAGTAAAACATTTTCCATTGCATCTATGCAAAAAAACAATTGGGAGCTCCCCTATATCTTTGCGCCCCCCCCCTTGACTAAACCTCACCAAATTTACCAAAAAGTAAAAGGATTTGTTCAGGGGGAGCATAGTTATTAGCCGCCTGAAAGGTACTATTCCTATGAGCTGAGCAACTTAACCATAACTACACGACCGCTACAGCAGGCCGTGTCACATGCACCCCATGGGAATGAAGACACTTCAGAAAAATTGTACTCCGTAAGTGATTAATATTTCATGTTATATTTTATGTATATGGAATTATCTTGGCTGTGTTGGGATGGAAATTAGTCTATCTCACCCGCCTAGTTGCTTTAGAGTGAGGTGAATCCCATAAGCAGCTATGTGATGTGCTAGGGGGGAAAGGACCATGTTAAGAAACGTGGCACAAAAACAATTTTGCAAAATCTATAGCTGCATAGGTCTAGGGCGCGCATAAAGAGACGCCATTTTTTAATTATGGCAGACACTCTCAGCCCTACATGGTCGCACGGTACAATATAGGCTCAATTGAAAAGCCTGAACAGTCCCAAAATGCGAACATGATTTGAGCCTGTGCTGCTAATTCCCACAGACACTTCTACTTGCTCCTTAACTGTTGCAATTACCTAGTATCACAGAAAGGAATGTGCCCTGCAGGGACATGAGACAGCACCAGACTCCTTGTGGTGCCCATTCATCACAGCCAGGCCAACAGTGGGCCTCTAACCACCACCCAGCCCACCATGAGTAATGGCACCCACCACTGACCCAGTCCAAGACCCTCTGCATTCCATGATAGTGGGTGACCCCATTCCACCAGCGATAAAACCAATGGTCATAAAAGATCTGAACATGCATGACCATTTCACCTCTTGCCATAAACACACCCTTTGTAGTTGGAGGTACAGGGAGGGATCAATTATAGATCAGAACAAAGGTGGAATCGTTGGGTGCGAGAGGTGCGATAAACACAGAGCAGAGAATGTGTAGGTGAGCATGATTGTATTTCTCCCAGCGCCGTGCCTTAATGATGTAGTAGTAGCACTAGCTTACAATTGTAGCCTTGGGATAGGAACATGTGAAGAACCTGGCCTTCACTCCCTGGAGAGATGAGCCCAGGTGACCCACGTTGAACCAGACAGCGGAGACAGGAACCAATCACAGCCTGACATCCCTTATGGAGCAGGACTGTGTATACTGTCTCACCAATCAGCTATGTGTGTTTAGACCCTATTAATGACATCCTTAATGATGCTGTGGACTCTTATAACTTACTGGTAATGATGATCCAGGCAGAACGCTTTTGAGCACCAGTCCTCGAGCAGTCCTCTGCTGACCCCTTTACATGTTGTACAAATAAACCTTATTATACGTGCAAGCAATCTCTTAGCCTTTTTCCCTTGAGGGTTGTATTCTTTCTGGCATGAGCGTAACAGGGACTTGCCATCAGCTGCCCCCACACCAAACCCCATTGGTAATTGCTCTTGGATACTTCCAACGCAAATAGCATCATTGCTACTTGGTCCGGCGCTATTAGATCTGGATCCTGAGTAGTGGTAAGCCAGTAATTCCCCATTTTTTTGAGAGTCCATGGGACTATACGGGGATTTTTGGCACTATTATCGCCGGTGGTTATAGCGCTGAAGGTGGGTGGAAAGCCAGAGATTTACCTCCAGATCTCCAGATTTCTGACCAAACTGGGGATTGGGCAGAGCAGTAATGCAGCGGTAATAGTGTTACTGCCACATTTTTGCCTCTCCTCCCAACACCTGATGAGGCCCACTGTCTGGAAGCAGCCACCAAATTACCTATCATGGATTTGATGGGCAACCACATCAATGTCAATGTCTTTTGGGTCAGGTTAATGATCGCGTTCATGGAAAACCATAGTACAGGTGTCGCACTGTCTAAAATTCTATGGTGCTTGGCTCACACTCATCCATTAACGAAGGCCCTCCTAAAGGGATACTGCTAAAGTGGATGACATGCGAGTGCCTTAAACTCAGGAGTGAATGTGGTGTTCTGCATTCGGAACATTCAGAGACATTGCATGGGCACTGGTTGAGTGGGATAAATAACAACATGTCTGTGCCACCTTCTCAGCCTTACAGTGATTAATAAAGTGATTATGCACAAGAAGATTGCTGATTGTTTTTCCAGCGGGATGATACAGGGTGAGTATACTGTGCTGTTATATGGGCTGCTGGAAAAGAGTGCTGTTACTTTTTCTCCAGAAACAAACCTGTTTTGTGGCCTGGGCCAGTTCATGCAAATAGAAACAGCACTGCCTATGTGCAAGGTTTTGACCAATACGATTGTCACTTTATAGCTGAGTACATTGAGATGACTGGGATCCTCAACACTTTTTTAGGCTTCATTTAAACAACATTTATAGTGAGGAGGGACAATTGTTTGCCTCTTGTGACAAGAATTCAGCAGCATTGTGTAAGGCTCTCATATCTGTCAGTGCCTTTGGAATTTCCTTTTTTAATTTATTTTGGTGCTTTTGTTTTGACAACTTCAAGCAATTAAAATAAAATAAAATGGAAATACTATTAATGAGGGTACAGAAAGACAATGTGTGCTTCCGTTTTCATCTCTAACCTTTCTCACAGTAACTCTCAATGTTGGCATTTGGTGGTGGCTGTTTTGATGGCTGTGGGGTGAAGTCAAAACCCTAATTAATAGATGGTAACTTCCTGCAAAGTGCTTGGCTCTACCTCTCGCCGCCTGAAAGGTGTTGTCATTTTCATCCTTTTCACATGGGAACCACTTGGCCTCAACTGTGAAAGGCTGATGAATGGGAATGGAGTGAAGGGTGGGCACCTGGAGAAGAACACCACTTTTGAACAAGGTGGTTGATTTGGGGCTTAGTGTTTTCTTCAGTGTGCCTTGTGGGTTATATCTAGTACATACAATTATGCCTCATGCATACCTGCACACATTAAATAAATAAACTAACAACAATAAACACCACAAACAATCCACAATGTTTATTGCTGGTGCTTATTTCCTGCAGAAAAAAAAGAGTATGTAAAAATAGATCAAAATCACATACATTGAAATTTATGTCACAGGGGTAAAATGACCAATGTAGTTAGCACTTTAAAGTAATGGCAGGCGATTGAACCCTGGCTACCAAATCGATCATTGGTGAACCACTCAGGCTGCAACCCTTGCAGCCACGGCTGCTGCAGATAGCAATGAGCGGCTGAATGCCTATGTGCTTCAAAGGATGTCTAGGTCACACTCTCTTCCCACTTGAGGCGCACATAGTGCATGAATGTGTGGGAGCGTACACCCATGTTGAATGGCAAGATCCACCTAGTGGTGAACTGACTGGCTGTGTCTCAAAAGGCTGTGTACACCTAACATAGAAGATCCATTGTGGCCAAACACTGATAGAGATCTTCGGTTGGTGTGCAAATGTCGATGACAGGCATTGTACGTCACAACTCTTTTCATAAACATACATTTCACAGGCAGACATATTATTCCCCAGACAATTGTGTGGCTCTTGCTTCTCTTCATTCGACTTATGATATAGATTGCGCTCTCTCCTGTATTATTATAATGTTTTGCTTTTGAGATAGATTGGGCTCTTTCTTCTTTTCATTTGACTTATCATACACTTCTGTTCCATGGTAAAGATCTGCATTATGAATCTACTGTAACTTCTCTGTTTCCTCATTATCATAAATGACTTCCCATTCTTAATTTTAGGCTTTACCCTCGTTCTCCAGATCCTATTCTTAATTCCTTAATTTGTTTCACTTTGTTTCTGGCTTTGCTTCTGAATCCACTTTAAACATCGAGAATGAGAATGTTTGCTTTTCTTTCGCTCCCATTTCTCTTTCCATTATTTCCTTTTCTTTTACTTTCTCTTCTTTAGTCTTCAGTTCAGTAGTTACTTGATAGAGCTAATCCTTCTTCTGCACCTCTTGACTTATTGCCCTCGTCTTTTATCTCTTAACTTTATCCCCATGTTTCCCCTTCTTCCACTATCCTCTAAAGCTATTCACTTCTTGTGTTTTCTTTTTTCCTTCAAGCACGCAACCATTGTGTCCATTCTTAAATAAAACAAATCTCAGTCCTTCACTGCCCTCTAATTATTACCATATGTCTCTTTAAATCTCCCTTTCCAAACTCCTTAAATCGGTTGTTAACACTCAATTATCTCTCTACCTTGACTGCAACTTCCTTTGTCCCTCTTTTATCTGTTCTTCTGCCCCCTCTGTTTTCATTCGTGTGAATATGCTTTTCTCTTTGACACTCATTTCCTTACTTCCTCTCAACACTGCAAACTATCATGAGTTCTTATTCTGTTGGACCTATCTGATGTGTTGTATACGGTGGATCATGTTATCCTCTGTTCCTCCCTTTCATCTCTCACAGTCCATGCCACTGCTCACTCCTGGCTTTCTTATTAGCTCTCAGGTCATTCCTATGTTGTGCCTTGGACTGGTGTCCTTTTCTCTTCTTTACGTTAAAGCTACGCTCTTCCCAAGGCTCGGTCCTTGGGCCTCTCTTAATTACCTCTATCCTTTTAATATTTCTACTCTCATCTATACTTTTGTCATAGATTGTCATTTTTACATTGATTAATCTTTATATCTTTCTCCTATTTATCCATCTTCACTCTTCTATTTCTGAAAGCCTGTCCATGATTAATACTTGGATGCCTGCTCAATCTTTCATCTCAATCAACTTGTCTAATGCTGAGGTTCTTTGCTTACCCGTTCAAGCTCTTTTTACCTGCCCTTGTTCTTCTGCAAATGATTTCGCTTCTTTGTATCTTTTGTTCTTGTCCACTGCTTGTAATCTAATTGTCATTTTTTCATTCTTCTCCTACCTTCTCCCATTAACATTCCTTTATTGCTAATCACAGTCCATATGAGCGTTATAATATCAGCAGGAAATATTAGTGTCTAATCTTCTTGGCTGCCAAGACTCTTATGTTCACCCTTGTGGTTGCCCATCTTTGTTATTTCTCTTCCCTTCCTCTTGGCATTCCAGCATATGTTCTTTCTACTCCGAATTACATTTTTGTTTCTGCTATTTGTCATCTTATTCATCATCTGCCTGTACCTCCAACTCTTCGTTATCTTGCATTGGCTGGCTCCCCATTTCTTCTTGTTTTCAGTTGAGGTTTCTTTCACTTGTTTTCAATGCATCCATTGTGTAGCTCCCCCTACCTTTCCTCTCTTGTTTCAATCCTTTCTCTGGCATCACTTTCAATGTTCTTCTTTACTATTGTTTGACAATAATGTTATTTTATTTATTTAATGTTATTTATTACATTTGTTACTCGCCCAGACCTGTGGGTATCACGGCGAAAATTCAATGAATTGTAGAATTTTTATACAGTGTTACAGTTACCATCACACAGAACATATTTAACTAAAATGCAAATAAATCATGTGATCACATTTCTTATACTAAGTTCCAATTGGTCAAAGCAGCAGGTCACATTTTGTTTGAACACTTGTTGCCGATCTAGAGGCGACCCCCAGGGGAGTATGAGGGACATGGGGCTACGTTAGCTGTTTAGATTCAAAGAAGGCGGTAAACCAAAAGCATTCTGTTAGGTTGATATTTGTTAAATAACCAAGTTTTCAGTGCTGTTTTGAATCTTAGTAGGGAGTCCTCATTTTTGTTACTAAGGTATTGTAGGCTTGATGTTCTCTTCTTAATGTCTGCCAATTGAGAAATGGAGTTTGACTTGTCATCCACACATGCTTTCATTGTTGCACTTTCCATCTATTTCCTTTTCTCTTCCCCTCTTCTCACTGGTCTTCTCTTATCTTCTCCCATCAGTTTTTGGAATCATTTGTGGAATTACATTAGAAAAAAAATATTGTTTTATTCTTGTTATATTTAGCATTGCTTTTCTCAATATGGTGATGCATGCCAAACATAAAGGCTGGTGTTTATTCCTCATCCCAGAGATCTCTATGCTGAATATATGAAAGTGTAGCTATCTTATAAGTTGTTTTGAAACAGATAATGCAACAAATTTTAAAAAAAGTGTTGGTTGGCAGACAGTTACTCATTGAGTTGCTTAGGTTTCGGTATACAGTATTAGTTTTTATGGATTTCCTGATTTCACAATTATTTATCAAAAGGAATCCATTACTATTAACCAGGTCTGTGTGTTGTTTGATGTTATCTCCTTTCCCCCAATTCAAAATAAAATGGGCACCTTGGAATGTTTGAAAAGCGAAAATGTGCCAGTTCAACTAAATGCATCATTCAGAAAGTTAACTTTAGTTCCTCTGTGCCTAGCATTGGAAGAAATGCTCTGCCAACCACCACCTGAATGAATAAATCTCAGGCATGCATACCTGGTGCTCATGTGTTCATAGTCTCTGAATAGCGACACTGTCGGAAGTGCAGGGCCTGCTGATGTCAGGACGCCCCAGTCCTTTCATCAGGAAAGAGCATTTGTTCACCTTTGTGAAGAAATATGTATTTATGTATTTGTTATTTATTTATGTATTTATTTATTTATTTTGGCATTTCTAGAGCGCACCTAACGCTGATGCATCTGGGCCCTGAATATGAATTACAGCACAAATACATTCATTCAAAGGGATGGATTGTGTTAAAATGCTTTGATGTATCTGAAATAAATCTTCTGCTCACTGTCAATATCCCAGAAATATGACAGTACAGGAGCAGAGAAATATCTGGAACTGTGTGTGACATATACTGTGTATCTCTTTTGTTTAAAGAGCATGCGCCGATAATGCAAGGCCATCACCCCCTAAGACTTGGCCAATTGCAGGTTGTATGAAAACCCCCGTCTTTGATGCACACGTTGAGAGACATCTTAGAGTCCAGCTTGATTTTTTCCTCATGTATCTTTGGGATTGAGATACTGCATCAATTAGGTAATTGGAGAAAATCGTTGATAAACAGGCACCTTGTCTTCACGAGAAAGGAGATGAGCCCTGGATAATCTACTGGTGGAGGTGGCATTGGGTGGAGAAGGAAGGATGTTCAGGCATTTGAGCCAGCTTAGGAAAAAAGGACAGACCGTCAGCAAGACACAGTCATCAAAGTGGAACTCCTGGCAATAGAGGTTTTTAAAGAATTTTCTGCACAGGGTTTACGTGAATGTTATATCCGCCATCCGCCCCACTACGCAGTGACGTAGGGCATCTGAATAAACGCCCCGCACCCGCGCGAGGGAGGCAGTTCCGGGCACAGACTCTAGCAGCGTGTGTCGTGTCTTTCTTTCGCTCCGGCTGGAGCTGCGTCACTGAGGCCTACCTCTGAGGCCTACCACGTTCTGCCTCCGTGCGGGGCCGGAACATAACACTGGCGATGAAGGAAACGGGACCCAGCACGAGTGCTCGGCGCCCGACCATCTCATCCCTCCTGCATCGCACGACAGACAACTTTTCCAGCGGCCCGATGGGACCGCTCTTCGACACGTGGGCCTACTGCACACGAAAAGTGCACGTGCGGTCATGGCTGTAGACAGTGGAGGAGAGGCAGCGGCCCTATCCGCCAACGGGTTCAAAGGGCGGCCTCAACAGGAACCGTCAGGGGACGACGTCACACGACATGGCGACCGGCACGTCCACCCCGGGCCTAGCACGCCGTCCAGAATCGCAGCGAATATGCCCATCTCACCACCGCCAGCTCGCCCACAGAGCAATTCGACCACGATGATTCAACCTTTCGATCCTTTCATGGATCCATCCTCGGTTGGCCCCCGCTGGCAGCTATGGCTATGATGGCTATGGAGTGTAAGGACATAACCTCGTCTAGGAAGATGAGATCGCACCTACTTCTGAACGTAGGGGACGAGGTGCTATGCATTTTCAATGTGCTTACCATCGCGGATGGCCTGGACATCTACCAGCGATCGAAGGACGCGTTGACGGCTCATTTTCTCCCGCAACTAAATCCCGATTACGAGACATTCATATTCTGCACCAATGTTCAGGTGGAAGAGGAGACCTTGGATGCTTTTCACACCCGGCTCAGGAAGCTAGCAATGTCATGTGAGTTCACGGATGTTGAGCAAGAGATCCGGAGACAAATCATCAATGGCATCCATTCCGAGAAACTAGGGAGGTTGATGCTGGGTGAGAGGGGCATCTCTTTGACGCGCATTCTGGAGCTAGACCATCAGAGGGAGCTAGCGCATACCAGGGCCGCTAACATGGGTTTGACTCTGCACAAGTTACAGCCGGCCCTCGCGTCATCCATGGTGGCCCAGGGCACAAACAGACAATCTACAAGGGATGAATACCGTGGCAACTACACACCGCCCAGATGGCAACCACGGATCCCGGGGCCCACAGAGTGTGGATGGTGTGGTGGACTGCGTCATGGACGGCGAAATTGCCCAGCACAAGGCACAACGTGCAGGGCATGTGGCAGAAAGGACCACTATGCAAAGGTGTGCCGTTCCTCAGGCGCTCCATTACCGCCTCCACTGAACACTCAGGAGAGGAGTGGTACAAAGAAGAAGAAACAGGGAGTCATGAGGCGCGTCGAAGTGAACAACTCGTCGACTGAGGAAGACGGAGAAGAAATCATAGGAACTCCACTAGACCCTGGCAGAGAGCAGCGGACCAAAGGAGGAAAAGTCTACCTAGTGTCAGCCCTGGATCGAGGACGCGGCACGCAGAAGAGAGGGCTCCGGAGGCGTAAATGTCAGGTCACCCTCCAAAACCAGCAGATATGGATGACCATTGACACGGGGGCCTCGGTGAATGTCATGCCACGTCCACGTTCAACACATTGCAGCCGCAACCATCCCTCAAAAACACTGACACTCTCCTGTTCGCATATGGCTGCAAGAAGCCACTACCGGTTGTTGGCAGATTCCGCACGACCCTCAGCCACGGTGAAAACAAGCTACCGTCAAAAGTCTACGGAGTGAACGCTGGGATCGAATGCCTCCTGAGCGGTGATGCGGCGGAGGACTTAGGGCTCGTACAGTTTGTTAATCAAATCGGGGAAGCCCACGAGGTCGAGACGCTCCTGGCACGACATCCGAACCTGCTGAACGGGATTGGGTGCCTGAAGGGAAAGACAATTAAACTCCACATTGACAAGTCGGTTCAGCCAAGGGCCGTCAGACATCGGAGGACCCCTTTACACATGCGCGAGCAGGTGGAGATTGAACTTAAAGTGTTAGAAAAAGCAGGCATCATCGAGGAGGTGACGGGGCTGACACCATGGGTGTCCCCGATGGAGGTCACCCGGAAACCCAAACAACCGGGGAAGGTCCGCATTTGTATAGATATGCGCCTCCCGAACACTGCTATCAAGAGGGAGCGCCATATCACACCAACCCTCGACGAGATTGTGGCTGATCTCACGGGATCCAGAGTCTTCTCAAAAGTTGACCTCAAGGCAGGGTACCATCAGCTGAAGCTACACAAAGACTCTCGGTACATAATGACTTTTTCTACACATTTGGGTCTGCGAAGATACAAGCGCCTAAGCTTCGGCATAGCTTCGGCAGCTGAAGTCTTCCAACAGACCATCCAAGAAGTCATCCGGGACATCCCAGGTGTCCTCAATGTCAGTGATGACATCCTGATCCATGCCCAGGACAAAGGAGAACACTCGAGAAGGCTAGAGATGCTGTTGGACCGTTTGGAGGCAGCGGGCCTAACCATCCACAAGGAAAAATGTGAGTTTTTCAAGACAGATATATCCTTTTTTGGCTATAAGTTCAGCAGCTCTGGCATCTCGCCGGACCCCCAGAAGGTCACTGACATACAGACTGCAAGTCCACCCAAGACACCCACTGACGTCTGCAGTTTTCTGGGGATGGCCAAGTACTGTGGAAGATTCATCCGAAACCTGGCCACATTGTTAGAACCCCTTTGTGAACTCACAAAGCTCAAAGTGAAGTGGGAGTGGTGAAAAGCTTGCCAAGATGCCTTTGAGAGCATAAAAGAGTCGCTGTCCACAGAGACGAGAATGGCGTACTATGACACTGTCCTTCCGATGGAACTTTGCATGGACGCCAGCCCTGTTGGCCTGGGGGCCATCCTCATGCAGGTTACCAACGAAGGCGAGAAGAGACCCATCGCCTATGCGTCATGTGCTCTCACAGCGACGGAGCAGAGGTACTCTCACATCGAGAAAGAGGCGATCGCCGTATTGTGGGGGTGCCGCCACTTCCACCTGTATCTGTATGGCCGCAAGTTCACGGCGATCACGGACCACAAGCCCCTCCTCCCCATCTTCATGGGCACTTCCTCGCACCCACCAGCCAGAATAGCCAAATGGCTGCTACACCTTCAGCAGTACAACTTTGAGCTCCTGTATCAACCGGGATGTGGCAACCCGGCAGATTTCCTCCCCAGGCACCCGAGAGAGGCAACGCCACAGGAAGTCCAGGTGGCCGAAGAGACCGAAGAACACATCTGCCAGGTGGTGCGGGCAATGAGGCCAAAGGCGGTCAGCATTGAGGACATTGTGGAGGAAACATGCAGTGACCCCTGCTGCGATCTGGTGAAAGATGCCATCATTTCGGGCGACTGGAGGTCATTTATGAAAAACATGCACAACAGGACGGAAGAGGCAAAGGCGTTCCTCACAGGAACATTCACCGTCCGCCAAGACTTGTCGATAACAGACCAGGGGCTGCTGCTCCGCGGAAATCGCATCGTCATTCCGCCAGGCCTGCACGACCGGATAGTGGCACTCACCCATGAGGGCCACCAAGGGATGGCTCGAACGAAGGCGCGCGTTCGACACCGAGTGCGGTTCCCTCGCATTGATGAGAAAGTGGGAAAACTTGTCAACACCTGCCTGCCGTGCCTCATAACCGGAGTCCCACCAGATCCGGAACCCATTTTATCGGCGGAAAGAGGCTCTGGCAGGTGGGACGCAATAAGCATTGACTTCTGTAAACTACGAGAGGGCCTGTACCTCCTGGTGGCAATCGATGACCACTCCCGATACCCCGAGGTCGAGGTGGTCGAGTCCACAGCAGCGGAAGTGGTCATCCCGGCCATTGAGAAGATGTTCGCGACACATGGACTCCCAACAACGATCAAAAGTGACAATGGAGCACTCTTCCAAGGGGTGGAGTTCAAACAGTACTTGCAAGATCTGAACATCCGGTATCACCACATCATGCCCAGATGGCCCCAGGCCAACGGCGATGTAGAACGATTCATGAGAACACTGAACAAAGGGCTGAGGCTGTGTAAGGCAAATGCCAGCCCGTGAAAGGTTGACCTCTATCGATTCCTGAGGAACTACAGGGTCACCCCGCACTACACAACAGGCGTTCCCCCAGCGGATCTCATTTTTGGTACCGTTATCAGGTCGTCCATCCCACATCACCCCAGCAGAGGACCGGACGAGCTGGATGAGATGCGCACTGACCGAAGACGCAGGGACGCCAGCGCCAACATGAGTGCCAAGAGGAGGTTGCGACCATCCGACCACCAGGTGGGCGAACAGGTTGTCATGTTACGGAACCCGACGAAGTCCAAAATGGATTCCCGCTACGAGACTCTCCCATGGACTGTCCGTGAGACACGAGGGACCATGATAACTGAACAAAGGGGGCATCGTCAGGTGATGCGCAACGCGTCATGGTTCAAGGCGGTGCCGCGCAACCTCTGGACTGATGGGGACTGTCCCCAAGAAGATGAGGAGTCGCCGCGGATCGAGGACGGACCCGAGGATCACCAAGGTGAAGAAAATGTAGATGACAGAACGTGGGAGCAGGGGAGCGAACAGGACCTGGGTGAGCCGGAGGTGGAAGGTGAGAGATCCAATGAGACTGTAGAAACCGCCTCACGGGGTGGAAGGTATGGCCTGAGGGCTGCCACCCAGCCGCCATCTCGGCTCAAGGACTAGGTGTGGTAGTGTGGACTCTGAAGGTTGTAAGTGGGAGTTTGCATTTGTATTTCGTTATACTTATGAGTAGAAGCCCACTCGCGTGGGTGTGTTCCATTGTTGTGCTTTGTTTATAATAAAGGAGGAATGTTATATCCGCCCTCCGCCCTGCTACGCGGTGACGTAGGGCGTCTGAATAAAAGCCCCGCCCCCGCGCTAGGGAGGCAGTTCCGGGCACAGACTCTAGCAGTGTGTGTCGTGTCTTTCTTTCGTTCCGGCTGGAGCTGCGTCACTGAGGCCTACCTCTGAGGCCTACCACGTTCTGCCTCCGTGCGGGGCCGGAACATAACAGTGGATGCATGGTTAATTGGTGATGTTCCAATAATGTTTACATTGTGAAGAAATGGCCATTGGCCAAATGTGTTGAGCACACATTTTCCATTCACCCACGGCTGGCTCTACAGCCTGCTGTCTGCAACAACTTCCTGCCACACAGACTGCTGGTCAGAAGAATCATGATATTTCAGGGTTTATTTGAACAATTATCTTAGAATTGAATTACATCGATGTAGTGATTAAAAAGGGTTGCATTAGCAAAAATGCATGTTTTTTTAGCAGCTCGTGGATTAAAGAGTAATTGAAGTGACAATGAACTGAACTACAAAAATAATCCACAAACTGGACACATTGTCAACAAACAACCGTACGATTATTGTTTTTAAAAGCCTAACTGCTGATCTGAGCGCTGATTTTCTGACTCAGCATTTGATGGGCACCGGCGTTTATACTTTTATTTCAAAGACAGTTATGAAGGTATTATTGGGAATTTTGATAGAACTATTTTCAAATACTTATTTGAACGCTATTGTATTTGAACTATTATTAGTTAAAGGTTGCTTTCCAAAGGAAACTTCCGATTTTTAGTGAAAAGGTTTAAGTATCTCAGAAACTCGAAAAAACCTCAATTGTTAACTGCCATCTTTGTTGACTCTGCTTGAACTCAAGCAATTCAACAACAAAAGAGAATCGAAAAGAGCTCCCATTTCTTGGTAGGTTTTGCCATGAAATCTACAAAAGCAAAACAATTACGTAGTCACAATTCCTTAAACTTGTAAGTTAGCATTCTGTCTCACAAATATACGATTTAAATGTCTCTATGCCTATAATAGCAACGTGACATGCTCGAGTGGGGCCAGGTTCATGACTATCTTGTCCTCTAAGTGTGCCTCTGTGCCATTGTGCAACTATTGATCTCCATACTCAGCATATTTCTTTCAGTTGCAATGTCTCTTACAGAATGTATGCCCTACAGAACAGTAAAGCAGATTGGTGAATGTATGCCCTACAGAACAGTAAAGCAGATTGGTGAATGTGTGCCCTACAGAACAGTAAAGCAGATTGATGTGTAATTTACGTTATGTTCATATGTGTTTGTTCTGATGCAATCACCACTGTAGTGTTATTATTCCACCTAGGCTTGTCCAAAGATTGGTTTATTGGGGCCACCCCAGGGGTAACCAGACCCTGGCTTGTCAGAGAGAGGAAAAGGGGCAACGCAGGAGGAAAGGTAAAGTGGCAATAGGATACAAATGAAAGTACATACAAATTGGAATGATACAGTTGATTAAAGGGGAGTGTTACTGAATGTACTAGCAGGGGTCACAGTGCAGTCAGTGAATTTTGATCAACTAAGAAAGACTGTGATAGAGATGACAGTTTATAGTCCTACTTTTTTTTTATTTAACAACTTTATTTATGGTTGCACACAGGTAATGTACATGCATATATATACTCCACATTACTTCATTACATTATACACAATCAGTTTCCTTCTGAGTCTGAATTTTCGTGTTTAGCCTTGTCTGTCAAGTATTGTTTGTACCTTGCCCATATATTTCTAGGCTTGGAAGAAGGGCAGAACCAAGTCTATATATAGTTCTTCTGTGTCATTTCTCCATACCATGTCCCAGTCCCAATCCGCCTTAGTTGGGGGGTTCACATTCTTCCACTTCATCCATATTGCTCTCTTGGCTATTAACAGGCTTAAGTTTAAAAGTTTTCACCATGTCGGATTCATTTTCCCCACCACAACTAACAAGCATATCCGCAGAGACCATTCCACCGGTTGGTCTGCCATCTCATCTAGAGCTTTACAAACCTCTGCCCAGTAGCCTCTCAACTTTATACATGCCCAGATCATATGGCATATATTTGCCTCTTCAGTGTTACATCTCGGGCAGGTTCCTGGTGTGGCCGGGCAGATTCGTTTGAGCTTTACAGGGGTATAATGTGTCCTATGTACTATTTTATACTATTTTATAATGAATTAGTTTGTATCGGGAATTGCATGATATTTGTTTGGTCAGTGCACAGATCTGGGACCATTCTTGATCCTCTATTTGTTGTCTTAATTCCTATTTCCACTTGTTTCTAGCCGTCTGATTCTCTGCTGGGCGTGTCTGCACTATAACTCTATACAGTGCTGAGGCTGAGATTTTCTGTATCCCCCCTGTAAACATATATCCAAGCCCATGTTAATCTCCGGTTCATTTGGGAAGGTTGGGCATGCGTTTTGTATGGTGGTTTTTACACATATATATTGTTGTTTATGTTTATTTGTATTTCCCACTATATCCTTCATATCGTCCCATTGCACAAAGCGATTTCCCGGAAATAACTGTCCCCATTGAGCAATGCCCCTGGCGCTCCAATGCATAGCCATCTTCCCATCTATATTGAAAGGTGTTTGGGGGTCACCCCAGAGTGGCATACTTGGATGGAATAGCCTATCAGTGCCAAATATGTCGGCTATTTTAGCCCATGCCGTGGCCGTTACCTTCGTTGGATCTATGGTGTTATAGTGCTTGGGACTTGGTCTGGTCATCTTGTGGAGTGCTGTGATTGCTTCCCATTTCCTCTGGACAGAGGTGGGGTCCCTGGGTTAGGCAAGTGTGTGGCCCACTGGGCAGCATAGTGTGCCTGCGCTGCCAGGTAGTATAATTCCAGGTCAGGTGCCATCAGCCCACCCCTCGGGTACGTATCGGTTAATGTCCTCCAGCTCAATCTAGGATGTCCTCCCCAAACGAACGCGACGTAGGCAGTGTTCATTTTAGTAAACAGAGTGCGACCCAGCCAGACCGGTATTGTACTGAACAGATAGAACAGTTTTGGAAGTATTATCATTTTAATTAGAGCTATTCTTCCCATCATTGATATGGGTAGGGCGCTCCAGCAATTAATTTTTGTGCATAAGGTGTCAGCCAGTACGCTGTAGTTCAGGGCGCGAGATAGCTGGGACGTTCTAGCAATGTATGCTCCTAGGTACAGAATATGCATCGGGCTCCAGACAAGACCATATAGGTTTTGGGGCTTTATTGTATTTTCTGTGAGCGGGAATATCTCTGATTTGTTGGGGTTGAGACATAGGCCAGAGTATTCACCAAACCTTTCGACCTCTGCCAGAACATTGCCCAATGATCGATCTGGATTCCTTAGATAGTAAAATATTGTCTGCATATAGAGTTATAATTTGTAGTATACCTTCTATCCATAATCCATATGGGCTGCAGCGTGACCTAAGAATATCAGCAAGAGATTCTATTACTAGGGTGAGCAATAAAGGTGACAATGGGCAGCCCTGTCGAGTGCCTCCGCGTAGCTCTAGCTTGTCTGTTAAGGTTCCATTGATTCTAATCTTGGCGTGGGGACATGAATATAATATTTGTATCCATTTTATGAAATTTCGGCCAAACCCATAGTTTCGTAGTACCCCAAATACGAAAGGCCAGAAGACAGTGTCAAATGCTTTTCGCATATCGAGAGATACCGCTGTTCTTTGGGTTTCGGGGGGTATTGTGGCCAAAATTTTGTGGCACCTTCTAATATTTGTTGCTGTGGATCTGCCCTTAATAAACCCTGCCTGGTCCATGTAGGGCATCAGTGGTGTTAGTCTGGTTGCTAGTATTTATGCTAAAATCTTCGCGTCTGTATTTATTAATGACAGTGACCTATACGAACCACAATCCTATGGGGGTTTCCCTGGTTTAAGCAGTAGCGTAATTACTGCCTCCCTAGTGTTTTCGGGGAGTTCTCCCTTATTTAGGGCTTCCGTCCATACAGCATCTAATCTCGGGGCGCTAACAGGTGACTGAACTCCTTATAAAATTCAGCCCCAAGACCGTCTGTACCAGGGGTTTTCCCATTGGGAAGTGCCTTTATCGCCTCCACTATTTCTGCTTCTGTGATCGGATGCTCTAATGAGTCCGTAGTTGCATTGGCTAGGAGTGTCGTTGGTATTTGAGAGAGATAATGTTCAATCTCTCCATCAGTTATGTTGGACTGAGGGGAGTACAGTGTTTTGTAGAATGCATAGAATGTTTCTTCCACCTTACTATGATTAGTGCTCACTGTGCCATCCTGTGTTTGTATGCATGATATGGTTGTTGGACCTCTTTCCCCCCATACTGTTCTGGCCAATAGCCTCCCTGGGCGTTCACCCTCCCCATATCGGCGTGCCACGGTCGGCTTATCGAAATATCGGATCTCCTGGTCCGCTGCCTCTGTATATTCATCTAGTTTAGTCTTTATTTCTGAGCTAAGGTGTGTTGGTGTGGTGTGTGCGTACTGGGATTGTAGAGAGGTTATGTGTGTCTCTAATCGGTCCACTCTACCCCTGATATCTTTGAGGATTCCGCATTCTGTAGATATAGAGTTGCCTCTAATGAATAACTTAAATGCTTGCCACAATATTGCCTGACTGGAAACAGAGTTTTCATTAATGTCAAAGTATTCTTGTATTTGCTGCACCAGTGTGTTTTTATAGACCAGGTCTCGCAGGGCTGCGGGTTTGAATCTCCATGGTGGTCTGTTCACCACACTACCGGGAACTCGTAATGTTAGCTGTATTGAGGAGTGATCTGAGTATGTTCTGGGATAGATATGGGCTCTAGTAACCCAAGACAAGACTGCGCTGTCTACCAGCCATAAATCTATTCTAGAATGCATGTCATGCACTGTGGAGTAGTATGTATATTCTCTCTTAGAAGGGTTTAAAGTTCTCCATGCATCTTTTAGGTTTACATCTGCCATATGTGTGAGTATTTTCTGTGCTGCCTTGGTCAACACCCTAGTTTATGTTGACGTGCGATCTGAGTGTACATCAGGGATGGTATTGAAATCCCTGCCACATATCAAATAAGCCGTAGGGTAGTTCGCCAGTTTTCCGAATGTTGTGGAATAGAATTCTGGGTCATCTATGTTTGGAACATATACATTCAGGAGGACTATTTCTCTGTCATAGAGTGTGCCATGGAGTAACACATACCTCCCCTCGGGATCACATTCCGCATTCGTACATTTAAACAGCAAGGTTTTATGTATTAAAATCGCCGCCGCTCTCGCCCGTTTGGAATATGTTGTTAAGTATTGGTGTGTTCCCCAATTAGGGACCAGTTGCCTTCCTTGCTGGGGTCCTATGTTGGTTTCCTGCAAAAAGATTATCTTGGGGCTCTGTTTATTGATATATGCCAACATCTTCCTTTTCTTGATTCTGGATCCCAAGCCTCGCACATTCCAGCTCAGTATTTTAATTTTGTCCGTGCCTGCTTTAGCCATTATCTATGAATTAATTGTAAACATATGCATGCCAATATATTTCCGTTATACACTTGATAAAAATTGTGCTTAGTACCTGTGTGCTTTTTGTTTTAACACCGTTGTTTCCGTAACTAAACCCCAACAATCCCAACTTGACCCCTCCTCCCTCCCTCACAGTTCCCCTAACTTCAACTGTGCTCTTTGAACCCCAACCCTCCCCACCCATCAACTGCACGTGCACCTGCTACAGGGGGGCTGTGGTGTTTTCCAGTGCCCATGCCAACATTGGCCGTATATAGTGTAAACCGGTTCTACGTTGCTGCTCTCACTGATATTGACACATGTGGGGTAGTGCTCATCAACACAATTTGTAGAGTAAGTCATGATCACACCCAATAAGAGCCACCCTAAGGGGGGCCTTTGCTTCTGCAAGTCAATATTATATCATGAACATGTTTGCTATTGCATGACTACAGGGATTCACAAATTCCCCTCTACTCTAGGTTGTCTAGTTGGAGCAGGGATGTGTGTTTCAACAAAGTTCGCCGCCTCCTCTGGGACTGTGAAGAAATATGTTTTGTTCTGATGTCGAATTTAAGCGTTGCCGGGTAAAGCATAGCATATTGCACTTGTCGTTCTCGTAGCAATTTCTTGATCCCTGTGAAGAGTTTCCTTTCTTGCTGCACCGCCAGTGTAAAGTCCAGGAAGAAACGTATGATGTTGGCCTCCCATCTTAGCTCTTGTTTTTCTCTGGCAGTTTTCAAAATCAAGTCTCGGTCTCTGTAGTTCATCACGTGGGCTATGATAGGTCTAGGGTACGCCCCCGGTTTTGGCTTTGGGGCAAGTGACCTGTGTGCCCATTCCACGATGAACATTGGTGACCATCCAGGATCTCCCAGGAGAATGCGCGAAAGGTCTTCTACTGCCTTTTCCATTGACTCTTTCATTGCATCCTCCGGGAACTCCAACATTGTGAATGTTATTCCGCCGGGACCTCGCCTCTAAATCTTTGCATTTGGACTTCACTGTCCCCAGTTCTATTGCCATTGTGGAGACCATGTTTTTCAAAGCCTCAAGGGTGTCTTCCGTGCCCGATATTCTCGTCTCAGCTTCAGTAATGCGCAATGTTGTTTTATCTAGTTGCTGTTATCCCATCGAGTTTGTCATTGAGGGCTGAGAAGCCCTGTTGCATAGCAAGAAAGACCACCTGAGGGTCGATCACCAGTACCGGGGAGGTCTGTTGTTCCTGTGAGGGCATTTCCTCATCCATCTCGAGTTCCGTATCCTTCTGTATTGGTGTTGTGTATCTGTCAATGGTTCCTCTACCCTTCTTAGGGCCAAAGCTCTTGGGCATTGTTCTTTCTTAGAAGGGATGTATCCTGGGAGTTAGCTCTGCAATCCGCCTTTTCACATTTGCTGTACTTGGTAGCTATGGAGTGAAGCTAGAGCTGACCCTATGTGGGGCGTTCGGTTCGCCTTTTGAATTGATTCTGCGCACCCTCAAGTGTTAGTACCATCCGTGCTTAACTTTGTTACTTTGTTAACTTTGTTACTAGCAGGTCCTTCTTGTGGCCAGCGGTTGATCTCTGTGTGGATTTGCTCTACCTGCTGCTGTGGCTTAGAGACTGGTTCGTTGTCGACAAGGTATGAACTTGCGTTGGTCTTGTGCGGGAGGTGCGCACGTCTAGCATGTTTTGGGACTATATCTCAGATGCCCTTTTTCTTCTTCAAACTGTTCCCCCTACTGGCCAGGTGTGGTGAGGTATGAGCTTATGGCCCGAGCTGTGTGCTTCTGTGCTTTCCTGATCCCTGTTTCATGCAGAGTGGGGTACCCCCCTTTGTCGCTCGCCGCTTGGGAACCAAGTGTATACTTTGGGTTCCTCAAATACCTGACTTTAGGATCTTTTTCCCTGCAGGGTTGCCTCAATGTGTGCTCAGTTGTCCTCTCTTGCCCACTTCGGATGGCCTCATGAGTGGCCCAGTGCCTCTTCTCTTTGGGAGTTGGGTGGTAATGGGAAGATGTTGGTTGGTGCCCGCGTGATTCCGTTCAAGTTAGTGGCGCATGAAGTTTCAGAGCGTCATTGACCCGCTCTGGTATGGTCCGCCAATGTTGGTTCTTTGTGTGGTAGCAGGCCGTGATGGGCCCCATCCCGATCCCTGCGGGAATGGTGAGCCTTGCCCAGGGGAGGCGGCAGAGCGTCCTGATTGTCGCAGGGGGAAATATCCTGCCGCACCTCCCACTGCATGGCAGTTTTCTGGTTTTTCAGGGGGCAATGACGCCGGGCTCCTCCCTTCAGCCCTCGGCGTGTCTCCGGCCTCCGTCTCCCGCTGCGCGTGGGATCCAAGTAGTGCTGCAAGTCAGAATTCCCTCAATCTCTTGCCACCAAACTTTGTGTGCCTGGCCTCTGGGTATTGCAACATGTTCTAGGCTGAATTCTTGAAGAACCGGTTCCTAGTTGTGATTATACCGGCATTACGGCCTTGGATTCCGCCAGAGCTCACATGGGAGCGACCATTCCCTCTCATGCGCAACAGCGCCCCCAGTTTATAGTCCTACTTAATAGGTGATAGGATTTAGTAAGAACATGGTTGTCTGATGGGCTTGAGATGTGCTCAAGCATTCCCTTGAAGCATTGATGCTTAATTGCCGGGCAATGTTAGTCCCTGCCAAACCTTGGAGCAATTGCACTGTGACTGCCAAGTTCACTGCCAGATACGACAGACCTAATTGTTGACTGTTGTGGTGACAAGGAATGAAGAGACTGACCTAGTGGCGCCATAGTGGTTGCTATAGACTTTAATTAAAACAATAAATCAAACCTGTCTATCCATAACTCTACAAGGGCTTCCCTACATAAGCTAACGAAACTAGGGTGCTTGTCACAAAGTCTATGTGAGTCAAAACAATGAGGCACCGCCCCGGTCACAAAGGCTCCTACTCTATCCCTGTCACTACAACAAAATACCATAAAGTCCAGTTACTGGTTGTAATCCAGCAGAATTACTCCCTTCTCCAGGAGACAAAGCATCCAAAAACCTTTCAGGTTAATCAAACAAGTTCTGTTCAAAGCAAAGAGTTCCATTCAATGGGGCAAGGTGGAGCAAGGTGAATGACTTCCTTCTCCTAGCTGGTTCCCCACTATATTTCACTGTTATTAGTAGGGTTTGTAGTTCCGTTAAGGAAGTCTTCACAACCTCTGTGTTTTGTTGAATTCTTGATCCGCCCTCAATGAGACGATGAAGTTGTTCCTTGAGTTCCTTTTGATCCTCCAGAACCATAATTTTGTGGAACTGGCCTAAAAACTTTATCGCCCAATGATTTCCGACTTTCTCTACTCTTTTATGTTAAACATTCCCGTAACTTTCCGGCCCACTCCTGGACTTGTGTGCTTTTTCTTTACATCTCCTCACAGAACTTTTCACCGGTTTCGACAAGGGTCATGAGTGCACACTTCTTAGCTTAATTTCTTCCTTTTATCGCTGGTCACTTCTCGTCCCTCTCCACCTCTGTTTTTTGTGGACTGCCTAGGCATAGCTGTCGGACCCCTCGTTCCCACTGTGACAGGTTACGCCTCCACCATGGTCGCTCGCTCTCTCTCGTTAGTCACCTATGGGGATTTGCTGTAGGCTACTCTAGGCATCTCAGGACTGTTTTCGGACTGAACGGTCCACCCACTACAGGTCCTGCAACCACCTCTCAGTTTCTTCAAGTGTACCATGCTGGTTCCCAACCGACCTGCAGGATACTTCTTGGGCATTCCGCTATTCCTCTTCTCAACCTTGGAGACACTCCTCACTCCCATCTCCAGAAGCCTTGTGTCTGCTCTCCAGGCATCAATGCGGCCCCCTCGATCACCTGGTTCTTCTCTGGTTGCATCACAGCTTCCTGCTTGCCACAACCACACAGGCCATTGCTGCTTGATTCAATGGATGAAGAAGAACACAGTCTATCTTTGCTCTTCAGTTTAAATAGTGTGAGTGTGAGGAAAAAGGGCCCATTGGGCTGGAAATGTCGTTCATCAGGGGTGCTTTGTGCAAAAAAGGGGAAAAGACGACAATCCTCATGATCCTTTGGGGCAGCAGTTAGCTGGAATAAGGCAGGTGCAGCCAACTGCTATTTAAAAGGTACTTTGGCCCGTGCTGCCTGTTGGTGATTGTTGGTGTGGCACGGGCTGGAGGGAGCAGGTGTGCAGTCGTAGCGCATGAGGAGTTTTCTCATGCATGACCGGGGTCTGGTGTGAATTTCTGAGATCCGGGACCGGCGGTGAAATGCTGCGACGCGAGGCAGCTCTTCCCTGAGAGCGGTGCAGTCCATACAACGCAGGAGATTAACTGGGGAGGTGCCGGTGAGCGCCCCAAGGCTTCAGTTAAGTACTGGCATGAATGCTTGGGGCGATTGATGTGGAAGCTCTCATAAGAGTCTTGTAAGGGGTGCAATTGCCATATCAGTAAACTTTTGTTATGAACGAATGGACAAGGGTGCCAAATTGTGTGCTGTTAAGTGAAACGCACATAGTTACATGTTTGCTGCAACATACATGCATGCTAAGATAACACAGGTATTCCCAGGACTGTTAAAGACACTTGTTAGGGTGAAAGCAGTGATCAAGGCATATCGTGAAGTAACGCTATGTTTGTTTGTGGCTATTCCTTGTTTCATTTCATGTCGTACCAATTCATCATATTTTAAGTCATGTTTTGTGTCATCAGGATGTTTAGTTGCCGTCGTAGGAGCATTAAGGCACACGTTGGGGGCATTACTAAATTCAAAGTACTTGCTTGAACATCTCCTTCTTGGTACAGGAGTGTGCGCCAGCAGCCCAGTTAGTGACTGTTACATCAGCCTGGTGCCCTACCCCTACCTAACTCTGGTATCATGTTACTATGCCCACCCGCCCAAAACCTTCTGCTCCCACTATTAAATACTGTGGGTATCCACCTGCGCGCTCTATTTATCACCCTCCAGCACATTGGCACCTACCTCTCTGTACACTGCAACTATGGCCCCCACCTTCAGACCTGCGGACACCCACTCTAGGTCTGTTCCCCAGTATCCTAACATCTACCTAATGCTCCTGCCTTATGGCTCGACCACTTCACCAAAATACCCACACCTAATCAACCTTGCGCTACCGCCCTAAGACACATAAGACTAGGTTCTAGACTTATGGGCAAGAAGGATTAGACCATGTACCCTAGCGTACTTCTGAAAACCCTGAAGCCTAGCCCGTCCCCCCAAACGCCCACCTCACCTATGCCCCAAAGCCCTCAGACTAACCTTGCCGCATCAGGGAACGCCAGTCTGATTAAGGCAAGGCCAAGCAACGTTGGCCTGATCAAGGCCGCCATGATCAACACAAGGTCCTTAGCAGCTCACGCCTTGGACATTGCTGATCTCATCAAGACTCAGGAGCTTGACTTCATCGCCATCTCTGAGACTTGGTTGCACCCCGCCTCCGGCCCGGCTCTCTCACTGGCTATCCCACCGAATTATTCCATCATCAGATGTGACCGTACCTCTAGAGGTGGAGGAATTGCATTCATCTATAAAAACACACTAGGACTTAGAACACTACCGAGTACCAAGGTGGAATCCGCAGAGCTACTCTCTGTCAAACTCACACTATCGGCCAACCAAACGGCCAACATCCACTTAATATACAGACCTCCAGGTGCCCCCACGTCCTTTGTGGACGACATCACCGCTCTAGTACTTGACAAAGCAAAAACAAACTCTCAAACCATTATCCTCAGTGACCTTAATTTAGGTTATCAAGACCCCAATGACCCCGCGGCCCTCAATCTTGCCAACAACTTAACAGATCTAGGTTTCTCTCACCACATACAAGAACCTACCCACATCAAAGGGCGAGCCTTAGACTGGCTCAGTGACACCAACTGCAACATCTGCTTACTCTCGAACGTCCCTTGCGTTTGGTCGATCACCACATCATCACCTTCAGCATTGAAGCAGCCTTGCTACCTACGCCTCTGGTCGCCCCAGCTACCCTCATCAGAAACAAAAAGAACATAACTGCAGAAAAGCTACTCCCCCTCATCCTCCCCACCCTCAATAACGCCACTGACTCTTGCTCGGACCCTACTATCTTAGCCAACATCTATAAGCAGTGAGTACTTACAGCCATAAACTCTATCGCCCCTCTCAAACTTAGAAGACCCAAACAACATGCGCACCTTAACTCGTGGTTCACACCGCAGCTGAGAGTGCTACGCAAAGAGAAACGCAGTGCAGAGTCACGCTGGAAAAGTCACCACTCTGATACCCACAAGGACAGCCTCCTTTTAGCCACACTTAACTATAAAGAAGCTTTACTCCAGGCCAAAAAAGATTCATACAACAACCGCATCGCGTCAGCACAATCAAATACTAAGGAATTCTTCATAATTCTCAAGGAACTTGAGACACCTGCAGATCCAAGACTACCTTGAGTCTAACAAACTCCTGGGGCTAAGACAATCAGGCTTCCGCCTCAAACACGGCACCGAATCAGCCCTGATTGATCTGAAAACTCAGATGGAGACACTAAAGGACAACGGGAAGTTAGCTGTCATGATTCCTGCCCCTCATGTTCCCAGCCCTCCAAGATGTCAGGCTGGAGCCAGGCCACGATCACCTACAAGGCCCTCAAGGGCCTCTCCATCCGTCCAAACACCCACTTGGAGTCAGACCTGGTGCTTGTGGCACCAGACTCACTCACTCCCATAGGATAACATTGGGGATTGGACTTGTAGTGCATTGATGGGGACAAGATGGATGCCCCCACATATTTCATTTCCCAGAACTGCATGTGCAGTCTATTCTTTTGGGTGTGGTTCAGCCCAGAGACACCTGGGATACCCAGAGACTATTTAAGCCATGCCCAGGCTGAGAAGCATGCTTTGTGTTTTCTGCACCTGCAGCGTGACACTCACCGTGTTCAGATCGGTCTCCAGTAGGCCTGCATTTTTCTTCTGCGCTCAGCTCCTGCAAGAACAAGAACACTGTTAGGAATAGCCTTACCTTGCAGCGCTTCTGCCCATCATTCATCGCTTCTTCTGTTCTGAGGGCATCTTCGGCTGTGTCATTCCCATCCCAGCACGCCGCTTGCTAAGGAAAAGGAAAAGAACAGAAAAAAGGTATTAGTAAGCATTCAGCAAATATTTGCTTATTTTTAAAGACTGTACGAGCTTCAAACGCTTACCTGAATCCCAGCCGCTCTGGGGGAACTCTGTCTCCGGAACTTCGCATCCATCTGCAAGAGGGAAAAGACACTCCAGGTTAGCGTGGAAACATCTAGAGGCGCCGCATACCGCGCTTACTCACCGCATTTCTTCTTAATAACCGGCATCCAAGCTGAAAACGTTGCAGCACCTAAAAGACACAGAAAAAGAACTCAGTTCAATACAAATACGAAAGGGTCGCATCACGCATCGCGCTCTCACTCGCCTTCAGCGCTACTCATCTCAGCAGCACGTCGCCATCCCCAGATGCCGGCCATCATCTAAGGAAGGAAAGGAACGAAGTTAGAGAACTATTCAAAAGACTCATTATACTTACCTGTCAGACTCTTGCCAGTAAAGTAACTAGGCAGCAATGAGCCTGAATCAATCAACGCGCCCATGCGCTGAAAGCAGGATGGAGAGCACACTTTCCAAGAGAACAAAGTGAGCTGTGGATCAAAGGGAATGGTTGGACCCAAGGGAAGAAGGGGTTCAAGCACACAGAGACAATAGGGAGTTAAACTCTACCAATCCAGTGTTTCAGGCCCAGTCTCCAGTTGAGTAGACTCCAGGGAAGGGTTTGAGGTTGTAAGAGGTCAGAACAGGCTGAGTGACGTCCCCGTGGATACCAGGTGAGCGTTACAGAACACAAAGATTCACATCAAAATCCACCTGGGTGTCATGGAAACGTCAGAAACCGACCAGTTAGCCCACATGTTGGGGCAACTACGTTCTGAAGTACATGCAGCCAGGCAGGAGACCAACACCCTGAGGAGCTAGCTGATAGTAGCCAAAGAACGCACTGATGATTTAATCCGGCAACTTCTCCAGTCACAAGCAGGGCATGCACTATTGCCGGGAAGCGTGCCCTCGATGCCAGCACCATCAGCCAATACCGTTCAGATAACCCTTCCTGGGGCAGTTCCCTTGGCCCCGCCCAAACGATTTACGGAGGACCCCAAGAGGTTTGCAATGTTCATGAACCAGTGCCGCCTGCACTTCCTTTGTAGACCAGGGGCCTTTCCGAATGAACAATCACAGGTCGCTTTTGTGCTATCCTACCTGAGTGGTAGCGCCGCGGACTGGTCTGTACCCTTTGTGACCCAGGACAATCCTTTGCTGCATGACTTCAAGGGCTTTCAGCAGGAGATGGAAAAGCTGTTCGCCCGTCATACTCATGGGCAGGCATTAGTCAACGAACTTCTGTCCCTACGCCAAGGGAATCAAGACCTATTAACATACATGGCCACGTTCAATAGACTCGTAGTTGAAGCAGAATGGCCAGTAGAGAAGAGAACCACGTTATTTCATCAGGGGTTGCGGGGGGAGCTCAAGGATGTTCTCGCACAAGTAGTGAACGCCCCCGAAAGACTGCTCAGAATTAATTGACCTTGTTGTTCAACTGGATCATAGGTAGCAGGACCGAAGAGCAGATCGAACCAGACCGGACCCTCGCCCTATGTATGTGCATTCAAAGAACAATATTGCCCGCACAACGGAAGGTTCAGGAGAACCAATGCAAATCGGGGGTGGTCAGATCCCCCTTGACTAAAGCAGAAAGGGATAAAAGGAGACAGCAGCAGTTATGCCTGTACTGTGGAAGGTCAGGTCATTTCCTTAAAGAGTGCCCTGTGAAGCCACCGAGGAGGACAGTAGGGCCCATGGACAAGGAAGATACCATCAAGGAATCGGAAAACTCCCCAGCCCGGCAAGAGTAGGGGTCCACTTGTCGAGCGAAGAAAGTGAACTACAGACCTCCCATTTTGCACTATCTGTGGTCTTGATCAATCACCAACAACCATCTCGGATGCACCCAGTAAGAGCGCACATTGACAGTGGAGCCTTTGGGAATTACATCGACCAGGATCTTGCGGCAAAGATGGGGCTTCCGTTACGCCCTAAATCAACCACTGACACTGTTACCACTTTCGACGGCATGGAAATAGCTTCTGGTCCAGTATCCCAATTCACTGCAGCTTGAACCCTTCTGTGCCAGGATGGACACCAAGAATCTATCGTTTTCGAGCTACTTAAGACACCACAGTTCCGGTTGATTTTGGGAATGCCATGGTTGGTAGCTCACAATCCTCAAATCGATTGGCGAGCAAAAGAATTGGCCTTTCCCGAGACTTGCGCCCACACATGTTATCGCCAAGAAAAAACAACCAATAGACACCACAACCTCCACGCTTGCGACTGTGGCAATCGGCACCCTACCAAGTGAATACCAGGACTTTCAAGATGTCTTTTAGAAAGAACAGGCTAATACCCTGGCACCGCATAGACCATACCTTTGCCAAATCGACCTGATACCCGGTGCACAAATTCCTTGTGGGCAAATTTACGCACTCACGGAACCAGAAAACGAGCACCTGAAGGCATATCTTGACCAATACCTGGCCAACGGGTTCATCCGTTCCTCGAAGTCTCCTGCAGCCAGTCCTCTATTCTCCGTACCATAAAAGGAGGGGGACTTGAGAACGTGCATCGACTATCGCGCACTGAACCTAATTATCGTAAAAAAAAACGCTACCCCCTGCCACTGATCCCTGAATTGCTTGATCAAGTCAAAGATGCACAAATCTACACAAAACTAGACCTTAGAGGGGCATATCACCTTGTTCGCGTAAAACAGGGGGGCGAATGGAAAACGCTTTTCGCACCAAATACGGCTTGTACGAATATCAAGTAATGCCCTTTGGCCTTTGCAACGCGCCTGCAGCATTTCAATACTTCATGAGTGATGTCCTACGGGAATTGATTGATGTCTGTGCTCTAGTGTACATTGACGGTATTGTAGTATATTCTGCATCAAAGCTGGACCACGGTAAACACATCCGATCTGTATTGGAGAAACTCTGTCAACACCAGCTCTACGCCAAGCTCGAAAAGAGCTCATTCCATGTCTCCGAGGTGGAATTCCTGGGCTTTATTCTCAGCCCGAATCGAATCCGAATGGATGTACACAAGGTAGATGCTATCCTGAACTGGCCATC
Organism: Ambystoma mexicanum; assembly: GCF_040938575.1. Classification (NCBI taxonomy): domain Eukaryota; kingdom Metazoa; phylum Chordata; class Amphibia; order Caudata; family Ambystomatidae; genus Ambystoma; species Ambystoma mexicanum. The sequence goes on along the minus strand of NC_090930.1, from coordinate 1,221,139,816 downwards.
CCGAAATTCATTCAAGGGGGTTCAACGTATGCTGGGTTTTGCAAACTTCTACCGCCGGTTCATCCCAGGATTTTCGCAAATGGTGCATCCCATCACGTCATTCCTAGGGAAAAGCAACAAAATGTTCCAGTGGACAACAGAAGCCGAGGAAGCTTTCCAGGAACTCAAAGCAAGATTCACATGTTCCCCAATCTTATGCCACCCTCGCCCTGATCTCCCATACCTGGTGGAAACGGATTACTCAAGCATGACTATGGGAGCCGTCCTCTCACAAAAGGGCCGTGAAATGGACCAGTTACACCTTGTTGCCTTCTGGTCGCGTAAATTCACACCCCCCGAAACTCAATTATGCTATCACAGACAAAGAACTCATGGCCATTAAGTCAGCCTTTAAGGCATGGTGGCACCACCTCTTGGGCGCCAGACACACAATCACCGTAATAACTGACCACCGGAACCTCCAGTACCTAAAAAACAGCAAAGGCCCAATCCTCACGACAATTACGTTGGGCTCTTTTTTTGCTGAATATGACTACGTGATTACATTTCGACCAGGGGTGAAAAACGGGAAGGCCGATGCCCTTTCCCGTATGGGGGTGGAAGAGCAAGGGCATCAGACCCCTGACCCAATAGCAATCATCCCGAGTGACAAGCTCCTAGGAATCACAGCAACCATAACTCAGAAAGAATTACATGAAGAAATCTAAAACCTGATGAGTCCGGAGCAATTACAAGCTTCGAGTGCACAAGGAGAACATTACATGATAAAAGATCAGTTGCCCTACTTCAGGAATCGTTTATTCTTACCAAACCAAGAACTACGAGAACAAGTCATGTCCGGTTATCATGATTCCTTGATCGAGGGCCACCCCGGAATCGCTAAAACCCTAGCCAAGGTAAAGCGAAATTATTGGTGGCCCACGTGGTGTAAAGACATTATCCAATTCATCCTATATTGTGGAGTGTGTGCTCAAAACAAGTCATCCAAGCAAAAACCGGCTGGGCTATTACAACCATTGGAAATCCCACCAGCACCCTGGCACATGTTGTCCCTCGATGTTTTTACTGACTTACCACCCAGTCAAGGGTTTAACACTATTCTTGTGGTCGTGGACCTATTTTCAAAAATGGCACATTTCATTCCTCTTAAGGGGCTCCCAAAAGCTTCCACTCTGGCAAAGGTTTTTCTTGAAGGCATCATACGGCTCCATGGGTTTTCTTCAGTTTTAGTCTCAGACCGAGTTACTCAATTCGTATCTAACTTCTGGAGAAAATGCTGCTCTATGGCCCAGATCGACATCCGGCTATCCACCAGTCACCATCCCCAAACAGATGGTCAAACTGAGAGGACAAATCAGACGCTCGAGCAGTATCTGCGTTGCATGTTACACCAAGCTGAAGAAAACTGGTTCGACCTATTATGGATAGCTGAATATGCTTATAACAATTCCCTACACACCAGCACTGGGCAGACACCCTTTTATACCATGTATGGCAGGTACCCAAGTAATTCTGAGCTGGACCTTCCTACAACCCTGGAAATGCCAGCAGTCAAAACCTTGCACACAACCATTTCTCAAACCTTTAAAAGGGCAGCTGAACACCTACTTCAAGCTAAGAATCGCCAAAAGAAGTTTGCTGATCAACACTGAGCAAAGGCCCCCAACTACCAAGTGGGAGACGAAGTCTGACTGGCGTCTAAACACGTGTCCATTAAAGGAACCCGAGCTTTCCGTCCAAGATACCTGGGTCCATTCACCATCACCTCTGTGATAAATCTTGTGGCGGTCAGACTTATTTTGCCGTCAAACATGCAGATTCATCCTGTGTTCCATGTGTCTCTCCTTAAACCTGTTCAACCTGGGACCCGGGTAGCAACGCCACCACAGCCAGTAGTAGTCGCCGGGGAGCCAGAATTCAAAGTCAAGGACATCATGGATTCAAAGTACGTCAGATCCAAATTATACTACTTAGTAGACTGGAAGGGGTATGGTCCACAAGACAGGACATGGGAGCCTTGTGAGTACATCCATGCACCTCGCTTGCTTAGACGATTTCATCAAAACCATCCAAACAAACCAGGACCAGACAGAAAAGCCACCTTGAGAGGGGCCTTGGGGGGGGAGTGCTGTCATGATTCCTGCCCCTCACGTCCCCAAACCTCCAAGATGTCATGCTGGAGCCAGGCCACGATCACCTACATGGCCCTCAAGGGCCTCTCCATCCCTCCAAAGACCCACTTGGAGTCAGACTTGGCGCTTGTGGCACCAGACTCACTCACTCCCATAGGATAACATTGGGGATTGGACTTGTAGTGCATTGATTTTTTTTTATTTATTTAAATTTATATAGCGCGCAAGCAGCCCAGGGGCATTGAGGCGCTGTTACTTGCAATAACTTAGTTACATGGTACATATGATAGCGATTGTTGACACATTATGAATAGTACAAGAAATCATACTATTGTTACAAATATTGCATTTGGTTCAAATATACGATGCAAATATTGCATCGTATATTGCAAACATAAATGATAGGTATTCGTGCTGATGTGTCGGTCCTTATGTGAAGAGGGTAGTTTTCAGTGTTTTGCGGAAGGTGGTGAGGGAGTCCTCGCCACGGATGGTGGGAGGTAGGGCATTCCAGTGGGTGGGCGCGAGGTAGGGGAAGCTGGATCCACCCGCTTTTACTCTTTTTACTAGTGGCACAGAGAGCATGTTGGTGTACGGGGATCTGGTTGGCCTGGTGGTGGAGACAGGGTGGATCCTTTGAGAAAGGTAAGCAGGAGCAGTGAAGTGAATGCACTTGTGGGTCAGTGTCAGGGCTTTGAATATGATCCTTTCCTTTATTGGGAGCCAGTGGGCTAGTTTTCTGGCTTCAGAGATGTGTTCGCTTTTAGCAATGCCTTGGGCTGCCCGGAGAGCATTGTTCTGTATTACTTGTAGTCTCTCTAAGTTTTTGTTGGAGGTTCCTAGAAAAAGTACATTGCAGTAGTCTAGCCTGGAGCCGGTGATGGCTCTGGCTATGTTGGTGCAGTTCTCTTTGGATAGAAAGGGCCTGATTGCGTTGAGTAGTTTAGCATGATATGCAGCTGCGGATGCTATTGCGTTGACTTGTCTATCCATGGATAGGCTGGAGTCCAGGTAGACTCCCAGAGTTTTGACAGAATCGGAGACCGGGATTTTAATGGAGTCAATGGTGAAGTGGCTGAATTGGACATCTAGGTTTTTTAGCGTGTCAGGGGAACCTACCAGGAGGAGTTCTGTCTTGTCGGAGTTGAGGCATAGTCCGTTGTCAGCCATCCAGTCTTGGATGGTGTTGTAGAGGTTGTTGAGGGTCAGGGAGTCGGTGTCATAGTTACCTGTGAGAGTGAGGAGGATCTGGGTGTCGTCGGCGTAGTTGGTGTATGAGATGCCCATATCGTTGAGGATGAGGAAGAGGGGTCGTGTGAAGATGTTGTACAGGGTGGGGGAGAGACAGGAGCCTTGGGGTACACCACAAAGTATAGTAGTTGGTGATGCGGCGGCTAGGTCAGAGAATACTTGCATGGTTCTGTCTTGTAAGAAGGAGGTGATCCAAGCTGTGGCCTCTGGGGAGAATTTGGCGGTGGAGGAAAGGTGGTGGCATAGGACGCCATGATCCACGAGGTCGAATGCCGCGGATAGGTCAGGGAGTAGGAGAAGTGCTGGTTTACCCATGTCTCTAGCATCGTCCATTTGGTTTTTCAAGTCAAGTAGGGCGGTTTCGGTCCCGTGTCTAGGGCGGAAGCCAGATTGGCGGAGTCCAAGGAGTTTGTTCTCTTCAATTAAGTGCTGGACCTGCAAGTAGGCTGCTTTGTCCAATATTTTGAGGAGGAATGGGACAGTGGTGATAGGTCTATAGTTGTTGGGGGAGGTGGGATCAAGAGTTGGTTTTTTCAAGAGAGGGCGGACCCAACCTTCCTTGAGGGAGGCGGGGACTTTCCCTGTGGTAAAGGAGGCATTAACAAAGGCTGTTAGGAAGGGCGCTAGCGCTTCCGTGCAGTCTTTGATAATGGAGGCTGGGCATGCATCACCTTTGCAGTTAGAGGGCTTGATGCTCCTCATAATGTTGATGATGTCTTTTTCTTGGATGGGTTTGAAGGAGAAGGGTAGGGGGGGATTTGGGGCGGGTGATGGGATAGGGATATGCCTACTGGGTAGGGCTTGTTTAGTGGCTAGTATTTTGCTTTTGAGGAGGCTTAATTTGGTTTGCATGGCCGTTTGTATTTTGTCACACCAGTCTTTGTCTTTGGTGAAATTCTGGGGGGCGGGAGTGGGTGTCTCGAGCTCTCTGAAAATGGCGAAGATTTCTTTTGTGCTAGATTGGGCTTCCGAGATTCTGGATTCAAAGGATTTGGCCTTTGCTTGGGTGATTGCCTTTTTATATTTGGTGGATAGGGCTTTAAAGATCATCTTGTCTTTTTCAGAGTGGGACGTTTGCCACTGTGTGAGTGCAGCTTTTTTCTCGTTGCGGAGTGTGAGGAGCTCAGTGGTGAACCAAGAGTTGGAATGGGTAGTGGGTTTGGATTTGCGTGGTTTGAGAGGGGCAATGGAGTTGATAGCTGCTTTGATGGCGGTATCATAGGTTGTTGCGAGTGTTTCTGGGTCTGATGAAAAAGGTGGTCTGAAGGCTGGGCCTTGGAGGAAGGGCAGTAGCCTTTCCTTAGTGAGCTGGCGGGAGCTTCTGGCGAGGCAAGGTGGTTGCGGTTGAGGCAAGGGGGCAGCAGGGGAGCTAGTGGTGAGGATGCTAAAGGTGATGATGTGGTGGTCAACCACGGGGTGGGGAATGATGAGTGGGCAGTTATGCTGTGCTATCCAGTCAAGTGTTCTGCCCTGAGTGTGAGTAGGGCTAAGGATGGTGTTCTTGTAGCCTAGAGCATTGAGGGCAGAGTCAAGGGATTTGGCTGCTACGTCCTTACTATCCCAGAGCCCTAGATTGACGTCCCCGAGGAAAATGGCTTTGGACAGTTTTTTGAGGTTGTCAGAGAGAAGGTGGATGAGAGAGGCTTGGAAGTCACCTGTTGGGCCTGGAGGGCGGTAAATGGTGTGTACAGTAATGGTGCAATGGGGAGAGAGGGTTATTTTAACTTGGAGGTAATCGCTGTTGTTGTTGGTCAAGGATATCTCTATCTTTCTGATAGAGAGCGAGTCTCTGGCAATAATTGCTACACCTCCACCTTTGGAGAGGCGGTCTTGTCTAGTTATGGAATAGCCAGGGGGTAGGGCGAGGGATAGAGCCGGGCCGGAGGCCTCATGTAGCCATGTTTCTGAGATCATGAGTAGATCTAGGTTGTGGGAGGTTAGGAGGTTGTGTATGTCTAGGGCGTGGGCATTGATGGACCTAGCATTAATCATGGCGCATTTCATGTGGGGTTCAGTAGTGCCTGAGAGGGGGTTCATGATGAGAGAGGGTTTGGTGGAGGGGGGGGGTTGAGCTCTGGGTGTTAGGGGGGATGCACAATCCAGATTTTACATTGGGGGTCACATTTTCAGAGGTGGTGGACACCTGTTGTATAGCATTTGGCACACTAGCACTCAAAATGGTGGTAGAAGAATTGCAAATCACAGATTTTACATTGGGGGTCACATTTTCAGAGGTGGTGGACACCTGTGGTATAGCATTTGGCACACTAGCATTCAAAATGGTGGTAGAAGAATTGCAAATCACAGATTTTACATTGGGGGTCACATTTTCAGAGGTGGTGGACACATGTGGTATAGCATTTGGCACACTAGCATTCAAAATGGTGGTAGAAGAATTGCAAATCACAGATTTTACATTGGGGGTCACATTTTCAGAGGTGGTGGACACGTGGTATAGCATTTGGCACACTAGCATTCAAAATGGTGGTAGAAGAATTGCAAATCACAGATTTTACATTGGGGGTCACATTTACAGCGGTGGTGGACACATTTGTAATCACATTGGCTATGGAGGCGGTATAATTATACGAAAAGTTAAGAACTTTATTGGTGGCTGTGTTGGTAGTACTTAAGGTGGATGCAGGCTTTGAGGTTTTGCGGGGGTGCCTGGCCTTATCAGCGAGTGAGGAGGGTTGTACAGTGCGTGAGCATAGTCGCGTATTACGACTACTTGTGGGAATGGGCTGTGAACTGAAGGCAGTTTTCAAAGTACGGGCGCGCTACCTGGAGCGCCTTGAGGTGGTGCAGGGGTTGGAGAGAAGCTTGCAAGGGTAGAGCTTCTTACCTTCTGGGTGTGGCGTAGGTTTCGGGCAAACGGCAGACGAGCAGCGAAGAGCTGATGGGGACAAGATGGATGCCCCCACATATTTCAGTTCCCAGAACTGCATGTGCAGTCTAGTCTTTTGGGTGTGGTTCAGCCCAGAGACACCTGGGATACCCAGATACTATTTAAGCCACGCCCAGGCTGAGAAACATGCTTTGTGTTTTCTGCACCTGCAGCATGACACTCACCGTGTTCGGATCGGTCTCCAGTAAGCCTGCATCTTTCTTCTGCACGCAGCCCCTGCAAGAACAAGAACACTGTTAGGAATAGCCTTACCTTGCAGCGCTTCTGCCCATCATTCATCGCTTCTTCTGTTCTGCGGGCATCTTCAGAGGTGTCATTTCCATCCCAGCAGGCCGCTTCCTAAGGAAAAGGGAAAAGAACAGATAAAAGGCATTAGTAAGCATTCAGCAAATCTATGCTTATTTTTAAAGACTGTATAAGCTTCAAACGCTTACCTGAATCCCAGCCGCTCTGAGGGAACTCTGTCTCCGGAACTTCTCATCCATCTGCAAGAGAGAAAAGACTCTTCAGGTTAGCGTGGAAACATCTAGAGGCGCCGCATACCGCGCTTACTCACCGCCTTTCTTCTTCATAACCGGCATCCATGCTAAAAACGTCGCGGCACCTAAAAGACACAGAAAAAGAACTCAGTTCAATACAAATATGAAAGGGTTGCATCGCGCATCGCGCTCTCCCTCACCTTCAGTGCTACTCATCTCAGCAGCACGTCGCCATCCCCGGATGCCGCCATCATCTAAGGAAGGAAAGGAACGAAGTTAGAGAACTGTTCAAAAGACTCATTATACTTATCTGTCGGACTCTTGCCAGTGAAGTAACTAGGCAGCAACGAGCCTGCATTAATCGACTCGCCCCTGCGTTGAAAGAAGGAGGGAGAGCACACTTTCCAAGAAAACAAGGTGAGCTGTGGATCAAAGGGAAGGGTTGGACCCCGGGGAAAAAGGGGTTCAAGCACACAGAGACAATAGGGAGTTAAACTCTACCAATCCTGTGTTTCAGGCCCAGTCTCCAGTCGAGTAGACTCTAGGGAAGGGTTCGAGGTTGTAAGAGGTCAGAACAGGCTGAGTGACGTCCCCGTGGATACCCGGTGAGCGTTACATTAGCGCTACTCCTTCTCCTTGACCTCTCTGCAGCTTTCGATTTGGTCAACCACCAAATACTTTGCCAATATCTCAAATCTGCGGCCTACTTCTCTGACTCTGCTAATGCCTGGATCCACTCGTTCCTTAGCAACAGATCAATGCGGGTCTTCTCACCCTCAGCATCGGAAGACCCCTCTCCCATTCTTTGCGGTGTCCCTCAAGGCTCCTGTGTATCGCTTACACTTTACAATGTATTCACCAAGCCCCTCTTCGATGTGCTTGACTATCTGGGTGTATCCTACACCAACTACGCAGATGACACCCAGATACTCATTCCCATCACTGGTGACTACACAGCCGATACCAAATCCTTGAATGATGTCTACTTGGTCATCCAGGCCTGGATGCAGCAACATGAACTCTGCCTCAACAACGATAAGACGGAGCTCTTACTACTAGGATCCACCTATCGTCTTAACAAACTAGACCAAGCCTACAAGTCCTTCATTATTGACGGTAACGTCATCAAGGTCTCCAAAGACACCAAAACTTTAGGTGTTTATCTGGACTCTACCCTTTCCCTGAACAGACACAAAAATGCAGTTAGGTCGGCTTCGGCCTATACATGCAAACTCATCACCGCCTGCAGACCATTTCTGAACCTTCACAACTGCACTACTTTGGCTAGAACACTCTTCATGTCCAAAATCGACTACTGTAGTGCCCTCTACCTAGGGACTAGTCAGCCTAACCTCAATAAACTGCAAACTATTCAACATAATGCCATAAGGGCAGCTCTCAATATCCCTAGACAGTGCCATATCTCCATCATTAGATCTGACTTATGCTGGCTCCCGGAAAAACAAATAATTGCCCTGAAAACGCTAGCCTTGACTCATAAATGCCTGGAGAACAATGCCCCACCCTACATCTCCTCGCGCCTTACACTTCACTCCTCTTCCCCTCCCACCAGATCAGCCCAAATTCACAGCCTAACCCTGCCCAGATTTAAACTCCAAAAAGTGGGTGGTGTGATCTTCCCTGTCCTAGCTTCCAAACTGTGGAACACTCTGCCAACCCACATAAGAATTGAACCTTCGTTCCTAACGTTCAAGAACAACGCCAAAGCTTGGCTGTTCACCCAGAAATCATGAGGTTCCTCACGTCAGCTCGGTTCTCTATTTGTAATATATCTTATCTGTGTACATATGCCACTCTGTATCTATCATAACTTGTACATTTGTATCTGTGTATAACTTGTAAATTTGGTATTCTGTGTATACTTTTGTTGTAACCTGTATCTAAGATTAGGTGTCCGGTTGCCCATGGGCCTGGTGCGCTTTACAAATAAACTAAACTTCAAACTTCAAACTTATGTGTTATACGCATTATGTTACAATTCATCCTTGCTTCATGTGCTTATGTTTGTGGCTAATTCAAGAAATCTATTCAAATGCAGGGTAGAGAGTTGGTATTCTAAATAAGAAGGATACTGAGAATAGGAGGAAGAACTAAGTAAGACAAGTTGCTACATGTTTTGTGTTCGGTATGTTATCCAATTCCCTTTTTCCGGTTACCCTAAACTCCCCCTCCCTATCCACAAACTCTCCATAACCCACTTCCCCCCTTCGGCTGACTTGGGGTTCATGTGTGCTTAACAATCAAGAGCCCATGCCAACCAAGGTGGGAGGGATCACAACATTTGGCTTCCGTGGCTAGGAAGGAGTTGTGTATACTCCAGGGGTGTGACTGTGGGTGACCCCAGCGCAACGTCCTTCCAATTGACAGCAGCTAATTTAGCTTTCTTCCCACTCAAAAGTATTGTTTTTGAGTGTGCCTTTGTCACAGTACTTTTGTCATCAGATAGATTCAATATTTCACAATAGCGCACAGTTTTGGAGGTGATCTTATCTGGATAATATTTGGGCATTATTGTCAGCCTACGAGGTGGGATCTCACAGGGGTTGTGCCTTCCAATTCCATCCTTATCCCCAGGAGAGGAGTCCCTCCCCCATTCGATCCTCCCACATGTGACCACCCCTCGGGGGACTATTGGTTATGTTGCCACACTTCCCTAGTCTTATGGGAAGGAATTTACCCCTGGGGAGAAGTGACACCATCTGAAGGATCATCACATACCCTTCCCATTAAGGTTTTGGCTTCCCAATCTATTTCTAAAGGAAATCATGACAAGAAATAAACATTGCCCTGCTCCCATCCTTTCCTGTGTTCAACATGGAAACAGAATGGTTGTATGTCTAGAAACCAGCGCATAATGCAGTGATTCATGTCTTTGCACAGGCTAAGCCAGGTTATGGGGTAGTGGTCTGTCACCAGTGTAAGTTCGCGACTGGTAAGATAATATCACAGCTGTCCCACAGTACATTTAATAGCAAAGGCCTCCAACCCTATGGTTGCATAATTGTTTTCACGAGGAAAGAACTTCCGACTCATGTAGAGCACTGGATGATCCAATCCATCATGAATTTGTGAAAGAACTGCCCCAAGTCCGGCAGTTGAAGCATCCATCTGCTGGATACATTCTTTATTGAAATGTGGTACTTTAAGTACTGGGTCAATGCAGAGAATGCCTTAAAGAGTATTAAAACTGGCCTGATCTTGTTTGCCCCATTGGATTTTCTGCGGTACAGCACCTTTCAGTTTTTCCATCAAGCAGGACGTATTGCTTGAGTCATTTGGAATGAACTGCAGAGCGAGGCCTAGGAATGCCCTTAACTCTCTTTTGTTCTTGGGAGTGGGGGGATTTATTACATGCCTTAACTTTCTTGGCCTGAGGACTTACAAAGCCATTACCCACCAAGAAACCTAGATATCTTAAGGCCAACTGGGCCAAGTGGCAATTCTTTGGGTTATTAGTTAACTCTGCCTCTCTCAGGGTCTTCACAATTTAGAACAAATGGCATCGATGTTCCACCCAGGTTTGACTAGGGATTACTATGTCATCAAGATAGGTGCGACAAAAGATGGAATAGTGTCACAATATCTTATCCATGAGTCTTTGGAAATTCGATGCAGCACTATGGAGTCCAAAAGGTCAGACTGAGAGCTGAATTATTCCCCTATAAGTGGAGAAGGCAGTTTTTTTCTTTGTCAGAGGGGCTCAATGGCACCTGCCAATAGCCCTTGGTTGGATCAATCATGTAAATGAAAAGCACAGATCACAATCCATCAGTAAGATCACCGATCCAAGGCATGGGATAATTGTCAAACTGGGATGTTGTGTTAAGTGTGTGGATAGCTATATAAAATCTCCACGATTAATATGGTCTTGTGACCTGGACTATTGGCGAGGACCATGGACTCTCAGATGGTTCTATGTCCTCAGCCGCCAACATCTTCTCCAGCTCCATGAGGATTATGTCCTTCTTAGATTTGGCAATCCTGTAAGGACAAAGGTTAACCCCTTTCCCAGAGGATTTCTTATATAGTGTTGGAAATGTGTAACTCTTCTTTGCTCTTCACTAAATACATTGGGAAACTAATCAAGCAGGTCCCGGATGTCCTGTTATTTGCTGGGTGATAGCCTCTGTGGTATCAAGCTATGCTCAGCAGTTTCTTCTGACAAGAGTTTCACCATAATCACTGGGGTTTTCTCAACTGGATCATCTCTCCATTCTTTTAACAGATGTATATAATGCAAATATGTGTTTTCTGCTTTCTGTGTAATTGTGACACCAGATAGTCAACTGGCCCTTTTTGTTCTAAGATTTCATATGGGCTCTGCCACCTTAATTTCATTTATGCTGCGAGATTGTTAGTAATACCAAAACCTTGTGGCCAATAGGTCATGATTTTTTAATAGCCTTCTGGTCATAATATGCTTTCTGGGCTCCCTAGGCTTTCTCTAGGTGTTTACGTTCCGGTTCCCAACTACTGTCATATCTTCCATCAAAAGTTGGTCTGTCTGAGACAAGGGTAAGACAGCTTCCTCACGTTCCTCCAAAGTTTCTCTGGGCATATTTAGGACATTCCTCTGGTTCCACCCATATAAAGGTTTGAATGGCGAAAAACCTAGAGAAGCCTGGGGAGATTTGCGGATAGCAAAAAGAGCCCAAGTCACTATAAAATCCCAATTTTGGCCATCGGCCTCAAACAACTTCGTAAGAATGTTCTTGAGGGTCTGATTAAATGGTGCCACAAGCCCATCTGTTTGTGGATGATATACACAGGTGTGAAGTGTGGTAATGTGGAGGATGTCTTTCACTTCAACCATATGTCTCAACATAAAGGTACTTGCTTAGTCGGTTAGAAACTCATTACGGAAACTGACACGTGATAAAAAAAAGTTATCAGGTCACAAGTATTTTAAGATTTGCTGTGAGGAGTTGCTTTTCATTTGGGATGCTCCTGGATAATGGGTGGCGTAGTCAACAATGACTAAAATATACTTTGTTCTGAGTCTTGTTGATGCCTAGATGTCCAGAGGTTAGGTGGGGCAGACATGCACAATTTCTAAAACAATGCACAAATGACTTCTAGGAACCACCAATTGTGTTCTCGATATTCCTTCTGGGCTAACATCTCCCCGATAAAGGAGACCTTTATTTACAAAGAAGAAGAAGACTCCCCTTTCTCTACCCTCTTCCTCAGAATTGGCCTGATGAAAAGCCTCAGTCAATATCGGATCATTCTGTTGTGCAAATGCTAGATCAGGTACTACTTCTATATCTTCATCAACCGGACCTTGCACTTTCACACTAACTGAACTATCTATTTCTATCATGATGACTTCCTCATATAGAGGTTCATCATCTTCCCAAAAACCCTTGGTACCCTGCTCTGTAATTTCTAGCCCAGGGACTTCTGTGGGTTTGAGAAACAGAGCCACCTCCTGCACACCCTGAGCTATATTGTCTCCAATTTCTGTGTGGTAGGATTTTTCCTCCGGATTATGGAGCATAACCTTTAGCTCTCCCCGGTAATCTGGGTCAACCATCACTGCTGCCATATCTAGTCCATGCCTCCACAGCAGGCCAACGTCATATGCATGTATATTTCAGTGGTGACAGAATTAAGCCAGTGGGCACCAATTGTCTTTCACCACCTTCAATCACAATTTATTTATTTAATTTATTTATAACATGCTGGCACAAGGGCCCATGGGCATAGCAGCGTGGATGGACGAACACCAAATAACAAAAAAACAAGAATCAGACACAGGTATTCAGGCTAAGGATCAGTTTAGTTTAGGGAGTGGTCAAGATTCATTCAAACAGAAATGTTTTTAATCAATGTTTAAACAGACCCAAGGAGGAACGAGACCCCAGGTCCAAAGGTAAGGTGTTCCAGAGGCGTGGAGCTGCCAAAGGGAAACACCCTTTTAGAACCAGGGAGAGCTTGGCTTTAGGGGTTAATAAAAGACTGGCCTTATTGGATCACAGAACCCGTTTAGCTGGAGCCAAGGCAAACAGGGTAGAGATTTTCTGGCCACCGAGACATGGTCTGATTTATGCATGTGACAGACAACGCGAACAGCATTGTTCTGCACCCACCTAAAAGAATGAAACTCGGATGCTCGCCAGGATGTCTGTGTGATTCAAAACAAAAAGGCACCATCCTGGTCACAAAGGCTCCTCCTCTATCTGTACCACTACAACACAATACCACAATACCATAAAGTCCAGTTACTGTTCGTAATCCAGGAGAATGACTCCCTTCTTCTGGATACAAACCATTGCATTGCCTTTCAGGTTATTCAAACAAAAGTTCCGTTCAAGACAAAGAGTTTCATTCAAAGCAAAATCTCATTTTGGGCTAGGAGAATGATTCCCTTCTCTTAACTGGTCCTCCACTATCTTTCACAGTTCTTAGTAGGGCTTTTAGTTCCCTAAGGAGATCTTTACAACCTCTGTGTTTTGTTGAATTCTTGATCTGCCCCTTCTGCGATGTTGAAGCTGTTCCTTGAGTTTCTTTCGATCATCCAGAACCATACTTTTTTGGAAATGGCCTGGTAACTGTATCACCCAATGATTTTTGACTTTCTCTACTTCTTTATGTTTCACAGTCTCGTAACTTCCCAGCCCCCTCCCGGTCTTGTGTGCATTCCCTTTACCTCTTCTCGAGAAACTCTTCACTGGTTTCCACAGGGGTTCCCGGGTCCACACCTCTTAGCTCACATTATTCCTTCAATCGCTCTTCGTGTCTCGTCTCTCTCCACCTCCGGTTGTTGTGGACCGTCTCAGTGTAACTGTCGGGCCGCTCAGTTCTGCTGTTACCGGTTACACCTTCACCACAGTCTCTCTGTCTCTGTCTCTTTTTCTCTCTCTCTCTCTCTTTCTCTCTCTCCCTCTCACTCTCTCTCTCTCTCTCTGTTTCTGTCTGTCTCTCTCTCTCTCTCTCTCTCTCTCTCTGTAGTAGAGCTTTGCTGTAGGCTATGGTAGGCAGTCTTGCCACCGTTTTCACGCTGAATGGTCCACCCACAACACGCCATGCCATAATCTCTCAGTCTCTTCAAGTGTATCACGCCGGTTCCAAACTAACTCGCAAGATACTTATCGCGCATCTCGTTATTCCTCTTCTCAGCCTTGGAGACAAGCCTCACTGCCATTTCCCGAAGCCTTGTGTCAGGTCTCCGAGCTTCAATGCGGTCAACTCATTCGCCTGGTTCTCCCTCTGCTCGTATCACAGTTTCCAGCTTGGCAGAACTGCATGGGCCATTGAAGTTGTTCCTTGAGTTCCTTTCGATCATCCAGAACCAAACATGGCCTGGTAACTGTATCACTCAGTGATGTTTGTCTTTCTCTACTTCTTTATGTTTCACAGTCTTGTAACTTCCATGCCCCCTCCCGGACTTGTTTGCATTCCCTTTACCTTTTCTCAGGGAACTGTTTACTGGTTTCCACAGGGATCCTTGTTCCACACCTCTAAGATCACATTATTCCTTCAATCGCTCTTCGTGTCTCGTCTCTCTCCACCTCCGGTTGTTGTGGACCTTCTCAGCGTAGCTGTCGGACCCCTCGGTTCTGCCGTTACAGGTTATGTCTTGATCTCAGTCTCTCTTTCTCTATCTTTCTCTCTTGCTCTGTAGTTACCTACACGGCTTTGCTGTAGGCTACGGTAGGCAGTCTTGCCACATTTGTCACCCTGAATGGTCCACCAACAACAGGTTGTGCCATCACCTCTCAGTGTCTGCAAGTGAATCACAACGGTTCCCAACCTACTCACAAGACACTTCTCGTGTGTCTCGCTATTCCTCTTCTCATCCTTGAAGACAAGCCTCACTGCCATTTCCCAAAGCCTTGCGTCAGGTCTTCAAGCTTCAATGCAGCAACTGCTTCGACCTTACCTTGTATCACACTTTCCAGCTTGGCAGAACTACATGGGCCATTGCTGGATGGGTCAAAGGATGACAAAGAACAGTCTGTCTTTTCTGTTCAGTTTAAATAGGGGGGATGGTCCCAGCATAACATCCTTCCAATTGACAGCAGCGGCTTTAGCTTTTATCATGCTCAAATGTAGTGTTTTTTAGCTCTTCTTTGTCTCTGTACTTTTGTCATCAGATGGATTCGATATTTCACAATATTTCACAATAGCACATAGTTTCAAATTTCATAATATGTGGATAAGATATGGGCATTATTGTCAGTCTACGAGGTCGGATTTCACAGGGGTTGTGCTTTCCAGGAGTGTCCTTATCCCCATTAGAGGAGTCCCTCCCATTGGTATCCTCTCACAGAGCCTCGCCTCTGTAGCCACATGAGAAGGGATTCTCCCCTGGGGAGAAGTGATGGCAACTGAAGGATTGTCACACTTTGTAAAAGATAAAGGAAGAGACCTGGAGGAAGACAATAGAAGGCAGAAAATTGGATACTCAACCTTTACCTGCCATACCTGCTTGGCGATGAGGAGCGGGACCTGTTCTCTATTGACTGATGTGGGTAGTGCATTTTTAAGTGACTGAGAAGTATGCTGTTCCATCAATGTTCAAGGATCCTTTCAATGTGAATATTCTTGACTGAAAAAGCCACATATAACATATTCAATTCTTTGGTGTATTAGACAATCCGAAGCAATGAAAAACTTCAATAAAAACACCTATGATCTGCTATCCGCATTTTCAGTTTGTTCACTATGTGCGCGAAGCGCCGGAATAAGGCCGATGAATATCAGTGTGACACTCTGCCCCCAAGTGGAAGTTGGAGATGTGCTCTGCAGGTGAGCCAGGGGTCAGGTAAGTTTGCTGATAGAGAGGACGATGGCACAGGCTGTAGGGGGTGAGAGAGCACCAACGGTGGATTGAAAGAGGGGGTTAAACACAAACAGTTGACTCTCAGGCGTCATCATATATCATCATCATGCAGAAATATCATTCTTTGCAATGCCACTAAGAGACTTAGATCTGTTTTCATACCTAGAAGGACAGGTAAGAAATTCCTACTCTGTCAAAAGGGCAGATCTGTCTGAATTAAATCATCTGCATATGTCACATACTGCCGAATAGGTCCTCACTCATAAGTAATACAGTAATAGAAAATATTTACATGGGCCGAGTAGGACTGTAAGAAAACATTATTTACCATGGCCACAACTAAGGTCATTGCAATACATAGGCATACATGAAAGAGCAGCCAAGCAAGAGCCCACTACAGTAGTTGGATGAAAATATGTTTTAAATCATCTGAATGATTAATGAATGCTAGTTACAAGTCTGGCCATAAACAAAAATGGTGAGCATTAAAAGTTGCTTTTACTTCAGAACGTGTGAGGAATCATTCTGAGTTGCGTATTGGGCCTTTTTGGGTTATTTCAATTGAAATCGTGTCCATGTGATAAAATACATTAAACTGATATTAACCCGACAAAGTTCAATGTTCAAGGGTCATTTGCCTGCACCTAAGAAACTGACAACATTCAAGATTCAGGATAGTTAAATAGATATTTAACTGAAAAAAAAAAAAAACATCAAGGCCAAAAATTGAGGAGTAACCCTCTCTGGCATGGGCAATTTAGTTTCATGATTTATTTGGGAAGATTGATCAACATTTGCCATGTTTTCATTTGCTACATATGGAGCACTGTTTAATGAAAAGGGCATGCTAGAGTGTAAAGCTCCAACATTCAGTGCTATGCTGATGACAGTCAACTCATGTTCAGGTTCCCATCGGCCACCTCCTCGCCTTCTCTTATCTCTGACTGCCTGCATTCAGGATTGGTGTGCTGCCAATGATCTCTGCCTTAATGCCAGAAAGACGGAGATTCTCCTCATCGACACACCTTCACCCTCCTTTCCTGTCCCTCTCTGGCCGGCCTCCCTTGGCCCTCCTCCTACTCCCATTTCTGAGACTAAGAACCTTTGAGTCATCTTTGACTGCACGCTCTCCTTCACTACCCGCATCTGTGATGTCTCAAAAAAGTTCAGAGTCCCTACTGCACCTCCTCAGAGGTATTCTGCCCTTCCTCTCCTTCCCCCAGAAGCTCACTGTCTCTCAAGCCCTGGTTCTATCTAGATTGGATTATTGTACAACCTTTTTCTAAATCTACCTGCTTCTATTCTCCACCCTTTGCAACTTATCTAGAACAGGACTGCAAGACTTGTCCTTGGCCTCAAGCCCTGGAATCGTATCTCTCCAGCCCTGAAATCTCTCAATTGATCCCCAGATGCTGCAAGGATTAAATTCAAAACCCTTTGCATTGTCCACAAGGTTTTCTGGGGACTGGGTCCAAAATACCTTCATCTGTCCCTCCGTAAATACCTTCCCCCCGAGCTCTTTGCTCCTCTATCTCTAACTCCATCACGGTCAGTCATTTTTCAAAGAAACAAACTGGGGGTAGATCTCTCTCTTCGGCTGGGGATTCCCCCTGGAACAGCCTCCCTGCCACTCTGCAATTTGAGGAGAACCATCTCCGGTTTCTGAAGCACCTCAAGACCTTCCTCTTTGCTTCTGCCTTTGCTCCTCCTCTCCCCTGCTGATCTGCTCTGTCTCAGCACCGTGCACCTGGCTTACCCTCTGACTTCGGGCCCAGGTACCTGCTCACCCTGCCACCCACCCACACTGCCTCCTGGTGATCCCTTGCACTGGGGTTTGTATATGTAACCATACAGCCCCCACCCCTTTTTATCTGCACTTATCAGACACACCCAGACTTATGCCTTATAGCTAGCACTTATCATTTGCTGGCCGCACTACCACTGTTTACTGCTTTTATTATTTATTTATTTATCATTTATCTGTATTCATTTGCTCAACACTTTCCACCCCCTCCCATGCACTTCCCCTTTCCCTCTCCCACGCACTTGCATGTTCTCCATGTCAATGGGCCTAGTAAGATCATTGTTTCTTTACTCCCTTGTTCCCCTCCCTTGCCTTGTCGCGCTCTGTAACACATGTGTATGAGCATGATACAAATAAAATATTAATTTCAATACAATAAAGTTACAAGGAAAATGCCTCCATTCTCATGACGGTAACATTGGATGGATTAGCAATTCATATATTTACACATATGCATACACATTTCAGTTGAAATCAAATGTGTATGTATAATAATAGACAGACTAAAGTGCTTCCATTCATACCAGTTGCATATATTTTGAACCACTCTGGGCCTCATTATAATGTTGGCAGATACGGTATGAACAGTGCCGGTAAGGCACTGGCACCGATCATACCTTACGGCCGAATTACGAGTTCTGCTCGCGGTGACTGACAGCCCGCCAGGAGACATCTGTGTCAATGTTGCTCTCTTATTCATGAATGGAATGCAAAATTATCCTGAATCATCCACATTATTTTACGTGAAATTTGTATAAGTGAGTGGAAAAAGCTATCCATATTTTTCACTGGGGATTCTGCCGACATACAGGGGGACAGGCATAGCAGGGACCAGAAAAAGCAGGTACCAGACAAAGCAGGGATCAGACAAAGCAAAAAACATAGGAATTGGCTGACTGACTGACTGGAGGGAATTGACTGGACTTGCTTCCGAGATCCAAAAGGAAATTGCCTCCCACTTGCTCCACAACTGCACACAGGGTTCTTCAACATATTGGCTTTTGATGTCCTTTTTAACAAAGAAATATGTTGTTTATGGCTGACCTCTCCAATTCAAATGACATTTCCTGCCCAACTGAACAAGTTGCTAAGAGAATATATATATTTTTTTCCTGAGATAAACCCACTTTTATTCCAGGTGGATACATTTTGGCCAAAGAGCAGCTCGGCTGCAAGGTCATCTCAATTTTTAAATTCCTAATAGGCAGAGTGGAGGTGACCATGAATTTCTCTCTGGCTCTCTGATTGTGCAATCTGATATTCTGTTTAATCATCTTCCCGACTGCTTTACAATACTGAGAATGTCTTGTACATGACTGATTCTTTTGTGTGGGTGGCATTGTCCATGAGAATTCAGTCCATGCTGATATTTTTAGTATGATACTTATTTGCACAAAACACAAAATCAAATAACAATATTTTGAACATTTTCCGTGTTTCTCTCTTTTTCCTATATACACATTTTCAAAATTAAAACATTGACGCCCATTTATCAAACTCACCTTTTAAATAGTTGTGTTTTAAACCGAATCCTTGGACTACTAGACAAATCGATTTTTTTATGTGGATGTAAAAGAGAAACCATAATCTTGTTTAGAATTACAAGAAACGATTTAGCTAACATATTTATCCAAATCCTACTACACTTGCAATTATAATTTAAATTAGCCGCTAAGTATGCTTAGCTGGAGCAGATATGGCTGAGGTAGAAAATCATGGTTATTTGCATCGCATACGTCTGCTCGCTAAATGAAGCATTCATAGTCCATCAAATCAAAATCATCTATGAACATCAGATAAATTCAGAATGCAATATTTTGTGTGTTAACTCTGAAATATGTTAAATATATTCATGTCTAAACAAAATGCACATTTCATGAGTTTAGTTTCACTCAATGTCAATCAAATATGTTTTTCTTAAAGATGTATTTTCATTAGATCAAGCATGTTTGCAAATGCAAGATACAATTTAGCTTACACGTCTCTCCAAATCCTAGCACGCTTGCAATTATAATTTACATTAGCCCTCAGACTATGAGGAAGGGAATCACCTACGGCTGATGTTAAGAGACAACTTCTTGTCTTTTAAGACATCATCAATACGGTGTCTAGTCAAATGGTCGACAGACAAATGGTCGACAGACAAATGGTCGACACAATTTGGTCGACAGGACAAATGATCGAATTTTTTTTTTAGTTATATATATTTTTGTAGGTTTTCGTTTAGGGAAAAAAAGGTTTTTTTAGCAAAAAAATGGGGTAAGGAGGGAACCCACCCAAAAAAAAAAAAAAAAATGTGAAAAAAAAAAAAAAATTCAATCATTTGACCTGTCGACCTTTTGGTGTCGACCATTTGTCCTGTCGACCATTTAGATTCGACCAGTTGACCTACAACCCATCAATACATGGCTGTTTGCATCTCCTGAGGTTGCTCACTATATGAAGCAACATTGTCCATTATACGGAAATAATCTGTACACTTCAGACAAATTCACAACACAATATTCCATGTGTTACATCTACAATATGTCAAACATATTCTTGTCTAAATAAATGCAAAGTTTCGTTTGGCTCAAGGTCAATCAAATATGTTTTCCTTATAGATGTGTTTGCATTGCATTGGATCAATGATTAAGACATAGGTAGCTATAGATGTACAGCATTATATAAGTATTTTATGTTTGATAATGTTGGTGTACGCATGTGTTTATGGCTAGTCAAGCACCATTCGTAAAGTGTATTCACTCTTCCATTTAGAACCAATGGCTTATTAAGGGTAGAGTTGAGCATTTTGTAGGCAAATAAGTTCAATACACTCATAACCCCATGAGCATTTAGTAGGCAGAGGAGAGAGCCAACTCACTGAGAACCCTATTTACATTTATTGTATGTTGGGGAAGGCCAAAGATCTGAGAACCCCATATAGACGGTGTGCAATTTGAAGTTAGAGTTGAAAGCCAAAGCACTGATAATCACATAGGCATTTTCCGAACATAGGAGAAAACCGAAGCACTTAGATCCCCAAACACATGTTTTGCCATAGGAGAAGGCAAATTCAATGAGCATCACATGTGCATTTTCCAGGTGGAGGAGAAGGCCAACGCACTGAGAACCCTGTGTGCATGAATTCAAAGGAAGTGTGTATTAAAATAATAGGTCTGAATCTACTGCAGAGCCCAGCGTGGTAGAGTGCAGATTTTGGGATGCTGGTGGAATGTATCTTCTCAGAATTTTGACCTGCTATAGCAGCAGCTTTTTCCATTGAAGAAGCAGATATAGCACATGGGTCTCAGTGTGGGCCAAACCATGCAATCAGTAATTGCTGATCTCTTCCTCTGCAAAAAAGCAGCAGTATCTTTCTGAAGCAAATCTGGTGAATTGGGAAGAAAATATTTCTGCATGCACCACCTTTTCGACATGTATCGGATGGCAGAGGATGGACTTCAAGAGGACAATGGAGAAAAGGTTGAGCTGACACCAATTGAGGTTCAAAAGGGATATGCCATCAGCTTAGCGACAAAGACCCATAAATGAGCAAGACAAGTTCATTCCTAAAGATCCAGATCCCCCACATCTGGTTTCCTTGGAAACAGATGACAAGGAAGACTATTACAAAAATGATGCTCCTTCCCCTTTTTCAAGATTGGGACCCAGACACCTCTACTTTGCCAATACAACAGATAGCGAAGGAGACAAAGAGGCATATGAAGAGGGTGCTAGCATTGGCGAACATATGCAATCGTCAAGTCAAAGCACTGTAGACAGCAATCAGAGTCCCGATACTTCAGATACTTCCTATGTTCCAATGAACAGTCCTTTACAAAAATGGTCTAAAAAACATGCTCTAATCAGAGAACCTCTTCATAGCAATTGCACCAGATCCTCATTCAACAGCACCCAAACAGTATCCACTGAATAATTACCCCAAGCAGTGTGGAGATATTTTACATTGCAAAAGCAACATGCTCCTGGCAGCATCTGCCACTCATGAAAGAAACGTTTCTTGCGAGGGAAGCCAGGTACCCATGTGGGTACCACTTGCATGTGGGCCCCGTACGATAGATCTTGCTCATGTTTGGCTAAAGGAAAGGAGTGCAGGGTAGCTTTGCAGCACCCCGTAAGGCATGCAATGTGCAGACCATAGTCACTAACCACTTCATCAGAGACCCTTGCTTATTCAGATTTTTACAAACCTTGCAGATCCTACAGTGTTATGGGGCGAGTTACTAAACAGGATATTAGCCGTGAGTCCATCTTACACCCAAAATGAACCGGAACTCAGGTGGAGTTAAGTTAAACAAATTTACTAAAAGGACTTACAACTAAAACACAGAAAGGCAGAAGTCATGAAAAAGAGCTTACGTCAAAGTGGAACTTCTGTCAAAGTGGAAGCTACACAAAGATGAAAAACCCTAAATAACCACAGGAAGACGTGAAAATCAATATCTCTGGTAAATCATTTCCCAAAAATACACAACACTCACAACCGTCATCCGAAAGGGGACTGCACACGGAAAACCCAACATACGTCACATAACACAACACAGAACCCATCAAACACACATATTGCCACGTCATACGTGGAACCAATACAAACATCCCTAAAAATGAACAACACCCACATGAAAAAAGCACACACAATGCCAGCAAACAAGACACACCTGAACCCACCCACACACACCTGCAGAACACCAACTATTACAGCGACAATGCATATCAGCATGCTCATCATGATGCTACATGTCCCGATATAAAGGCGCAAAGCAGCATTCTGTGCCCCCATCCCAGGAAATATATACCTGCAATTTGTTGATAGCACTCTATGCACAGCAATGGCAAGATGCTGCTGTCACAGCCTCTGATGCAACACAGCCAAGGATGAGATGGAGGAAGTAGAAAGTCCACATCAAGGTCACCCTCTTCGGCATGTCCTACATGAACGTCTATGGAAGGTATTGCTTTGCTCCACATGTCATCATGGACATGTTTCAGGAGGGGGAGGTTGCTTTGCACCCCACCACTGTGTGGTCACATGCCATTGGGGCAAATTTGAAGCTCCTGGCTGCGCTGCACTTCTTTGCCATTGGCTCATTCCAGAGGTCCAGTGGCATCACTGCACGCATCTAACAGGCCATGTAGTCACACGTCCTGCACCAGGTCATATCATGCAGCGGTGCAACCAAAACCATGTCAACATGCCTCAGACCCCAGAGGAGCAAAGACAGGTGGCTTGTGCCTTTTACGTGGCGCACCAATTCCCTCAGGTCATCAGAAACATTGATTGCATCCATGTCACACTATGCCCTACTGTTAAGCGGCTTCACTTCAACACTACAGTAAGTCAATGCCTAGTCTGGGATGCTGAGGAAAACCCTTATTGATGTATTTTTATGTCCAGTTCAGTACTCTGGATGACAACCCTTGTATAACACCCCCCTCTTAGAATCCCCCTGGCCCCACTGAGCCAAGAAGTAGGTTTATTTATCAAATTAAAAGGTTTATTTGAGAAATATAACAATATATATCTATCACACTTTTATAATAAATTAACATTGGATATCACACTTAAAATATGGCAGTGATCAACAATGGATAATGTTCTACTGGTAAACTGATTTGGTTACTTAGAAGTAGTATAGAGGATGAGGTAGCTGAAATGCTTTATGGTTTCACGGAAATGCAAGGTGGAATAAATGCAGTACAGAAAATAAACTGATATGGTTTCACACAAGATAATATGTTCACTTTTCCCCTGGTGGCAATTCACCCCCCCCCCTATATGCAATGCAAGGAGATGGAAGTAACACACACAGTCTTCAGGAATACAATCAAATACAATACGGAATTCAGTTCCCCCCCCCAGCAAGCTTAGACAACAGGTATGCTTTTTAAAACACAGGCAAAAGTGCTTTGTAAAGTGGTGGCAAGGAAGTGAAAAATGCTAACATTGCTTTTAATTCCCTATAGGAGGTTCAGGGTGAGTGGTAGACACTTTAAATCAGTTCAGGTCAGCCCTAACAATGGTTCAGGGATGGTTATTAGGTTGCAAACGAATTTTAGCAGTTCAGGCAAAAGCGGCTATCTTTTTACAGATGACGAAATTAGGCCAAATCGCAAATCGCCGTAAAATTTTGCGAGTGCGTAAATCACGATTGCGGTAAAAGTGTAAGGAGTAGGAAGGTTCTAGGCTTGTTGGACAGCTTAGATTCTAAGCTTTCAGGGGAAAGTTAAATCTCGTTCCTAAGACACACGGTTCCAGAGATACGGACGATTTACTAAAGGTAGATTTTCGGATTTAAAGCTTTAGAATGACAGATGACAGCTCGCAGCTTTAGAATGACAGATGAAAGGATTTCTAGGAGGCAGTTCTACTTAGGTTAAAATAGTTTGGATTAGATTATTTTAACTAAGGGATTGGTTTTACACAGTGAGTACTCACACTATATTTTTGAAATAAGCCGTCAAGGTCTGGTCAGGTTGGACGGGACTTCTGGCGGTTCTGCTCACAGCGTTCTGGTCTCTGGTTCTGCTCTCAGCACTGCACAGTTCTGGTCTCTCTGGATCTCTGGTCTCTCTGGATCTCTAGTCTCTCTGGATCTCTGGTCTCTGGAGGTTGATGGATTTTGTCAGATCCTCACTTCTCTTGACAGGCGCAGAGGCAGCACGAACTCCTCCCTCCCCATTGGGTCTTGGCACCTGGGAAATAGATACCACAGGCCACCGCAACCCTCTGGGGAAAGAGGGTTAGCGTTCGTTGAGTGGATGGGTAGAGGGAGTTCAGGATCACCGGAAAGAGGTTTAGGGAAACAAAATGGATGGGCAGGGGGTCTTTAGGAAAACATGCTCCTCGGCTTCAGTGCTCCACTTGCTGCTGATTGTTTGCAGCTGCTCACTCACACTCTCTCACAACTATCATTCAGAATTCTTCCTGTGGAGACCTTTGTATTGGAGCCTCTAACCAACTCACCACTAGATAGTATTCTCTAGTGCTATCTTGATTCTCTCACTGCCTTTGCATTAAAATCTTCGCCCTCATTTCTTCATGAAGGCAAACCCACCAACATCACAGCATATTGTGGTAAATCCCCACCAGTATGCAGCTTACAAACTCCCCACTTCACCCAGTACAATAGTAACAAACAATAACATGCACTCGAGGTGCTAAAACACTTAGCTCAGTGTTCTGTGGTCCTTAGCCTCTTCGTGTTGATGGGCGTGATAAATCTCAGCAGTCCGCTCAAACATATAACTGCAAATAGCAAAACAAAGTCAGTGCGCGTGCGTGCGAATTGCCGTTCCAAAGGAACGCTCCCTAAGGGTTAAAATCGTTATTAAAGATGCGGTTGCTTCACCGCCAAGCTAACTCCCACTCCGGGTTAGTATTCAT
Organism: Ambystoma mexicanum; assembly: GCF_040938575.1. NCBI lineage: Eukaryota > Metazoa > Chordata > Amphibia > Caudata > Ambystomatidae > Ambystoma > Ambystoma mexicanum. The sequence goes on along the minus strand of NC_090930.1, from coordinate 1,221,115,046 downwards.
GCTCTGCATGCAAACTTTAACTCGTCTTTTCGTGCTTCCAAGAATGTCAACAGATTATTTCTTCTGCGCGTAGTGCGATCCCCTCCCACGGGCTAAATCAGCTGTCTAATATTAAAGTCGGGTACTTAGCTTTTCATGTACGCGGGGCCGGGGGTTGAGCTGGCGGGCGGTGCCCCGCGTAGGCGTGCCTGCAGGAGCTCGAGTCAAACACGTCCTCCTCAGCCGAAGGTCAGTATTGCGAGCGTTGCTTTCAGGACGCGGCTCGCGCATGCGCAGTAGCGCGCGTGTGTTCCTTTTCCTCCCAGCAGGCCCGTGATGCGCACGGCCTGCTGGGTAATGTAGTCTCTTGGCGGTTCTCCTTCCTTGGGCCTTTACTCTGCGAAAGGGAAGGAGAACATGCCTGTACAAGGTGGTTGGACTTCCCAGGGCCCTCCCAACACCCCCGACAAGCCCCAAAATACTGCCAATTGTCCCAGCCCTGACAGTACTCCCCCTCCCTCCAGCAGGTCCTGGTTTAGTGGGGTTTAATGCATGAAATTGGCGGAGGAGCCGAGGAGCATGAATATTACATGCGGGCTCCCACGATCGGTCTTCTGGGCCATATCCCTTCCAGTCCACCAAATACCAAGGGGAACCCCGTCTACGGCGTGAATCTAGGATGTTGTGGACTTCATATTCAGGGACGCCATCTCTCAAGACCGGTGGGGGTTTCTTGGTTCTTATGGAAGCTGGGGCTGGTTTTAGTAATGAGATGTGAAACACGGGGTGTATTTTCATGGATGGGGGTAGGATTAACTTTACTGCCACAGGGCTGACCAGAGCTTTAATCTGAAATGGTCCAATGAAGCCGGGGCTAAATTTGCGGGAGCCCTGTAGGTGTAGATTGCGTGTCGAAAGCCACACTTGATCCCCCACCTGGTATTGAGGACTTGGTCTCCTCTTCTTGTCCGCATGATGTTTATAAGTAGCTTTAGCAAGATTTAAATTGCACTGCGCAGCTTGCCAGATGCTCTCCAGATGTTTCTGTCTTTCTTTGACTGCCGGAACTTCGGGCACTGGGTCATGTGGCACCGGCTGAAATCGTGGGTGATAGCCGTAGGCACAATAAAATGGGGTGACCTTGGTTGATGCATGTATGGCGTTGTTGTAAGCCAGTTCGGCTAGCCAGATTACTTCTGCCCATTCGTGTTCTTTTCCTTGAGTCAGACAACGCAAATATTGTTCCAAAGTCTGATTTAGTCTCTCGGTTTGACCATCTGTTTCCGGATGGTAACTGGTGGACAAGCGAATATAAATCCCTGCTGTCTTGCAAAAGGCCTGCCAGAAACGTGAAGTAAATTGAGGCCCTCGATCTGAAACTATTCCATACGGTATACCGTGAAGCCGTACCACGTTTTGTAAAAACAGATTTGCTAGCATGCTGGCTGTTGGTGTGCCCTTGCAAGGTATGAAATGAGCCATCTTAGTTAAGTAGTCCACAACAACCAGTATGGCTGAAAATCCCTGACTTGGTGGTAGTTCGACAATTAAATCCAACGATACTGTGTGCCAAGGTGTCGGAGGAGTTGGAAGGGGTTGCAGCTGACCTGCAGGTTTTCTGTGTTCAGTTTTGTTCCTTAAACAGGTTTCACATCTTGATACATATTGTTTCACGTCTTTTTGTACACTAGGCCACCAGAAATGACGCATGATTAGCTCCTTGGTTTTCAGTGTTCCAGGGTGGCCCACGAAAGGGGAGTCGTGGCACCATCTGATGGCTTGTTGTCGAAGCGGTATAGTAGGTAAGTAAAGTGCTGATTTGTAGAATGGCAACCCCTCCTTGATTGTTTGTTCTTGACCCCTGCTAGCCCATAGCACCAGATCTTGTGCTGACATGGCCTTCCGGATTTTTTCAAATATGGCGTCTACTACCACACTACCAATTATTCGTGCTGAATCCACAATGGGCTTGGGTTCGTCTATGGTTTTTGACAGGGCTGAAGGTGTCTCTGGGTACCTAGAGAGTATGTCTGCCTTTCGGTTTTCCACTCCAGGTCGATATGTGACGACAAAGTCATATTCTGAGAACTGCATGGCCCACCTGAGTTGTCTCGGACTAAGCGCCCTAGCAGACTTCAAGAACTGTAAATTACGATGGTCGGTATAGATGGTGATAGTATGATGGGCTCCCATGAGGTGATGACGCCACTCGTCGAAGGCCACCTTAATAGCTAACAGTTCCTTGTCTGCAATTACATAATTTTGTTCTGCCGGTAACAATGTTCGTGAGTAATAGGCGACTGGATATAGTTGTCCATTGTCATCACGCTGCGACAGAATAGCACCCACCGCATAACTTGATGCATCGGTTTCTACAATGTAAGGCTTAGAAGGGTCTGGATGTTGCAACACTGGTGCTGTTACAAATGCTTCCTTCAAAGTTCGAAAGCTAGTTTCAGCCTTCTCATTCCACTGAAAAGGAACTCCTTTTCGTAGTAGGTGCGTAATGGGTTGGACCTTCTTGGCAAAACCGTCAATAAACCGGCGGTAGAAATTGGCAAATCCCAACACTGTTTGAACAAACTTCACAGAACTCGGAGAGGGCCAGTTGGCTATGGCCTGCACTTTCTTTTGATCCATTGTGATGCCTTGAGGTGACAAGATGAATCCTAAGAACTCAACTGTGGTTTGGTGAAATTGACACTTCTCTAGTTTGGCATACAACTTGTGTTCCCGCAATCTTTGTAAAACAGCTTTCAAATGGCCCTGATGTTCTGCAGCATTGCGAGAATAGATTAAGATATCATCGATGTATACGATGGCAAAAACATCTAGGTAACCACGTAACACCTCATCTAAAAAGTGCTGGAATGCTGCAGGGGCGTTACACAGCCCAAAGGGCATGACCTGATATTCGTACAGGCCAAACTTGGTCTGAAAGGCCGTTTTCCACTCGTCGCCTTCTCTGACGCGTACCAGATGATACGCGCCTCGCAAGTCTAACTTCGTGTAAACAGTGGATCCTCGTGCTTGGTCCAACAACACTGGGATTAAGGGCAACGGGTAACGATTCTTGATGGTAATGCGATTAATCGCCCTATAATCGATACAAGTTCTCAAGTCTCCCGTTTTTTTCGGTATGAAGAATAAAGGGGAGGACACTGGAGACGTAGAATGCCGTATGAAGCCGTTTGCCAAATTGGTTTCGATGTATTCCTTCAAGTGTTCATTCTCGGCTTCAGTGAGTGCGTATATCCTGCTACAAGGTAGCACAGCGCCCGCTTCCAGGTCTATGCGACAGTCAAAAGGCCTGTGTTGGGGTAGAGTCTCGGCAGCCACCTTACTGAAGACATCCCGATATTCCTCATACTCTTCAGGTAAAACCACATCTGTACTGCCTCCGATGAAGTGGGGACAACACTTCCCCGTACTACAATTAGTCTGGCAATGCTTTGATGAAAACTGTAGTGTACCGGCAGCCCAATCCACCGCTGGATTGTGGAGTCTTAGCCAAGTTAAGCCTAAAATGAATCCAAATTGTGGTGCAGAAATCACATCAAACTCAATAACTTCTTGATGTCCCTTCCCACACTCTAGCTGCATGGGCTGCGTATGCTGAGTGATCGGGCCTGAAACTAACGGTGATCCGTCCACAGTTTTCACTTGTTCTGGCTGTTCTTTCGTCACCAAGGAAAGACCTAGGCCCTCATTATGACCCTGGCGGAAATCGAAAAACGATGGCGGAAATGCAATACCGCCATCGAATACCGCTCGGTGCGACTATGACCCGTCACCGTAAAGTACGATGCCATTAGCGACACCGTAGTGAACGCCAAGGCTAACTGCACCAAGTACGCGCACGCGCGCCATGCAAAACCGTAATTACCACCATGGCGCAACGGTACGCGAATTCTGACCCCAGCGGACATTTACTTAACGCCATCAAGCAAGGCGGAAAATACCATTCCGCCATGGTGAGAATTACGGCATCGTGAACCAACCGTAAATGGCCCTACTGAGTGCCTGTACACCACTCCCTGGTCACATTGCACAACTCCTCGTAGGTGCAATGAAGTCACACAATGCAACCAGTGAAATGCACAAGTCACCATGCATGCCAACGAACAAATGAATGTAGGGGCTCCAAGTGCCTTCTGAGTGGCCATCCATATTTGGCATGTCACCTTTGCCGTACTGATGCAGCACAGGCATGTGAAGGTTCAAGTACAGCAAAATGAACTGAAAGATGAGACAAAACAACAACAGGCCCCCATCGCCTGACACCAGTGTAAGGCAACATTCAAAGCAGTATCCCGAGGCAGACTGCACCAGCCCTGTACACATGCCAGTAAACAAACCAACCATCAGCATAAGCATGTACCACACAAGTTGGCAGAGTGACTGAGCAGCCAGGCTCATCTCAAGAGGGGCCAATGGGAGCTGCAGGGCACAGATGGCACGAATACAGAAGCTATTCCAATGGACATGACCTCAGTCTCCCTCCAAGAAACGCACGCAAACACAGGCAACTGTGACCAGCCATATTCTGATAATCACGTCATTCCACCAATCCACCTGGCTGACCGGCATCTGTTACACAAAAGCTAATCCCCCGCCCCTAAGCATGACATCATTAAAACAGTCATAATGGCAGCCCCATCCCTGACCTTAGTGGGCTTTGTAGGCAAACGCGGCCAGTACAGTACCACGCAACTATACTCAGAAGCCGGAACCCAATGCAGATCTACTCACAATACATCGCTCCACAAATAGGAATATGCTACATTACTTGCAAAGAATAACGCTACACGGTTAACATCAGAATAAAATTTTAATGCACATCAAATTCACCAAGCCCATACAGCTATCAGGTCATAAACCCCAAAATATCTACATTACTGTGGGCTGCATCCGCAATAAATGACCAGCTACTCCTTGTGTGACGCCCTGTTCCTTCATGGTACACAGGGGCTACATTCACGTTCAAAAAGGCAACATGGAAGCGCCTAGAACCGCAGGGCCGTCCCATTAGGTAGGCACTAGTCCAGCTGAAAGGTAGATATGTTGCTCCTAGCCACTAGTACTGCGTAAGGGCATGTGGCCCATTGGCGATCGTCCCATAAGATCGTAATGGTGCTCCACTGATTAACTCGAAGCAGCAGGTGTCGGGAGTAAAAGCCATCTGCAGGAGTGGCATACAGATGGCAGCGGCAAAAGGGGAGGAGATACCTGTCACCCAAATGAAATGAAAAAGAATAGTATGGCCATCAGAACTTCATTAGTATTACTCACTTCAATGATCACACTAAATCTACAGCCATATGCATGCTAGCCCACTCAAAAGGATTATTTCCACCCAAATATCACTTGCCAATCATAACCATATAAATCGAGGTGAAAACACTATTACAAACGAGTGTTTGTGTGCATGCGTCTGTTAAAACAGAATCCATGAGATGGGATTAGTAACGTGCATAGACACAAGTGTCGGAAGGCGCGTCGAGACTGGGAGGGTTCAACAAGGGCAGATAGACGATGGTCCCACTATGGCAGCTCTGCATCACATAGCGCAGGGGAAGGGGATAGATTCCAATAAGCCATGTACATGGCAAACTCTCAATTAAATCATCTGTCCATGCATCCATACATCATTCCCTCATCCCGGTATTAAAACGCCTGATTATTTACTCACATAACATTTGAAATCTCCATTGAGTCTGTGCGTAATGCAGCCTGCAAAATCCACTGTGCTCCAGGCCGGAATAACAGTGTTGTGAAGTAACATGTATGTGGGAACGTCCTGCCTATTCGTCCACTACGCTATTGCGCATCCCATACTATTCATATCAATCATTGCATTCTCGCCATGGCCCCTGTCCCAAGGACATTAAACAATAGAACGTTATATTTGCAGTCAGACCTGTGGGCGTCTCCTCGCCGCTAGCTGAAAACCGAAAGCGCTGTCCTTCGAATTCCTCATTTGCAACATCACGTCGAAAAGGCATCTGTGACCGCTTGAAATCACAAATTCATCCATGTAGTGCGGCAGTGTGTGAAAATGGCAACTGGCTTCACTCACAAATGGGACGCCCCGCCCGTCGGTGAACCTCGGTACAGTGCTCGCCCAAAGGGGATTGCAGCTGGCACAGGTGGAATGAATCACCACAGGTGGAGGCTATACAGCCTGAAAACACATAAATTGCACACCCAACCCCCTCCCACAACCACACCCACTCCAAAATGCTACCGGCAGGACTAGCGATGTTGGGCCTGGGGGACCTGATAGCACTGCAAGTACTCCAACTCCAAGAAGAAGACGAACACCAACTACTACAACGACCGGCCGCACAGAGGAGACGCAGGAGGAGGAGGAGGGCAAGGCAGGGCCAGCAAGGCCCACCAGCACAGCCACTACCACCACGCAGGCAGCCCGCAATCCCACGCCTCCGAGCACATCTGTTCAACCTCACTGCTGAGCAGATCCACACCCTCTACCGTTTGGACCGGGACACCATAATCTCCATTGTGGACATGACACACGCTGACCTTGTCAGCATGATAGATAGCCCAACCGCCATCCCACCCCTACTGAAGGTGGTGTCTGTACTCCACTTCCTGGCCACAGGCACCTACCAGCACACAGTCGGACAGTTGCATGGCATTTCACAGCCACTGTTCTCACGGACACTATTGCAAGTGCTCGATGCCCTCCTGAAGCACGCAGACGACTACATCTCATTACCACGCTCGGAGCTGGAGATTACAAACACAAAAGTGGGATTCCATGCACTTGCCGGCATACCGGGTTGCATTGGTGCCATCGACTGCACCCATGTGGAATTGGTTGTCCCACATGCCATGGAGGTCCAGTACCGCAACCGGAAACAATATCATTCTCTTAATGTACAAATGGTGTGTGACTCCAACAGGATCTTTACACATTGTTGTGCCCGATTTCCTGGATCAACCCATGATTCTATGGTCTTGAGGAACTCTACAATACCACGCTACATGGAGCGACACGCAGGGAACAGATCCTGGCTACTCGGTGAGTCTCAATCCATGCATGATAATGTGGGGTATGTGATGCGGCAATGACCTGGCAGGAAGGGGGGGGGATGCGTACGTAGCAATGTCATCCCACAAACATCCTTTCTTGTCCACATACAGGTGATGCCGGGTATCCACTGAAGAGATGGCTCCTTACACCACTCCGGAACCCACAGGACCAGCATGAGGAGGACTACAACCATGCCCACTCACGTACCCGTGTAGTCATAGAACAGGCATTCGGCCTACTGAAGGCTCGTTTCCGCTGCCTCAGCAGGTCTGGCGGGGCACTCCTGTACCGCCATGAGAAGGTTGCAAAGATAGTCATGGCATGTGTCATGCTACACAACATGTGCGTACGTAGAAATGTGCCCATGCCCCCTGACGCAGAACTGCTAGCACCTGAAGATGGTCATGATGAGGCTGGGGATGTGGCAGCACCTCAAGGAGTCCGCGAGGCACAGGAGGCCCGTGAAATCCGTCAGAATATCATAGATTCATGCTTCTAGCACTCACGCCTGGTGGCTGATGCATGGACACGGGACTTGTGGCACTGTGTGTGTCGGGAACATGCACAATGTGGACTGTACGCCTATAAAGGCCTCGTACACAAGGAACAATGTCCACACATCTCATTGGATGATTATGTAATGTTTATAGCATATGTGAAATTATGTTACACACCCCATCGACCCGCAACCCAAGAAAGCCCAACACCCCCCCTCCACCCTCCTACCTCCCCCCCGAACACCAGTGTCCAAAGATGCTCATTGTCAGTGGGCAGACGCTATTGCAAGCCCCCTCTCCGGGTATCAGGGGCACCCCTGCCTGTGGAGCGCAGGTTCCTCCCAGATCTACGTTGGGGGCTGCCCTGGACGGAACTTGCAGCGGATGATGTCTCTGCCTGCTCACGCCCATGCATGTCCCTAAGGGTTTGTGAGAGCTCAGTGAGCACACGGCGCACAGCGGCAAGTTCACCACATACGTCTTTGGACGTCGCATGCAGTTCCCCCTCAGGCTCTCGGTGCTTCTCTCCATTTGTACCCTTAGTGTCTCTGTACTTCGCTCCATTTGTGCCCTAAGTGTCTCAGTAGATGTTTCTATGGCTGCCTTAGATGCCCCACATTCATCAGCATGCTCCTTGAGGAGCTTGGCCAGTTGCTGCTGTTGCACGATCACCTGGTCGAGGGACTGTTGCCTCTGCTGGGCCATGGCCATTAGCGGTGGTGTCACAGAGGGGCTGATCAACTCATGTTGCCTTGCCACAGGGCTTGTGGGGGATGGCCAGTCGTCGTCTTGTGGGTGCCCCTGCGTGGTATCCTCATGGTGTACGGGATGAAACAAACAGGGGGATTGTGACAGGTCATGGATGGGTCCTACATCGACAGCACCGTTGTCTGTGTCGGAGCATGCTGGCATTAATGCAGTGTCACCTATGGTGCTGCTGCCATCAGAAGCAGTGCCTTCTGTGGCATCCATTGGGGGGACCTGTGGTGCTGCTGGTGTGGGCATGCTGGCTGCTGGGGTGCCTGTTGAAGTCCCCTCCTGTGTGCTGCCACTTGATTTGGGCTGCTGCCGTTTCTTGATCCGTGCAGTTGAGGTGGAGGGTCTTTGGCCGTTGGTCTTGGCCCTCTTTGCAGGTGTGCTGCTAGGGGTGTCCTGCAGCTCGTCGTTTGACTCGGACCCTGTGGTGGAGTAAAGGAGGGCGAGCGTTATTTATGGGTCTGTGGAAATTGGAATGGCAATGTGTCACATGCATTGGGGTGGTACCTGAGGGTGATTTGGGTCAGGGCCTTGGAGGTGGTTTCATTTCTGTGTGGATTGAGGATGCAGTTGTTTTGCAGCCTGCAGTTAGGGTGTGCATGCTGCACGTGTAGAGGGTGTTTTTAGGATTTGCAATTATTTATGTTTTTTATGTGGCTTTTAAAGTGCGCTATCAGGCCTATGTATGTGGACGTTCTCCTGGACATGTGTTTCTGTTGCACTATGTGGACACATGGTACTTCACATGATTGGACATTGTGGATTTAGCATTGTTTTATTTGGCCCACCTACCTGATTCTTCGGATGTCTGCACTCCTTTCTCCATCCCTCCGACTCCCTCTATACTCTCCATTCCAATGGTGGAGGCACAGATTTCTTCCCAGGGGGTCAACTTGATGGGTGATTCCGATCCTCCCCCGGTAGCTGTGGCAATGTTACGGTTGGCTGATAGTATGCTCCGTACGCGTATCCGCAAGTCGTCCCATCGCTTTCTGCATTGCTGTGGGTTGCGGGGTGCGGTCCCCACCGCACTTACCCGCTGTGCTACCAGGGCCCATATGGCCTTCTTGTTCGCAAGTGCCGTCCTGGTCATTTGCGTCGAGAAGACGACGCCAGCATTCTCCTGGAGTGTCTCTGTGAGCACGGTGAGTTCCTCATGGGAGAAGTGGACCTGCCGCTTGCGGTCGCACGCTTTTTTGGCAACTTTTCCCATTTTGATTGTTTTAACTAGGGTGGCTAATGGGTTGGGATGTGTCTCAGGGTCGGATTTTTAATGGTTGTGTTGGGATTCTGATTTTATGGGTGTACGGCGTGCTGTTTCCCGTTCCGGCCCCATGTTTTTACTTCCGTTTCCGTATATTTACGGTCACCGTATTTTGCGATTAGCGCTCATTACGGTGACCGCTATGATGGGTGGCGGAATTGCACCTAGGGCGCCGTACGACGGCGGTGAGGGGCGTTTTGGGGAGATTTCCGCCATCGCGGACTTTGCACTTCCGCCATGGCGTAATGCTCGTGCCCGATGGGTCAGAATTAGCCGCACTTTACTCCATCGTGCAATGGCGGAAACGCTATTTACGCTATAGCGGTCAGGTCAGTTACTTTCCGCCAGGGTCGTAATGAGGGCCCTAGTCTTTTAGCTACTTGATCATCTACGAAATTACCTGTGGCCCCTGAGTCGACCATAAGCGACACTGGTATACGCCTTCCTTGAACATCCAGATGACCAGCCAGCATAATATGAGCGGACGGAGTGTGATGTATATTTGCTAGCATCGTTGGGGTGTCTTCAGATTCGCTCACCCTCACCCCCCTCAGGGACAAGCTGGGGCGTTTCCCAAGGGGGTTCCTTTGGCGGATGGTTTATTGGTGCATCCTCGGACGAAGTGGCCCGACTTTCCGCAATAGAGACACAACTTCTCTCTCCTTCTTCTCTCTTTTTCCTCTTTCGTCAAGGGGCCTCGTATGGTCCCAATCTGCATTGGTTCCTCGGTTCCCTTCTCTGTTAACTTGGTGTTTCTCTGTTGATCCAGCCGGACCATAGGCTTATTGTCCCATTTTCTGCGGTCTTGGCGACGTTCCCTTTGTCTCTGATCGAGACGTAGTGCCAGATCAATCATGGTGGAGCAGTTCTCTGGCTGGGGGTCTACTTGCGCTACTAAATCTTTCAACTCCTCCCTTAGACCCTGATAGAATAGGGCCATTCTCTTTTCCTGGGGCCAATCGGTTTCTACTGCCAACCGGTTAAAAGCTGTGACATACGAAACCAAATCTCTGCTTCCTTGCCTCAGCGTTAGCAGTTCTCGATCTTTAATCAATGTTGATGCCCTACGGTTAAATATTTTACTGAATTCGTCCAAGAAGGTATCCCAGTCGTACAATACGGCATCATCCTTGCGAACCAGTGGTGTTGCCCAAGAAGCTGCATCCCCCGTGAGATAGGATATTACGAATGCAGTGCGCGCTTGTGCGGTCCTAAAAATTCCTGGCTTGGTCAAGAAGTGCAACTGACACTGCATAATGAATTGGTTAAAATTCTGTGGGTCCCCATGGTACCTCTCTGGGGCAGCTAAAGGCAGGGATGGTTCAGTGGCTACCTGCACTTGTACTGGCACTGGCGGAGGTTGTCTAGGCAAGGGCGTTGCTTTGGCTTGAGTCTGGATAGTCAGTGTGTGGACTTGACCTGCTAAATTCTGGTAATCCTGTCTGGTTGCTGCCAATTCGGCCTTCAGGTCCTGGAGAAGAGCTACCACGTCTGCCATAATTGTGCTGCCTAGGCGCCAAAAGAATACGTGGGCTCGCAATTCTGTCAGATCCTCACTTCTCTTGACAGGCGCAGAGGCAGCACGAACTCCTCCCTCCCCATTGGGTCTTGGCACCTGGGAAATAGAGACCACAGGCCACCGCAACCCTCTGGGGAAAGAGGGTTAGCGTTCGTTGAGTGGATGGGTAGAGGGAGTTCAGGATCACCGGAAAGAGGTTTAGGGAAACACAGTGGATGGGCAGGGGGTCTTTAGGAAAACATGCTCCTCGGCTCCAGTGCGCCACTTGCTGCTGATTGTTTGCAGCTGCTCACTCACACTCTCTCACAACTATCATTCAGAATTCTTCCTGTGGAGACCTTTGTATTGGAGCCTTTAACCAACTCACCACTAGATAGTATTCTCTAGTGCTATCTTGATTCTCTCACTGCCTTTGCATTAAAATCTTCGCCCTCCTCAGCCGAAGGTCAGTATTGCGAGCGTTGCTTTCAGGGCGCGGCTCACGCATGCGCGGCTCGCGCATGCGCAGTAGCGCGCGTGTGTTCCTTTTCCTCCCAGCAGGCCCTTGATGCGCACAGCCTGCTGGGTAATGTAGTCTCTTGGCGGTTCTCCTTCCTTGGGCCTTTACTCTGCGAAAGGGAAGGAGAACATGCCTGTACAAGGTGGTTGGACTTCCCAGGGCCCTCCCAACACCCCCGACAAGCCCCAAAATACTGCCAATTGTCCCAGCCCTGACAGATTTGAAGTCTGGATGGGATGTCGGCCGTCAAAATGCTCCGCAGAAATGGAAAATGAATGTCTCTACCTGTCCCAGCAGTCTCTTTTTATGTGTTTTGGAAAGTGGGTGTGTGCGTTGGTCATAACTAAACCTGCCCCTCTCACTTACCATTGACCAATTCCTCCTCTCTCCCTTGATTGGGGGAAGGAAATGTGAGTCAGAGTGATGCTGTAGGTTTTATGGTCAGAGGAACCTCCCCTTGTCAGATTGCACACAAATCTATTTCTGACCCAAACACATATTTATCTATGTACCATTTTTCTAATATTATAGGTCCAGTTAACATATTTTCTGTAGCACCAAACCATCCGATCCCTGTCTTTGTACGATGTCGTGACCACTGATGACAGAATTCTCCCCTTTTCATTCAGATAACGACCTCTAAACCTTTCCAGATTTTACACAAATGTGCACCAGGGATATGGGTTACAGATGATAAAGTTTCAGATTTTTAACATGCATACATTTGGAGTTACAACCTTTTTTTCCGCTACTATCCCCAGGAACATACCACAGGGTCCTAACACCTCTTAAAATGTGCACAGAAAAATCACAAGAATAATGATATTATTTATATAATTTTGACCAGTCCGCACTATGAGTTATCTATCTTTTAAAAATGATGCCCTGGTCAAAAAGGGGTGTGGCTTCCCACCTCACATGGTGGAATAACTGGTTTATCCACTTCCTCCAAGCTCAGCTGGCTCTCACAGGCACTGCCCCTCCCAGTTTCCCCCAAGAGGAAGCCACTTTACGACCCCCCAATACAACATTTGCCTGAGCCCGGGACAGGGCTTTGTTCAACCTCCTGCAGGTGCCCCTCCCCTAATCTAATCAGAGAGGTGTCATCTCCTTTTGGTGGGGAAGCAGGATGCAGCTAGGCCTGGGAAGAGTGGCTAAGCAGGTTTCTCCTGTCGGGGGTAGTTGTCAGGCAGAATTCAGCTAAATGTCCCTTTAGTTCCCAGTTTAAATCAAACTTACAATTTTTACATATACATTAAATAATTACTTCCTTCAAGTCATTTCAGAATATAGTTTTACATTGAATCCACCTCTTAGCAAGTCTTTCCTTGGCCTGGTTTCGGTTCATTTGTTCAGTTTTACACAAAAGTCTGGTGGTTTTAAAACGCCGGCTTTCTGATAGCGGTGAGCACCGGTACTGCATCCATTTTTGGGATCTGTCTTGAATTACTGCATTTCAATAGAGTGGTCTTTTGCTTGATAGTATAGGACCCTTGCTTAACATTGTTTTGATGGCATCCTTACAGTAGAGTGGTGATGTGGAACCCCCCACAAGAAGGTTGTATCTTTGGAGTGGCCTTGTGCCAACTGCGCAGTTCTCCTGGATTCTTGCGTGAATGTGGGCGGCGATAGCTCATCCCCACATCCACCCAGTCCATTGATTTAATTTGTTCTGGGATAGAATAATGGGCAGCGACAGCTCATCCCCACATCTACCCAGTCTATTGATTCAACATGGGTCAAAACCCTTGACACTACCAAGGACCAAATGCATATGTACTGGAACTGGCACTGCTCCCACGTTAAGGCATTGGTTTCTGCCCTGGCTGCATGAATCCAGGGCAGCCCAGAGATCACACAGCAATCGTGCAAGGCCATCAACCACAGATGTTTCCATGGTGTTCGGGCAAGATAATAACGTGGCCTCAGTGTTCTGTAATTCTTACCTGCCATGGTCTCGCGGGGGCACCAATGGATGCTCCAACATCAGTCCTCACCACTCACACCCCAAACGCATATAGTACCCAAGTATGCACTTACATGGTTGAGATAGGAGGAACGAGGGTTGTGATTCGAGACACATTTTCCTTCACCAAGGAAAGAGACTAACAGTGTTATTGATATGTGGCCTAACACTCTCCACCCACCTAACACTATAGGCTGGGCCTTACCCTGGTGTGAGGCGTGGGGTTCTTGAAGCTGCTTAACCAGGTTCCATCACTGCGGCTAATGACCCAATCCTGCTGTGATCCGCTACTGCCCTGGCTTCTGAGGCCTTCAAGTGGTTCCAAATGTCTCTCAATGTTCAATAACGTATGTCCAAATCCGTTATGGCAACTGTTCAACTCATATACTACATATATACAATAGTGTGACTGAGGATGAGATCGTGCACTGCAAACCCTGTTTAGACACACAATTACCATTATTAGTGATAACTGTATGATTAATGATCGTGGATAGATTCATAACATTAACCATCCCAAGATGGCCGTCGAAGACTTGGCAACACAGCCATCTTGTCAGGCATGGTTGCCATGGCACCACACCACAATTTATTAAAGAATGCCTGTGAAACAGTTCTGTTTTCACAATTATAGGACTGCGCGTGAGCCTGAACATAGCGCATAGGATTGGTTAGAACTATTGATAAGCTATCTCTTGCAGAATTAGTCAAGAAAGGCAGAAATGGTTAACCGCATTCTATGTTGTATTCGTTTCAGAACGTTTGGAGAGCGTAACGAACTTCATCTGAAAGTGCAGGGCATTCAACAATTGAGGTAGCTTTAAATCTCAATAGTCACTGGGTACAAGCATGTTATAACGCTTCCCCGAGCAAGCACCATAGTACGTTTATTGTCACGTTGACATAATCACAGTAGCACACACAACTATAGAAGGCAGTGAAGATTAAGAGGTAGCTTCATACCGATCGGTTAATACGATCAATGAATAACGCTAAATACAGTATAATAAATGACCCAAGGAATAGTACACAGCTTATAACCCCAAGGGAGCAGCTTACTAACAACTGGCACTACCCGCAGTATTACACATTGTAGAACAGATTTATCAACCAGTAGCCTCTTACCGCATATTGACAAAGCTATGGTGATGGTGCACAACGTGAATCATTGAAAGAATATGTTTTCTATAATCAGTTGACTGAAAGCTCTTTTGAATACATTACTTATCTTTTCTCCTATATGCTTTTTTTTATATGTATTGTGTGTGTCCTGTGGGTACCCTGTTCATGATCAAAATGTGGTGCTTACATATTCACATATGGCTGCTTTACCTTATCTATTTTATGTATGATATCTTTGACTATCAACACTTGACTATGTGTTATTGACTGGTTATTTGATTGATTAGACAAGGCCCTGACGAAAGACAAATGTCCGAAATGCATTGACCTGACAGGGAACATTGAAGAAATATTTGCCTGCACTATTAAACTACAATTGTTTGAAAATTGAATAAGAAGGGAGCATATGTCATTATTTATACTAGATAAATATTGCAAAAAGTTATAAAACCCTGAGTGTGTATAAGGGTGTGCGGTCCACACGGATGGCTAACAAGCCTAGGTCCTATCTCAACTGTTCAACTTGTCATTTCAATGTTCAATTTATCTTGTCTGTTCATTTCCAGAGATCAAATTGCTGTCTGGAGAGGTGCAGGTCCCAGGAGCTGTGATATCAGTTAAGTGCTCTTCTTCTGTTTGAGGTCTGTTGTTTCTTGGTGGTTTGGGGTTCTTGTGTCCTTTGTTACTTGTGTTCTTTTGTTCTTGGATTCAGGAATGAAGTTTCCCCAGAAAGCACTGATGGCAGGTGCCATGTTCTAGTAGGAACGATGTGCACATGCATGAGGTTGGGCAGGGTTTATATAGCCCCACCCAATCAAAATGGCCCTCGTGATGCGCAAATCTCGCAAGACTTGGATCTTGCTTTGTTTTGTATTTCTGGTACATGGTGCCAGTTGTGCTTGTTTTATTTATGTTTCTGGTGTATCGAACCAGTTGTGCTTGTTTTATGTTTCTAGTGCATAGAGACAGTCAGGCTTGTTTTGTCTACTTGGTACACAGAGCCAGCTGGGCTTGCACAAAGGCCCGCTCCCCAGTCTTGTGGATATGGATAAACGTTATTGAACAATGAGAGACATTTGGAACCACTTCAAGGCCTCAGAAGCCAGGGCAGTAGCGGATCACAGCAGGACTGGGTCGTTAGCCGCAGTGACGGAACTGGGTTAAGCAGCTTCAAGAACCCAACGTTTCACACCACGGTAAGGCCCAGCCTATGGTGTTACAGGGAGGTGGGGTTAGGAGGGTGGAGAGTGTTAGGCTATGTATCAATAACACTGTCTATTTCACAGCCTCACACTGTCGTACTTTGGTGAAGGAAAATGTGTCTTGAATCAGCTTAGGCAGGCCCTGGGTGGCCGAGAACGCAGGGGTCCTGTGAGGCGAATGAGCTGTCTGTGTCTGTGAGAGATGATGTAGAATGACGCAAACAGCATCCTTGATTTCCCTCAATTCCCCTCTGTCTGCAAACAATTTCGGCCCTCAGCCCTGCAACCTCCTCCCTCAATGACTTCTGTTCCAGTGACAGTCTCTCCCTTGCTTCGCTCACCTCTGTTGCCACCTCCTTCAAGCCCACCCTGACGCCCTGCAGGACCCCCAGCAACCCCCTCTACTTACACTTCTGGTAAATACATCCTTCTGTGATTGCCACATGCCAGAATCTATTAAAACTGTAACAGTCACTCTGTTAGCCAAAAATCAAGACTTGGACCACAGGGATCCCAGTAACTTGTAACCAATTACCAATAAGTGTTATTCTTCTTCCCTGAATGGGATACTAAAAATAACATTAAAAACGGAAATAATACCATTAGTGTCTGTAGACTGCTTAGAAATGTCCGAAAAGTGCTGGTCTTGGCGATTTAACGGGCTCCAGTGGCCATCCTCAGCATGATTCTTCCGTTGTTTGCAGATTAGAGGAGCCATGTTGGAACCCTTGGCCTCCTGTGGCTTTAGCTCTACGTCCTGGGCCATCAGAAATGCACGTTACTAATGTTTCCATACCTTTGTATACCATACCATTGTTTAGCAAGTATTCATCTGCATCAGTCAATCAGTCAAATCCCATGAACAATCGTGCCCAAATGACTCATCGGCTACCCCTAAATGTTTTTATCCTGCAACAAATGAAGGCAAAAGTCCCAATTAAATTCTTCATAATGGCTTGTTAAATGAGCCATCACTTATAAATTGCCCCACTTGAAAGGCTGTCAACACAAAGAACGAGGGGCACAGAGTGTGTGACTCCAGAGCATCTCACATGCTTCATTTGGAATATGCATACCATTGTTTGCATATTCCGAACGCATCGCTGTCATCTACAAGTCAACAGAGATCAGCCAGCCGCAGATTACAGAGCAGCACTCACCGGCACAGCAGGCTTCTCAATCTGCTGTCCGGCAGCTTTCTGTGTGGGCCCCTTACTGTGCCGTCCTCTTTAGCTATTTCTCTTTTCAGGCTGTGGATGCGCACCTCACTGGGCATGAGGCTGCGCCCATCAGAGGGACGCGCCCAACAGTTTGAATACTGCTGCCTTAGCAGATTCCTCTGTTGCACATTCAGAACTTAACTAAGGTGATCTTCAAAAGTTAAGTGCCCCATTCTTAGTGGCACCTAACTTAGTTTTAAATTATTTGATTAAGGTATTTTAACTGTTGTGTGAACAATTGAAAAGAACACACCCTGCAATTTGTGGGTCTTCAGCTGAAGTTAGACAAACGCGTGACTTGCTTTTGTGACGCTTCCCGTCATAACAACTCAAAAGAAGTGGTAGTAATTCACAGCCCTGATGTGTCATCAATTCAAATTTCGTTGAACCATGATCCAGACACTCCCCTATCTGACTCAAGAATGAGAAAATTTGCTAGACTCGGGGCAATTTCCTACTTGGGGGATGAGGGACAGTCTATCTCACACTCTGTTGAGTGTGTGGACAGAAACAGTTGTTGTTTCTGCTGCCCCTTTGGTGAGCACCAGCGTGTAGAAACAATTTAAAAAGTCTAATAATCTGAAGAGAGTGAAGAAAGCTAATCAAGGATTCTCTCAGAAATGTCTGCGTACATTGCAGGCCAAAGTTCAAAGGGACACTGAAACGGCCATTTACCCAATCTTAAATGTAAATGGCTCTTCAAAAGCGTTGGAATCCTCTATTTTGGCCGTAGATGTAGGTGCTCAACCTAATCTTCTCAAAAGGAAAAAAGGAAGCAGAAGACAGTGAGGATAAACCCAATAGAGAATACCGAGGTTGAGCATTGATCACATACAGATGAATCACCTTCAGAAACTAATTCTATGATACCGTCTCGCTTATCGTACCATCTACAAACAGCACAAATTGGGACACTGGGGTAGATACGCTCTCTGCTCTGCGAGTGATAAGACCTCTTGTTACAAAGCGCCATTAGTTAGCCTGCTGAATAATTCCTCTACTAAGTCTCAGATTACAACAGTCCCTTGGTCTGGTAACCATTCCACAGCAGATACTTCTATTCTCATTATTGAAGTCATGTTCCGTTCAGAGGACTGTATTGCACTGAATTGGCAGGCTGTTCT
Organism: Ambystoma mexicanum; assembly: GCF_040938575.1. Taxonomy (NCBI): domain Eukaryota; kingdom Metazoa; phylum Chordata; class Amphibia; order Caudata; family Ambystomatidae; genus Ambystoma; species Ambystoma mexicanum. Next base: position 1,221,096,838 of record NC_090930.1, on the reverse strand, counting down.
TACTCTCCTCAGGGGAATTCCCTCTTTAATGTGTTTTCTGTTGACCCAGTGCATGTAGACATTGTCAAAATAGTTGTTCCATCTGACATATATTTCGTAACTCTATTCTGTCTGTTTTAGATGATCTGAGATCTCAAGGCTTTCACTTGTGTGTTCCCCTGGTGGTGTGTGCAACAATAACAATACTAACTATGAATTGCAGGGTAGACCTGAACCCATTCTACAGATGCGTATCACATGTGGGTTGGGTTGTATTAAACCCAGTTAGGTCTCTGTATGTTATACTAACGGTCCTCACTTGGACTGGGCTTGGTTGCCAGGGTGGCTAAACATGGTGGTCTCTAACGGGGGCTTGTCAGACTGGGATTCTAACATTGTACCAATTGGGAAGGTCCCTCTTGGAAATCACGTGGGAATTATCATTTATTACACAATATCCAACTGGGCAATGTGTTTATGATTGCAGACCTAATTTGTATCCAATAGCTTTTATCCACATCCTCTTTAGTATTGGATGGTTTTGTTACTTTAACCCAGAATGCAGTAAATCCTGTGATCAGAAGGCCATCAGGGGGCCTCCTCACAGCTGTTACAATGTCTTGTGGGCTAAGGGCGTCGATTTTCATGGAGCCTGTGGAGGGTATATTAGCAGTGCCTGTTGGCATTGAGGAATTGCGGTTTAATGTTCCCACTGTAAAAGTATATTGGAACAAATCTGAAATCCTCTTGAGGCCCTTCTTTAAGCATATCGAGAAGTTCTGTGTAAATTGAGAGATATGTCTGAATCGAATGATGTACTGATCTTGGGGGGCTTAAATGCCAATTCTATATGGGATGGTGATAAATTACCAGGCTGGAGCTATCCCTTATCTAAATACCACTTTCAGCAGATCGGTAGGGTTAAGCATTGGGTTAACATTTTAAATGATTAGTACTTCATTTGTGTGAATGGTAACATCTTTGGTGATTTAGCTGGGAAGTTGTACAAACTGCTCTAGGATTGAGGTTATTTTTGCCTCTGAGAACCTTTTTAAACATCGCCCACATTTCAAAATTGCCACGACAGACCGAAGTGATTACATGATGTTGCGCGCTACTTTAATCCGGGTCTGGGCGAGCAGGGAAGAATTTGGGACTGGCTAATGTGACAGTGGTAAATCAAACACATAGGTTGGTTTGATTCCCTCTGAATATTAAACGTTGAATACTTCTATTAGTGCTTATTTGGATGACAGAGCCTAGCCCAACTACCCGTGTCACCCTTCTGCATGCTCGTTGGGTCGTATGCCTGTTATTCAGCAACTTAAATGAGAAAAGAGAATTAAAATCAGGTGTGCTAGGCGGCTGGGACGTAAGGATTCCGAAAAATAAGAACGGTTTAGATATATTAAACAGTGGTATGAAAACAAAGTTAATCAAGCAAAGGTACTTTGTTCCAACATAATGGTGAAAAATGCAGCATTCATACCGGTATTTATGAAAAATACAGCATTCATACCGGTATGCCCAGCCCAATCCGATATCGGAATTAGAGTGGGTGACTGATTCTACGGCCCTATTTTACCCTATTTCTAGAAAATCGTGTGTGGACTTTGTGTCGGTTCCTTGGGCTCTCTCTTTTGATGAAGCCGATGTCCTGATTGGAATTAGAAAAAGCAATGACGCTGGGGCCCTTGACTGTGTAATAAGATGTTTAAATGCGAACCAGAGAGGTGGGCGTCCTACCTGTATCGAATATTCAAGAATATTCCTGCATTGCAGAAATTCCCCTCCACCTGGGACTGCATGTACGCAATTACCATTCTTAAAAAGGGGAATACATTGAACCCCTGCAACTACTGCCAATTGCCCTGTCAGATGCCAATCAAAACATATTTGCATCGTTGGTTCTGAGGGATCTAACATTATGGGCAAAAAATACTGGTATTCTAAAACCATTTAAGCTAGGCTTCAGGATGAGGGTTGGAACTGTGCTGCCTGGGGCACTCATGGGTTTGCCCCCACATCGGTCAGTTATTAAGGGCTAGCATGATATTTGCATCACTAATATTGGCCTATCTTTGGCCTTCGACACAGTTAACCGTGAGCGTCTCTGTTGGAAGTTAAAACAGTGGGATTCAAACCTGTGTTGCGCCGTGTTGTCTTGCTTCCAAGATAAATGCTTTGCCCCTGAGCTATCCTTCCTCCCTCTAAACACTCTACGGTTTTCCGTTCGTAGTATGAGGCAAGGTATGAGCTGGTATTTAGCGAACCACAAACTGGAAAGTGTTGAGGAATTACCTTACTTGGGATGTAAACTTCTGTCTCATCCTAATAAGCAAACATTACTTGATATGGTCAAAACCAAAGCCAATGCTCTGTGCTTTCAAATAAGGCACAGAACCTTAAATACTTTTGGAGCGTTCACCATTTTAACAGTTCGAAAATACTATGAGGGCAAAGTACTTCTGCACTTCTTTAGGGCCTGGAGACATATCAGTCTATGTTGTTCCAGTTTGACCTTTCGATCACAGAGGGGCTGATCTGGGGGCACGTCTTGTCCCTGCCGAAAAATCTTCCTGTTATTGTAATCCTGTTTGAACTGGGTCTTACCTCAATGAATGCAGGTTTACTATGGAAAAGGCTATTGTGATGTGAATTTTATGAATCCCCCTCCATTAACTTTGTTTGCAGTTTTTGGAGAACAGGCGAGTGGCACCAGTAATCCTTTTATATTAGTTTTTGCTATGGCACTGGCTTTGTGGCGACTAAACTTGATTGAAGAAATGGTGGATTTGCGAAGCCTTAAAAGAATATATCGAACCTCGATTGGTGTTATTCCCGGACTCTCCTCTCCAAATATAAGCAAGCTGCTCACTTGTCATTAGTTCATAAGCAACGAGAGGCAATTCCATTATATCTTCAACGCTTTCCTTCCACGACTGGTACAGCTACTTATACGCGCCTTGGTTTTAACCTATTAAATACTAAGGATAATCTTTATTTATGGAACAAAGCGGGCGAGCATACTCTCTTAGGACCTGAAACATTAAAACATCTGACATTGAAATGTGTGAATTTAATGCAAAAATGCTACACCATTTTGGATGATTTGTTTACATGGATTTTGTATTGAGTGATACGCTTCGGCAACAGTTTTATTGCACTACTTCCATGGCCCTCATTTTAAATTTGCTGCATATTATAAAGGCCATTGGGTTCATCCGAGTTATGTTAGGCTAGTTTAGATTGTATTGAATGAATGAGTTGTTGTAATGATAGGATAGCATTATTATCAACTTTATTTTGATGTTATTGCCATGTGTACTATAGATTGAAATGTTGTATAGGTGATTCGTTTTTCTCTTCTTTGTTTAAGGTTTATTTTGTAACATCATGGCTCCAAGTAACATTCTGCAGAAATTGTACAATTCCGCCTTCAGTGTACTCCTAGTGCCAGTTAAAATAAATTTCTTGATACCTTTTCCATTTCAATTATATAATTGCAAATGTGTCTAACGCTTTAATACATCAAGACATATTTGATCTTCAAAATGAAAGTATCTACCTTGTAGTCATTTCCAGGTTATTCAACAGGAAAACCTGAGTAATTTCCAAAAATTGTGTCCATGGTGCTGATGTGAATACAAATATACCTGTTCGTTCAGATGACAATGCTCCTGCAACACAACATGTCACACTATGTGAACATTGTTTAAAATGATTGTGTGAGATGTCAGAAACGTATCTCTTTCTCATTAGACACAATAGTTTGCTGGTACAGTAAGATAAGCACACAATATAAGTATTTCCCCATATTATTGAACTGTTTTTCTGACATGTTTAGTATATTAAACAGCAAAAGAAGTATTTAGCGCGAAGTATCAACAGATATAGCAAAATTCAATTTTTGTCTGGAACTATCATTTATATTCCTGGAGCAAATGCTTGGTATTTGACCAAATTTGCATATCCACAATGCAGTGGCCATCTGGCTCTGAAATGGAGGTGAACTTCCAGCAAAGTCTTCGGGGTGGCTGTCAAACTCAGTAGCCTTAGAAGAAGTATCCACAACCTCCTCCCCTTCCTCCTCACCTGAATCCTCAGAAGAAATTAAATGGCGGATGGACTTCTTCTTGGACTTCTTTTTTGAGGAGAGATAGGGCCGTCTGCGGTGGGAAGCCACCCTGGTTCCCTGCCAAGCAGGGAAGCAGGAGGCTTCCTTTCCGCAGGGACCGAAAACAAAAGGGAAAAAAGCGGATGCTCAAAAAAACCCTCTTTAAGTAGGAAGACAGTTCAACAGGTCCGGAAGATGAAGCGAACAAATTCTGCAGACCCAGTGACAGACGGAGGCTGTCTGATGGAGCTTTTCTGGACTGAAGACCGAAGGTGAGGCAAGTCCTTCACATGGTTCCGGAAGAGACGGGTGATGGAAACAATCCGAATGTTGGAGCAGGATCATAAACTGTAACAAGTAAGAAAGGAAGAGAAAGCAAAGGGAGCAAGCGGGAAGACAGGAGGACCAGAACGGCAAAGAAACGCAGTGGAAAGAAGGTAAGAAAAAACAGAGCGGCCAGGGGATGCCGCGAGGTAAAAACAGGAGAGAAGGGACGGCAAATGAGTGCCGTCAGGGGCCCAAGGGGCTGAGTGAGAAGCACGGAGGAAAAAACACACGGAGAAAGCAATGAAGTAGAATAACATAGTTGCAACGCGTCGAACCCGGAAGAGGGCGGAGCTCAAGTAGTGAAAGCCAGGAAAACAGAGCAAAAACTAGAGCGGGAAACCCGGAAGTGGACAGAAAACCCGGAACATTCTAATGGCGCCGCCAGCGCCAGGCGTTCCATAGCTCCCACCGACAACTAGAAACCGGCAGCATGACAGCATGCCCCCTCCCCATGGAGACCCCCCCAGGTTTGCCCGGAAAGAGACGGTGAAACCTCTGAACCAAAGATGGGGCATGAACATGAGAGACCGGTTCCCAGGAGTCCTCAGAATGGGGGTACCCCTTCCAATTGATGAGATATTCCAGGTGCCCTCCCCGAAAGCGGGAGTCCAAAACGGAGGCCACCTCATACTCCTCCGGGGGTAAAGCAGCAGGGATCGGCACAGCCGGTAGGGAGAGATGATAGGGGTCCAGCCTATACTCCCTTAAGAGAGAGGAATGAAAGACAGGGTGAAGGCGGTGCATATGTTTGGGTAGTGAAAGCCGATAGGCAACAGGATTGATCCTGCGCAGTATGGGAAAAGGTCCTAAGAACCTGGGAGACAATTTAGAGGGATGCAACCAACGCGGGAGGTATTTGGTGGATAACATACCTTAGTCCCCTTCTTCCAAGCGGGGGAGGGCAAGCGCTTGGGGTTACTCTGATCGCAATAGCGCTGGCTACTAGCCCGTAGACTATGGACAGCAGTTTTGTGGGCCTCTGTCAAAGTAGTGAGAAGAGAATCCACAGAAGGAACAGTAGAAGGAGCAAGACACAGGGAAGGAGTAAAGCTGTGATGATACCCATAGGAACAGTAGAAAGGACTAAGACCAGTGGCACTGTGTACAGAGTTATTGTAGGAAAACTCAGCAGTAGGGAGAAGGATAACCCAATTGTCCTGCTGATTGTTGGTGAAGCAGCGTAGATATTGCTCAAGGGTGGCATTCGTTCTTTCCGTTTGTCCATTGGTTTGGGGATGGAAGCCGGATGATAAGGCACGTTCAATGCCCAGCCTCTCACATAATTCCCGCCAGAAGCGTGATGTATACTGCAAACCCCTGTCAGAGATTATCTTGTCAGGAGTGCCATGCAGGCGGAAAATCTCTCTGGCGAACATGGTCGCCATCTGAGCAGCGGTGGGTAACCCAGCCAGAGGTGTGAAATGGGCCATTTTAGAAAAACAATCAACTGTAACCATGATGCAGGAACATCCTTCAGAAGCTGGCAGATCGACGATGAAATCTGTCGAGATAAGACTCCAGAGTCTTTTCGGCACCTCACCTTGCTGTAGGAACCCAATGGAACGTTGAGTAGATTACTTAGATCTACAGCATATAGGACAGGAGCGAACATATGAGACCACCTCTTTAGACATGTTAGGCCACCAAAAACTTCGCCGAAGCAGTTCCAGGGTGTTCTTTACCCCCCTGTGCTCGGCCACAAGATTGTCATGACACCATTTTAGCGCAGTGCGCCGAGTCTGCGAATCGAGTAGGTAAAAACGTTGTTGTTTGAATCCCAAACCATCCTGGATGGTTATGCCTTCCGAGCGTAGAGTAGTGAGAGGAAGACCATCAGACTGAGTAACTTGACGTACCTTCTCCAAGAAAGCATCGACGGTACATAGGAATTTGACGTCAGAAAGCAACAAACTGGGAAGTTCCCGGGCATGACCACCGGGACATGGTCTCCTGGAAAGGGCATCTGCTAGAATATTCTTTGATCCCGGCAGGTAGGTCAGAAGAAAGTCATATTGTGAAAAAAAATAGGCCCATCGGGCCTGGCGGGAGTTGACGCACTCCATATTCTGCAGGACTTTGAGATTTTTGTGGTGTGTTCTGATCTCGAATGGATGAATAGCCCCTTGCAGAAGGTGTCGCCATTCTTCACAAGTACTCTTCATGGCCAGTAGTTCCTTCTCGATGACTGAGTAATGAGTCTGACTGACATTCAGGGTCTTCGAAAGGTAGGCCACCGGGTATTCGTGACCAGCATGTTCCTGTAAGAGAACTGCCCCCAAGGCAGCTGAAGAGGCATCGGTTTCCACTATAAACCTTAACCCTTGGTCCGGTTGCCGGAGAATGGGAGCAGAGCAAAACTTCTTCCTTAACAGTAAGAAGGCTTGGTCAGCTTCTTGAGTCCAGGAAAAGGGTTGGAAGTTTTCTTAAGTAGTCTAGTAATGGGAAGAACCATTTCCGAGAATCCCTGAATAAATTTGGATAAAAGTTTGCAAGACCAAGGAACTTTTGAATCTCCTTCACTGATCCCGGAGGAGGCCAACCCAAGATAGCTTCGCTCTTGGCTGGATCCATGCGAATGCCTTCCGAGGACAGTATGAAACCAAGGTAAGATACTTGAGGGACTCCAAAGACACACTTTTCTGCATTAGCTTTGAGGTGGTTGTCTTGTAGCCTTTTAAGAACTTGGAGGAGATGAGTGTTGTGGATATGGGCGGATTTCGAGTATATCAGAATATCATCGAGGTAGACAATAACACAATGAAAGAGAAGATCCGAGAAGGTTCGATCCATAAAGCGCTGGAAAATTTATGGCGCATTGACCAAGCCGAAAAGCATGAAACAGTACTCATAATGTCCAAACGGAGTGCGGAACGCAGTCTTCCATTCGTCTCCTGAATGGATGCGCAGAAGATGGTAGGCTCTTCGGAGGTCTATTTTGGAAAAGATCCGCGCTCCCTGAACCGCCTCCAGAATATCCCTTATGAGAGGCATGGGGTAACGGTCTCTTATCGTTACTTGATTGAGGCCCCGGTAGTCGATGCGAGGTCGTAATTCATCAGAACCTTTCTTCGGCACAAAGAACAGGGATGCCCCTGCAGGAGAGTGGGAGTGTTGTATGAGACCGTGTTGTAGGTTGGAGTCAAGGTAGTCCTTTACTACTTTCCTCTCCTTGAGGGAAAGAGAGAACATTCGTCCAAATGGTACCACCGCATTGGGTACCAGGGTGATGTGGCAATCCTCAGGCCGATGCAGAGGTAGTTCTTGTGGGCCCTCATCAAGAAAGACTTCGTGATAGAGAAGACACTCCTTGGGAATGTTGTTCACAGATAACACATCTGTCAGGGTCTGAGGTTCAGGCAGTGTGTGGACTGTAGCAGCTAAAGGTTGTATTGAGCAGAATTTTTTACAAAAACTAGAAGAGAAAGTCAATTGGTTCTTGGTCCAATCAATTGTAGGATTATGTTTCCGCAGCCAGGAAACCCCCAGAATGACGGGAAAATGAGATGCTTGGATCAAGTCAAATTGGATGGTCTCAGTATGATGAAGCACCTTCATTATCATGGGAGAGGTAGCGTGAGTGATGAGACCGGAGGTTAAAGGCGTGCCATCAACACCCTCAACCTTTTGGTCTTCTTCCTTCTCCAGGCGGCTAATACCTGTCTTGTCTGCCCAGACGACGTCCATGAAGCATCCTGCCGCCCCACAGTCTAGTAGCGCTAGGACTTTGAATGTCTGATGTGAGTGGTTCAACTGGACTGCGATAAACATGAGACGGTTGTTTTCGGTGGCGCTGACTGTTGGTGTGATAGACAAAGAGACATAGGGACCGGAATATCCCCCTCGGTAACTGGTCCCCACTAGTTCTGAGGTATGGCGTTTCCCGAGCTGCGGGGTGGTACATCTGGGCAATCCCTTAAAACATGGGTGTTGGAACCACAGTACATGCAGAGATTGAGGTCTCTGCGCCGCTTTTGTTCTTCGGCCGTAAGTGGGCCTCTAGTGGTTCCAATCTGCATGGGCTCGTCTTTCGTTGAACCCGTAGGAGAGCGGCAAGACGGAGCTGGGTCAGCGAAATTTTGAGACCCACGTTGCCTCCGACGCTCAGACCGTCTTTCAGATAGCCGGAAGTCGAGCTGGATGACAGTAGCCCAGAGTTCAGAGAGTGTAGAAGGATGATTAACTCTGGCTAGTTCATCCTTAAGGTCTTCTCTCAGACCTCGACGAAAGATAGTATACTGAGCATTCTCCTGCCAACCTGCATCAGCGGCCACCCTCTTAAAGCGGGATATGTAGGACAAAAGGGCCATGTTTCCCTGACAAATGTCTAGTAGCTGTTCACTGGCTACTAGGGTAGTCTCTTGTCGTTCAAACACCAGCTTGAACTGGGCTGTGAACCCAGCATAATCTTGAAGGAGAGGACTGGCACTAGTCACCAAAGGGGCTGCCCATGACAGGGCATTCCCGTAAGATTAGAAACCAGAAACCCTATGAGGGCTTGGTCTGCAGCATAAGTATGGGGTCTGAATGTGTAATAGATCACACAAGCCTCCATGAATTCCTTGAATTTGTTGGGAGAATATAAGGCAGAAGATAAGAAGTGTAGCAACATGAAAGGAAAGAAAGGGATTGGCTCTGTAAATATTAAAGACATGGACATGGCAGTTATGAACTAAAGTAGAGTTGTGGGAAGAGAAAGTGAAAGACACTGCTTAGATCTCTAGCAGAAGTAGAGATGGGGAAGATGTGGGAACAAGAGGCCAGGAGGAAGGGGGTGGGAGGCAAGAAAGAAGGTAACTTCAGTCTTAGGGGGATTAAGATAAAGACAGCTAGACGGCATCCGAAATTGAATATAAGAGTGGTGGCTTTAAACAATGCTAAGAAAAGCATCAGTGAAAGAAGAGAAGGGAAAAAGATCTAAGTGTCACCCACATAAAAGTGACAGGAAAGAATGAAGTGGTCAGAGCAGAGAAGGGAAATAGAATCATTTATTTATTTTATTTTTACATTTATAATGCGCCGAAAGCCTGCAGGCATCAGGGCGCAGGAGCAGAGAGAAAAAGATGTACACAGAAATTGGCTTAGAATTACTCAAAAAGGACTGTCTTCAGTCTTTTCCAGAACGGCAAATGTTTTTTTTCCCCATAGTTAGGTCTTTGGGGAGACGATTCCACAGAGCTGCCGCTTGTAACTGAAAAGATTTACCCAGACCCTTAACACGTTTACTCTTCGGAACAGCCAGGCAGACAATATCACTAGATCTAGTCACTCTCGTGGGGCATTGAACTCTAGTTGCGTCCTTAAGGTAGCTAGGCGGCTGGCCATATGGGCAATTGTGCACAATAGTGCATGCTTTAAAGTGAACTCTGGCTGTCACTGAAAGCCAAAGCAGACCTTTAGGGTGCTCAGTGATATGCTCTCTTCTAGAGAACCCTTTAATAATGCGCACTGCATCGTTCTGCAAATTGTGTACCCTTTGCCAACAGCCCCTGCCGGCGCCAACCAGGAGCACACTGCAATAATCAATGCGAGGCATAATTAAAGCCCTAACTATAGCGGTGCAATTAGTCTCTGATACCAAAGGTTGAACTAATCTAAGTAGTCATAGGGCCTCATTACAAGGTTGGCGGTAAGGCAAAAACGATGCCGGTATGGTAATACCAGCATCGTTTACCGCTCCGGTGTATTCTAACCTGGCAACCCGGTATTAGCGGCACCCTAAATAATGGCGCTGCTAATAGCGGCATGGGCGCGTACACAGACCCCTTCGGGGAGCAAATACCGGCATGCCGGTAATAGGGGGACATCCCAACCCACGCGGACATGCAAATACCGGCATCGCGAAGCCGGTAATCACGGGCTCCACGATGCCGCCCATACAGGCATTGCGGACCACCCGCAAACAGGAATCAGGAAACAAGCCAACTGCCACAGGTGCACACAATCCCCACAGCTGGAGGCAATGGAGGCTGGGCCAGTATAAAATAAGCACACCCACACACCACACCCCTTCCAACACCAAATTGCCACCACTAGCTGTTGCAATCATGGCGCTTGAGTACATGCCAATACTGCTACAACTACAGCAACAACACCAACTACAACAACAACTACAGCAGCAACAACAGGCAGCACAGAGGAGACGCAGGAGGAAAAGGAGGGTGAGACAGACCGGGACACCATCACCACCATAGTGGACTTGATACACAACGACATAGGCAGCCTCATAGAAATACGCACTGCCATCCCCCCGCTACTAAAGGTGGTGTCCGTGCTCCACTTCCTAGCCACAGGCACCTATCAACACACAGTGGGGCAGCTGCATAGCATTTCCCAACCACTTTTTTCACGCATGTTGAACCAAGTGCTGGATGCCCTCCTGAAGCACGCAAGCACCCACATATCCCTACCACGGACTGGCCAGGAGATAGCCACCACCAAAGTAGGCTTCCATGCACTGGCAGGCATGCCCAATTGTGCTGGTGCCCTGGACTGCACCCATGTTGAATTGATAGTCCCCCATGCCATAGAGGCGGTGTACCATAATCACAAGCAATACCACTCCATCAATGTGCAATGGCATGTGACTCCAGCAAGATCATCACACATTGCTGCCCCCAATATCCCAGATCAACACATGATGCCATGGTACTGCGCAACTCCACCCTACCCCGTCACATGGAGCTACATGCTGGACCACGTGCCTGGCTGCTTGGTGAGGTGCACAACTGGGCCATGGCAGTGCTCTGGGGTACTGATGTGTAGGGATGCATACTCCACCTGGTTGGGAAAGGGGTTGGGGATGCATACCCCACCTGGGTGGCAATTGTCGGTGATTGGAGAATGCATGCAGAGCTAAACACTCCAGACCTGAACCTCACAAATGGAACAAGACACATCACTGGCACAAATTAAACAAATAATGCATATCGATGACAACAAGTAAGAGGCACAACCAGGCCACCATGGTAATGGCAAGCAATGCATGACTGTACAGGATGGCAACTGGGCCAATGTGGCTAGTGTGACCAGGCATAGAACTAACTGCTTGAATGGGAGGCTAAACATTGTCGTACTACCACAGTACATCCGCCTCAGCATGCATGATTACACCCTCCATCATATATTGAAAGCCATCCAGACTACCACACCTCATAACAGTTTAGAATGCATCTAGGTGACAATTTTGCATACGTACAGGGACATGTGCATGTCCACACCAAATTGATGCCGCCATGACTGTGCTCGCTGAAGGTGCCAGCTCAGAGTGACACACACCTATTTGTATTTGCTTGCAGGTGACAGAGGATATCCTTTGAGGCCGTGGCAACTTACCCCTGTGCGTAAACCTCAGAATAGCCATGAAGAGGAGTACATTCGTGTGCACACCCACACCCGTGTTGTGATAGAGCAGACCTTTGGCCTGTTGAAGGCGCGTTTCTGCTGCCTAAGCAGGTCTGGTGGGGCACTTCCTATATAGGCCTGAGAAGGTGGCAAAGATCACCATGGCCTGTGTCATGCTGCACAACATGTGAATCCGGAGGAATGTACCACTGCCACCTGACATTGACATGCATGCCCAGGGTGAGGATGATGAGGATGGAGACAGAGGTGAAGTAGCCCCCCTGCTAGTACATGATGCATGGGATGGCCATGCAGTACGCCAAGCACACATTCACGAATACTCCAGACCCACAGGGACTATGAAAGACATGTGTCAGTCAGACACTGGGCCAATGTGGACATGCACACAGGGAATGTTGGGAGTTGGGCACTGAACATCGTAACACATTAAATGGATGCACACGAAAATAACAATGTCCAGCCATGGATTTTTCTTACGACGTGTGTATTATTTACAACAGCAAAAATGTGCCCACTCCCCCATCCCTAACCCCCCAACAAACTCCCAGACCCCCCAACAAACTTCCAGACCCCCCAACAAACTCCCAAACCCCCCACCAAACTCCAAAACCCCCCACCAACACCAATAACCCCAATAGAGTCCACAAGATGCACCTCTTCACCCCCAACCTTGTGTCCCACTCCCACTGTCCGCCCACACTACTTCCGGGACTTCTTCCTGTCTGGAGGTGGCATTTCAGTGTGCCTTGCACTCCTATGTGTCTGGCGCACTGGGCTGGTGGGGGTCAGATGAAGCTGGTGTGGGGGTTGTAGGTGAGTCGCTGGCAGGTTCCACACCTCCTGCAAGCCGTGGCCGCTGCATATGGAGCAGCATTGAAGTCAGCACCTGTGTCACCGCCCCCAGGCAGTCCCTCATTAGCCGAGCCGATGCATTAACAGCGGCTGTGTTAGCTGCGATGGCCGCTGTGGTCCCCGCAATTGCTGTGGCAATACCCACCCCTGGTTTCCTCCCCGTCCGCTATGTACTGGCGGAGTAGGTCTAACATGGCCTCCTGTCGGGTCTCCACCGTCTACAATCGTGTCTCCAGGGTTTTGGAGGGGGCTGGAGTGGTGGGTTGTGCAGTCACGTGGACGGCATTTTCGGGACTGTACTCATCAGAGGTGGGTCGGACACAGTCACAGAGGCAGGGATCAGCTTCACTGCAGGTGGGTGACTTCAGGTGTTGGGGCAAGGGGGTGGGCACGGGGCTCTGGGTGGCTGGGCATGTCACCTCAGTGTCTCCCTCAGGCTCCACACTGGCATCAAGTTCTTCCCCAGTGGAGGCGGGTGCTTCCAGGGACTCCCCTTTGACAGGTGTGGGTGTGGCCTGCTGGGTCAGTAGTGTGTCAGACACACTGGCAGCAGGTGTTGCTGGCTGTGTCCCAACTCGCACAGGCACACTGGCAGTGGCTGTGGCCTGCTTGCCTCCAGCAGAGGTGGTGGTGGTAGCCCTCTTCTTAGGGTGTGAGGAGGATGCCCTCGTGGTGGTCTTCTGGGTTCCTTCTTCCTCATCGGTGCTGGTGGGTAGAAGAGATGCAGCGCATCAGTGATGGTGTGACATGGCAGAGGCATACGATGGTGCTGTTCATTATTAATTTGATCATGCATTCATGTCTTACAGGTGTGTCACGCAGGGTATTCAGAGGGGGCATGTTAGCATTCACTGTATGGCAGGTGGCATGCCGTAGATATGGGGTTTGTGTGTTGGGTTACATGGGCACGGTCCTGGTATGTTGCCCGTGTGTAGGTTATGGGATTGGCACTCAGCATGCATTTCTGTGTGGCAGGGTTTGGGCCGCAATCCTGACTTGGATATGTCGATGTGGGTGTAGGGACATACATTGCCTTGCCTAGCCTCACATCCACATCACTAGTGCTAAGTCATGTTTTCCCCCACAGGGATGTGCAGGGTCACTCACCTCTTTCTGTGGATGATGCCACACCCATCTCCATCCCTCCGAATCCCTCTATTGACTCAGGATCTATAAAAGTGCTGGCAGTCTCATCCCAGGGCATCAGCTTAGCAGGTGAATGTGGACCCCCACCTGTCTACATGGCCGCCCTCCTGTTGCTCGATAGGATGTTTTGCACCCTCAAGCGGAGGTCGTCCCACCTCTTGCGGCAGTCACGCACGGTGCGTGGGGTGGTCCCCACGGCCGACACCTTCCGGGCAACCTCCTGCCAGATTTCCTTTCTCCTCATCTGGGCTTCTCGCTTCATATCATTGCTTTTCATTATGGCTGCATGTGCAGCCAGAGTGTCGGCAAGCATATTGAGCTCAGCATCTGAAAAACGCTTCTTCCGCTGCCGGGTGGTCGTCTTCCGGGTGGCCTTGGACATCCTCAGGGTTTTTCAACACAGCATGACACGAAAATACTGGTGGTTAGGGAGGATAGCAATGGATTGTGTTTTTAAAGATGGCCGCCGGCCCATTTCCCATTCCTGCACGATGAAGTAATTTCCGGGTCCGGTTTTGTGAACCCGGTATTAGCATGGTGGTAATACCGGGCCGGTATTTAGGGGTTGCTCTGAGGCGGTGCTAGTATCGGCGGTGCCGGTATCGGCGGGTCCCGTGATGCCGCTATCGGGTGGTTGGAGGGCATTTAGCGGCATGCCGGTATTACCATTACCGGCATGGGGGTTTGCATGTGCTTGCGCACTCGTAATCACCCGCTATTAGCGGGTTCATACGAGCACGGACCCGCTCTTACTGGCATGCCGGTAATGAACCCGTTTTTACCGGGCTACTCGTAATGAGGCCCGTAGAGAGTATTGTGCCTTGTTAATGGTATGTTGAACTTGGGGTACTGAACTTAGTGAAGCTTCTAGGACAACTCCCAGAGTCTTAACTTTAGAGACTACATTGATGGGCTGACTTTGGATGACAAAGCTTGAGTACTCACTCCCCAATTTAGTACAAGCTTGAGTGGAGCCAAAAATCAGTACTTCTGTTTTGGCTGTGTTGAGGCACATGCCAGTGTTTACCATCCAACTCTGAATGCTATTGTAAATTCCAGTGATGAGGTTCCTATCTTCTTCATAATTCCCACTGAGATTGATGATCAGCTGGGTGTCATCAGCATAATTAGAAAAACTCACTCCCAGAGAATCGAGAAGAACACACAAGGCAAGGCAGAAAATCTTTAAAAGTGTTTGTGACAAGCAAGCTCGCTGTGGTACACCATATTGCAGCTTTTCTGGCTTACATGTAGCCTCACCCCAGAAAATAGTAGACAGTATAGTATGTAAGGATGATTCAATCCAATTGCTTGATTGTCTGGAGTGTAGACTTTCTGATTTTCCATATGTTCTTGTAATTGTGTGGTGGCCACCTTGTCCACAACCTTCATGAGTAACAGAACATTTGTAATAGGCCTGTAGTTAGAGTAGACCTTCTGATTCAGCCCTGATTTTGTTAACAGTGCGGTTACTGCCACGTTTTTAAGTGAGTCAGATATGCAACTATCTCTGAATGTAGCGTTGACAAAGTGAAACAGGAAAGGCAAAAAAAGGCTAAGATGTTCCAAAATTATTTTAGCTGCAAGATTTTCCCCTTCATAGGTAGTAGGATTCACGTTACAGTATAAAGTGAAGAGTGGGGGCCAAGAACAGATACTTGGGAAATGCCAATTTGAACAGCTACAAGCGGCAGGATATTGACAGACCAAGAAACAGAGTAATTTCTGTCTTATAGATAGCAGCAAAACTACTGGAAGACAGACCCAAAAAGCCAAAGATGAGGAGAGAATAGAAAGAAAAATAGAGTTGTCAACAGTGTGAAAAGCAGCAGATAAACTTTAGAGCACAATATTGATGAGAGTTATGGCGAACCAGAGGAAGGAGTCTGATGACTTAATACAATCTTCAAAGTGATCTTATCAAAATACAAATAAAACTGTTAACTTGCCATATTTCTATGAGGGAAGTTCCATACCTGTCTAAAATGAAAACTGCGGGTGCTCGTTAGTGTCCAAAAGTAAAAAGATCTTCGCCAGAATCCTTACCAACTAACTGGCCCTACTACTTTAGAAACAAGCAGAAAGAAGGAGACCAGGACATGGCCTCTGCATTACATTTACATTTATTTATTTATAACGGGCAGAATTGACCGTAGGCATGATGGCGCACTTATACAAACAGAAAAACAGTGTACATAATCAAGACACAAAAAAGACAGCAAAAAACACTCCTTGCGAGCAGTACACCTCAAGGCGATCAATATGGCAATAGCTTAAAAATCAATTAATCATAATGATGATAATATTGAAATTTAAAAAAAGACGCTTCAGAGAATCAGATCACAACTCGTTCCCCCTCCTGGGAAGGTATTAACACATATTTAGGTATAGAGGAAGATTACTAGACCCACACCCCACAAGGACACAGTCCCTTTTTGATTGCGGGCACCATTTCCTCAGGTCAATCCTACGTAGAATCTTAATGTCAGCCAATCTGACAACTCCCGGCCCTGTTCTTTGATGCAGCCATGCGAGCACCCAATTACGGAGTGCTTCTCTAGGCTCATTGCCTTCTACTTTCTCAATATTAGTAATGACTAAGTTCCTTTGATCTATCACAAAGGCTTGTATGCTCCTGTCTTTAATTTCCTGGCATTTGAGACGTTTTTATGCGTAAGCTCCGAGAAGTCACCAAATTGAGTTTTACTTTTGCCTCCAAAGCTTGATTGGCAGGTTTTAAGCAAAGTTTATGATTGGGTACAAAAAGAGGAGGGGAACAGCCCAAGATATGTCCACCGGAGCTGATTTGTCCTTATCATCAGAGGAGGGAGTTATCCCAGAATGACCTGGAAGACCACCCCTAGACAGAGTAGTTTGTGATGCTTGATCCGCCCTCTCTCGTGGTATATTATCTTGAATGGCATTGTCAGACTTTGACAGCTGTGAGCAGGTAGTCGGGTTGTGTTGTACATCTGTCTGGATTACGGAGTTCACTTTCGGTGGGCGTAAAACCCACACAAAATCATCTAATCAGTCCACCAAAGAAGATCAATCAGTGAGACTGTTACATAAATGAAGCTCATTAAATATGCTCACCTTCAGGTGAGACCACTGGGTGTGAACATTATTATCTAAAAGGAGGTTATCAGACCCAGTACCTCGTAGTGAGGTTGTGGGTGAAGTTGTTTTATGATCCGTATATTTCTTAATCCCTCCTAAAAGTAGAGTAACCGCTGGGGAAATGCTTGAAGCAATGATGTCAGTGCTGCCCCTCACTTGAAAAACCTTTCCGGGATAGCAGGACCTGTGAATCCAGGATTTGGAGAAAGGCAGTCCAGATCCTCCATTAAGCATGTGCCGGGGGTGACGCCTAAGTTGATCTTATTCACATTGAAGGGGAGATTAAAGCCCACACCTAGCAACCTCTTTCTCCTTCAAATACTCAATTCAAGGACCTCAAAGACGCGGTCCATGACACGAGGAGGAAACGAGGCCGCTACACCCGCATCAACATCAACTGATGGTAAGACGAGGTCTGAGCTTAGCTCTGGGACAAGGTTTTTACAGTCTAGCTTCCTGAAGAGGAGGCCTTAATACCTCTTGATTCCCAATTGCAGTCATAATATAAGACGAAAGCTTCTGATAAAAGTAGATGCCCCTGGTCCCCTCGGGTTTTAAGCACTCAACCTACAGCAGTGAATGCAGCCGTAAGTCACTAAGACCCCAGGCTATGATGAACGGTGCTGGCCAATACTACACTGCAAGGCTGTGAACTTTTATAAAGCCAAACATACAGTAAACCCAGCCCGCGAACCTACCAGAGAGCTTTCCCAACAGAAACAATGCTGGAACGGAAGCTTACTCCCGGCAGTAACGTGACTTCTGCCTGGCACAACACTTGGATGTTATCGATAGTTCCGAATGCTCTACAACAGTTCACTTGTTTCTTGCAGACATTGTTCAAATGAAAATGTCATCAAGAAATTGGGCCTCATTATAAGTTTGCCGGTCCGGTAGTAACAGCGCCGCTAAGCTACTGGCACCGTTACTACCGGACCGGCAAACTTCTAGTTCTGTTCGCAGGTGCCTTTTTGCCCACCAGGTCTGATCTAGCGGGGGTACGGGCACCCACGAACAGAACATGTCAGATGCACTGGCGCCATTCACAAATGGTGCCGGTGCATCCGGCTTCCCCATTCCCATTGAGCCCTATCAGGCTTAAATGGGAATGGGGAAGAAGATTTTACGATGCCCGCGAATGGGTAATTACCGCAAAGGCCATAATGACCCAGTAATTGCCCATTCGCAGGCACTGGAAAATAAATTATACCGGTGGCAGCTGTGCTGGTTTTACTGGCACGGCTACCGGCAGTATCAAAATGAGGCCCAGTTTCTTTGAACACAAGTCTCTTGAGAGAACGTCTGTGGCTCTTGGACTCCGCAAAGTCCTACGGCTCTCTGGCAGACTTGTACACTCTCAGCCACATACTTTGTGTAGGCCACTTGCCCACTCAGCTTTCTCAGGTTCCGTAACTAGATTTTCATAGGGTGCTTGCCCATTTGGGTTTCTCAGGATTCTGTAACCTTGTCGGCTTTCCCAGCATGTATGCAAAGAGTTTGTGTCCTTCTCGATCAGAATCAATAGTGTGCTTGCCCGTTCAGTTTTCTCAGTCTCCCCCATAAACTTGTGAATTCTATTAACCTTAATTCAAAGTGATGGTATCACTATTGCTCGGATTCACGCAGGGCATTTGCCTATTTGGGTTTTTCAGGCTCCCATAAACTAGTAGGTTCTCCCAACTTGGGTTGACAGTATCAATTTTTGGGTGTTGTCAATCATTCTGGTTAAGGGTTCATAACGCAAATATGTTACTATTATGGGGCATATGGTTCAAGGACAACAAAGTAAAGATAGTATCCATGGCATGGGAAACGTTGCAAGTTTGGCTTATAATGTGTGAGATAAGTAAATCAAAGAGATGCATGAGATGCCGTTTTGGGTTCTAAGGTGGCAAAGTCAATACAGCGACTAAACAGCCCTTATAATAAAAATGTGGCAGGTAGTTTCAACATGCAACACAAAAGAGATGTATGGAGCATATTTTGAGCTTCATTTTTTAATTCCAACATAAAGAGCCAGTGCAATTTTCCATATAGATATATGTCCATAGTAATGAGACATGCCTACCCAGCATTTTATCCATCTTTGCTAGTACTCAAAATAAAAATGCCTTTGAAATTAACTGGGTGTATCCAGCGGTATAGAAAATGGAAGAATTTGTTCTCCCGGCGTGATGACATCATCACACGCTATTGTGTGGTGAAGTCATCACGCTACTCAGTGATGTCATCACGCACTACAAGCGCAAAGAGATTTGCGTTCCTTGAGAGAAACGAACAGTAATGACAGCTGTTGGACATTCACTCTAACCCATGGAATGTGAGGATTATACAGGGGTACATTAATAAGGATACATTAAGAGGGATATTATGCTTTAGTCCTTTGGGCATATTTACAAGTCTTAGGTGGGGGTTGCTTTTAGGAGTCCACCTGTAGAACCAGTATCCCTCTGAATTACAGAGAAAAGACCTTCCCTTCAGAAAAAAAGACAATCTTGAATGTGAGGACATTTGTTATCCTGATAGGAGCCTATGGGCATATGACTATTAGATCTCAATACTTAGGAATTGTTTTATGTGTTGTAGTGAGATCCGGCACCACGAAGGGAAGTGAGCCCTGACCCAATACCATACCATTTGAAAAGGACATGGCAGCACTTTTCCTTGAGGTAAGACTCTAGCACAGGAGAGAAGAGTTTTAGGAAAATGAATGCAACTTTAGTTAAGTTGTTTTCTTTTCATTTTTTTTTTACAGGGAAACAAGAGGATAACTGACTGTTACCTCAGTACCAATGAGGGCAGCGGAGTACAACACATGTAGGTGTTTGGCGGCATTGGCAAGGAAACTCAAGAGTCCTGCCAAGGTACAATGAATATAGCTGTACTATGGAACCCATGGGGAAAGGGTTTATCTGATAGGTCTACTTCCCACCAGATAAGACTGGTGATAATCAAACAGCAAGATCATGGAAAACAACAATGCAGGTTTTGCGAACAGAAAGGAATAATTGAATCTTTACATCACATCATCATGATGTGCCCGAAACTACAGGAAGAAAGAGCCCTATGTAGATCATACTTTAACACCGGCAAAGAGGTGCACACCCCAGAAGAGCGAAGGGTGCAAATACTGCTGGGTCAAGATAAAAAGCTGATTTTTATTATAATAACATTTTGGGAAAAGAACATGAAATCAGCACCAGTCTCAACCAACAGCTCTGAATTTATAGATCGATAAAAGTCAGGAATGTTGTCTCTAAGAATCATAACTAAATGAAACAGTGAAAGAAATGTACAAGAAATGAAAAGTGTATGTATAAACTAAATCATTTTAATAAAAATAAAATATGTATGATAGGTCTAATTACAAGACTAAGTGAAGCAATTTGTCTAATTATAGACATGTGTGTATTTTTATACCTAATACGGAATCCCTCCAAGAAACAAGGGAGAGAGAATTAACCAAGAAAAGATTTAACCATATGTTACACCCATGATGTCTGGCATAATGGAGCCGATAGAAGGAGAGAAGAGGATCGAAAGTCGGAACCCTCCCGTCCCTTGCACACTGTCTTTAATCCACCAAAGAGGTGGTAAATAGTTATAGATATATACTTATATGAATTAATTGGAGGATTTTGCAAAGAGTTGCTTTTCAAATAGTTATTTATATAAATACTCTATGAATGTAGTTTGTATAAAACAAACGAGTATATTAATCACATGTAGAGGAAATATAACAATAAGCAAAAGCACATTCCTCAAATTCAATACATAGATGACTTTACGCGTTTCAAGGGAGATCCCTCTTCATCAGAAGCCTGAATTGAACGGACTCACTGATTCGTACTGAAGGGACTACTTATGAAGCATAATTCAAGCCGCTAGAAAGGACTTTGTAAAAATGAAGACGTGGACGCCTGTTGTGGCGGGAGTCATTCTGGAGTGGTGCCTGAGTTTTCAGGCATCTCCCTGGTCCTAATGTGTATGCGCCCCGCCCTGAGGGTGTAGAATGGTGTGATGCTGCTCAGGAAGTGGTACTTGCTTATGAGACTGCCCTATGAAAGTTGGAGGTGCGTTTTGGAAAAAGGGCCTGGGTCCTCTGGCTCGTACAAGGCACATGGGTCAGGCAGGTTGGTTACACTTGTCCCCAGTGTAAAAATGAAGACACACACTGGTGGATTGAGTGACTTCTTTAATGTAACCAACCTGAGCCCAGCGGGACTCTGCCTTCATATCTCCATAACTTCCCAACAACCAACTATGGAATACAGAACGCTCAACACGTAAATAAACAACCAAGTGAAGCAAGTCTGGAATCCTATAGCCGTAGAATTCCACACAAGTACATAACATGTTACAACAGACTTCCATGTCTGCTCTTTTAATACAATTGCAAACATCAATCATAGACCAAGCCACCACGAATGAGAGTCTGCTGCATCTGCTCTGGAAAGCAGAAGCTCAGCAGCTGTATTTTAAACTCTTGGTCACCACCAGGAAGCTTAGGCAGTCCACCAAACAGAACAGGTAAGAGAAGGCTTATCGCATCTCGAGTTTTCAAGGACTAGATCCCGGTTTTGTCAGAGACAGAATAATAAAGCCTTGTGCCCGCAAAATAAAACCTTCTGCTTCAGATGGAAGGCCAGGAATAAACATAAACCAACAATGAGATCTCCAGCATTTGAATCCACTGGTGAAATTGCTTTCTGTGGTCCCGAAAAAGACCCCATGCAGCCTGCTGCGTTTATTTTGAAAAAGACACTAGTGCCGTTTCAGCAAGCTTCAAGATAATTGTCCTTTTGTTCCACTATTAATAGTTTTGTGAAGAGGAGGAGGTGGGGCAGAGGTGGTGGCAGCCGATGGGACAGAAACTTGTACAAGTTGGGCTACTAGTATAAGCGTATCAACAAAGTTTAGGAGATCACGTATAAGAACAATACGCTTTGTTGTGATATTTGCTTTCATGCTTTTAAGTTTTTTTTTATATATTCAAATTCATTGTCTGTGTTGTCAATTGTATATTTGTGTATGAACATTTGAAGTGTATTATTTCTTTATATTGATTTGCATTAAGTTGGTTTATGTAGAGTTAGCAAACTGAGGGTTTGTTATTTGTTTAAGACGCTGTAGATTTCCTGTGTTCCTTGGATACATTGGACACACACTGATATACCTTCCTTTGGTTGCTGAATCCTTAGTGTGACCCACTCAGTAGGAAGGCATGGAGTTCACAGTGCGAGGACCGTTGTGAGATACATTGACAGTATCTGTACCTTTCAGTGTTAGTATCTGTGTGAAGGCGTTCAATTCCCTGGTGCTGCTTCTCTCTGCAGCTAACGTGCTTCAGACATGGAGCTTAGGGATTCAGGCTCACCCTGGCAATCTGGTATCAGTGTCAGTTGCTGGGTCTCAAGCCCACCACAGCTCTCTTGTGTTTGTGGTACCAGAAGAAATGGATGCCTCCCATCTCAGCCTCCCTTCTAAACCCTGACTTCTCAGGCAGATGGGAAGCCTGTTTTCCAGCGTTTGGCTAACATTCATCTCACTCTTCACATTACCGCCACCTCTGTGGGCTAGCATGGCTCTGCCACTCCAGGATGTCACTTCTGCAGTGGTTTGCCTCTGCGTTGGATTCCCTCTCCTCCCTATGTAGGTGGTTCCTCTCCATTCACAGTTCTTCTGGTGCTTCAGTACGTCATCATGATTAAAAGGGGTGTGTCCTTCTGTGGCATTCAGATGAAATTCATTATTACCAGAAGAAAACAGGGCGGAAGGAGGGCCACTGGGTGTTGTAGTTAAAACATGGGAAAAACACATCTTTTCAAGTCCCATGTAGGTGGATACAATAGTCTGGTCTGGGAGGTCCTTCTGTGACTGGGAATCCTTGTGCCTGAGAGGGGAGTTCCTCCCAGTGAGATCCCACTTGTCCACTCCCCTAGGGAGGGACTTGTGGAGCGGGCTCACCTCCCTAGCCTCACAGGGGGCGGCTCCCCTTGGGGTAGCAGGGAGGCATTGACCAGATATGTCATAGAGTGTAACAAGTCAGGCAGAGACAAGTAGTTAGAATAATCTAAAAGAGTATTTTCTGCGGAGTGAGAAGGGTGGAATCCTGATTGAATGGGCAGAGGTAGAGAATGTGAGTACAGATAAGAGGTCACTTGAGCATAGCAAATACGAAGAAGTATTGTGAAGAGGAAAGAGAAAAGCAAGATAGGAAGAAAAGAAGGATCTAGAGAAGGTTTTTTGAGACTAGCAAGAATTATAGCAGAAGGAAAATATGAGATTGGAGTCTGAGAAATTGTAGAGCATGGTGCGACAGGAATTAACTAGGGGGTTATTTTTAAGGATGACGGAAGAGTGCATAGGGTTAAGAGGGGAGACACTAGTATGAGCATGAGTCAGAGTAAGATAGAATACAGAAGAAGATCAAAAGAAGAAAAGACATAGGGGGACAAGATGGAGAAGTAGAAGGAGTGGTATTTGGTGCCAACAGAGCAGGGATTGCAGAGTGAAAATGAAACCAGGTGGGTGGAGGGACAGAAAAAGGGAGAAAGAGAGGTTAAATAAATTAATATTATGAGATAGAAAAGGAAATAGCCTGGGGAATAGCAAAAAAGTGAATAATAGAGAGCATGAAGCGGGAAATTTAAAGCAGAGTGAAAGAAAGATAGGAAGAAGAGAGAAAGTCAACAGCAGAAGATGCACACACCAGTGCTAAATAGAATCAAGATGAGTTAGTGTGCCATATCAATGAAAAAATGGCTGGTGTGCCTTACAAAACTAGAGAGCAGTAGGAAGACCATCAAACTAATTTAGAAGATGGAGGTAGAGTTAGGTAGCTTAGGCCCACAACCATGTGCAAACAGGGAGAGAAATTGCCCTTAAATAAACACCCTTTCATGAGAATTTCCAGGGCGAGGGCACCCTAGAAGGAAGAATATAAGAGACAGATGTAATGTAACAGTCGTGGGATGGTTCATTCCCCACAAAGCTTGTCCAATACAAAAGGGAGGGAGCAGGGGAGCACTGATGGGCGTTGTCAGTAGGTTCTGACCTGTGATGGAACAAGAGCACTTGGGTGGTTCCTCAGAAAAGACAAACACAGAGTTCTGGAGCGTTGATGAATGCAGCCTAGTAAAGGAAAAATAGGACGTCCAGGAAGTCTGGGTGTTGAAATAAAGTTACTTGACCCAGTCAAGTGACTGCGTGCTCCTTGCATAGCTGGTCCAATGCAGGCAGGCAGGAGGGATGACCCACGGAGGGCACATGGCATCAAGTGGGCTGGGGTGAAGTTCAGGCACCTCCATCCCAAATGATGGACTCAGTGGGCTGGTGCGGCCATGAAGGCAGCCTGGTAATAAAAAGGAGTTCCAGGAACTACGGATTTGTTGAAATACAATCATGTGACCAAGTGCCTGAACCACACACTTGCCGCACAGCTAGGCCAATGGGGTGAGAGATTGGGATAATAGGAGTCCCAAGTACCATGTCCGCCAGGCCTGACCCGTGATGCAGGGGGAGCCATGGGCGTTGCGCTAAGGAAAGACAGCTACACAGGGCCTTGACCGACATGGAAGGTAGCCTGGTAAATAAATCCATATTGCAGACTCCTCCTACACCTGGGATGACTATGGCCCCCACATGTGGTATTCTATAAATTGAGACCCCTGCAATTCAATTGGAACCTTCCAATGATGTAGGAGAGGTGGATATTATTTCAATTCTGGCACATATGGCAGATGGGCCTATGATGCGTCCACTTACATTTATTTCTTGGAATGTGGCTGGAGCCAAAACAAGGCTGACCAGATCTAATGTGCTTGTCTTCCTCGATCATGCTGATGGTGTCTTGTTACTGAAAGCATGGTCTCTGGATGAGGTTATATTGGATGGTTATGTAGCACACTCTAACTCTGCCCTGAAAAATGCACAGTCCAATGTTTCGGCAGCATGGCCATATTGGTAAATTCCTTTAATTGTCGTGCACCTGGTAATATGAACAATTTGAATTCTTTATTCCTAGTGGTCGTGGTCAGGATCAAGATGGTGCACCCCATGGACATCTTGTTGGTGATTTTTTATAATGGTCCTCACCAACAATATTTGAGCAGTTGTTTATGAGGCCTGGTCTGTGTGATGAATGAATTGCTTAATAGGGCAGGCAGCCAGGATTCACTCCAACTATTGGGTGTATTTTATTGTATTGTATTTTTGCATTTATTTGCAGCATACATAACCTGAAGATATCTAGGCGCTAGTTTCATTGCGGAAGGGCAGGTTATTTATAACACGCTTCTTTCTTTTTTTTTTTCAAGCCCAGGTCTGGGATTTGAACCTGTGTTTTCTCAGCATGGTCTTGCTCCCAAGACCCATGCGTTGAGGGTGGAGATGTGAATGCAAAAATGGGGGATGGGGCATGTTTTGATGTTTTCACGACACAGAAGATTGTCATGTAGGGATCCCTAAACCAACCTTGATGGACCACCAAACCTGTGCTTAGGTTATTGTAGAATTTGCATGAATGTGGTATGTGATTAGTCAATGGACCATTTCCCAAAGATATACCCAGTATAGCAACCTTCTCCTCTGCTCAAGGTAGTTCTGTTATGGATTGTTTCTGTGTCCCTTTGAAAGTCTGGAGCCTGGTGTCACATTATTTTTTTTGTTGCCACGGATATAGTTAACATCCATTTTCCAATTGTCCTCGAATTAAAGATTCCATGGAGGCATACACTCGATTCTAATTTGATCTTGGGGGAGGTCTCTGTCGATCGCAGAAATGGCCTTGAAGAGATCACAGGGAAATGCTGAGGGAAATTATATTAAGGAACTGGAAAGAGATCAACATTTTATTAGATGGGAGGGATGATCTGAATGACAACGTAGCTAAGTTCTCAACCTTAATGTCTAATATGTTGAATCTTTTTATTATTAAAGGGGTGCAAAAGGAAAATGAGGACTCATGGGTGCTGGTTTAACTCAGTATGCACTAAGGCAAAATCCTGGCTATTAGCCTCCCTTAAGAACCCTGCCCTTTCTAGAGGGGAAATCATTGCGGCAAGGCCACAGTATAAAAAAAATAGCACTCAGAAAAGTTCAGATTGAGAATGCAGCATCGCATGGCCTGGTGTCCACTTCTGGTAACAACAACTCTAAAATGTTTTGGGAAATTGTGAATCATGGACCATTCTATAAATATACATCCCAAGCTTTGGATTCCATGGTTTCTGACCAGGCTTGTGTAGAAATGTTCTCATGGTTTTACAGAGCAGAGGCTTTGCCCCCCCCCCCCGCAACCCCTGCCTGAATTGTTTTCCATACCAGATTCCCATATGTGACACTTTCCCAGGGACACTGATTCAGTGCCTCCTTTTTCAATGGAGGATATATCTTACTACTGTCGACCTATGCAAACGGCACAGTCCTAACTGTGCACTTGCCATGCGCCCTTCAGCAACTTACTTTTGACTACACAGTCTTCATGGATGGCATGGATCTGAAGGTCAATGCTCAGAAATCATCATATGGACTGCTTTAAATGGAGGCAGAATCCAAAATGTACACCCATGTGTAGTAATGCAACTGTTATCCTGAAAGTTAATGCCTTTGATTACTTAGGAATCTGTTTCTCTTCAAATGTCTCTGCAGGCATGCACGTGAAGAAAAAACAGTCTGTGAAGTTTAGATAGGCACTGGGGTTGTGGGGGGGTTGCTAGGTATGGCATCGAGATGTGGGAGTTAAAAAATGCATGTCCACTTCAGATGATTGAAAATTATTTTTTCAAACGTATTCTGGGTATATTCTATTTGGCAATTCAGAAATGGATCATGCATTTATTAGCAATATCTTGTCCATGGAGCCAGTAGTTCAATGGCTACAAATTAGGTGTAATGACCAGGCTGGATTGACGAATGATCTGATCAAGACCTTAATGCTGAAAGACCCTAAAGTCAGGATCACCTGGCTCTCAAGTATAAAAACCAGGATTAGGGCAATTAATGCTGACTCATATTTTAATTTCCTGGAAACTCTGACACCCAAAACAGCAAAAGTGTTGAATGCAAGAGCTAAAGCAAATACGAGAGAGCAAAGAGTAAGCAACTAATTGTTAAAAACGTTTTAATAGGAGGCAAATCATTGTTATGGGAGAGGACATCCAGAAATATTTGTTATGGGCTGTGTATCCTAGTAAGAGAGGTTTGGTGAGAGCTTGTTTTAATTGCCTTCCCCTCAGAGCCATTGTGGCTGTTTAGGAACGGGAATTTGCCAATTAATAATGTGCAATGCCCCTTTGGAGGACCTGTCTCATTCTGAATTTTTCTGTCCGGCTTCCTCAGTGATAAGAGGTAGGACCCTGAGACGGATTCTGCATGAACTTCAGTTCACTCAGTACAGACCAGCGCCATTTTTCCTGCTGTGGGCTGATACTCCTAGAATCTGATTATTTCTTAGGGGAGCTTTTCGTAAAAGAAAATATTTAATGTATTACCTTTCTTTAATCCGGTTATCATTATTAATGTATGGTTTTACTGTTTTTATACTGTTGTACACGTTTTTGGAATTTTCGAAATGTGTGTCTGCATTGATGTTTTGGTTTTTTATGGACATTTCTTTTTATTTCTGAAATAAACATTATATGAATCATGAAAATCCACATCATAAAGGAAGTAAATTCGAAAGCCAAATTTGATCAGATACAGCAAAATATGACGAAAATCAAACACCAGAGAAACCACCTAGAACAAAATAAAGACACTGCCATCCAAGAAATACACCAACTCCCCTTACAGTTGACACACCCACAGTGACAAAGTAATCTATAAGTGAGGAGGGAGGACAGAAGAAAATGTGACATTGACATAGAAATTAGAAAGAGTAATGAAGTTTATTAGTGATGCACTGTAAGAAATTCAGCAATTGAAGAAAGAGTTAGCTATCTGGCAGTCTGTAAACCAAGAGACAGTGAATTAAGTACATATTTGTCAACGGGAACAATATTCATAACAAAAAGTGTTACAAAACATACAGGAACAAGTAGTACAATGAAAACCACAAATGATAATTGAAAAGTGTTCCCCACTAGTTCAACTAACAAGCTGGTCAAATTACATTTTTCTGCATGTAGCTTACCTTTTTAGTGCAAATAAATGTAGATGATGGCTTTAAGTTAGGTATATAGAAAGGAGTATAAAAGTGAATATGGGGGTAAAAGAAAAGTATAATTTGACCAGCTGAAGTTGAACAAACTCCATAGAACCAACTGAAATGGATACTAATGCAAGATTATGGCAAGCATTTAATGAAAACATGTTGATTTCCAAACGAGTTGATAAAGTTCAGAAAAAAATAGGGTTTGTACAAGAGGGGAGGTTTCCCCCTATCTCTGAGATGAATTCTATACTGCCAACATCTTCTATGAGAAATATTACATTTCTGGTGCATCTGTTCCTAGCCGAGGCATAGACGGTACCAGATATACCATTTCCACCAGAAGAGTGTTTCCTGACAGATAGAGATAAATCTCTAGACTTTAAAGTGAGGGAAAGACAGTACAGCCTACTTAGTATGTCAGGAGTGTCTGGAGTGGGCATAAGAGAACAGTTGAGTACTAGCCAATAGCGAATTATTGAAGAAATTAAATAAAATTATTCAAGTGAAAAACAACTACATTGCAAATATACTACGCCCTACCCAGAGGGAGCATAACAAAATAATTGGAAGCTGGGATCAGGTTCAGGGGGAATCCAAAACAGAATTTCACTCAGGAAATAAACCAATCACCCCATTCTAGAAATAAATTACCAAGACAACATTCTCACTCCACCTGCTGTGTTTCAGGATAACATATCTATGTGACAGTGGAACCCAAGCAAAAGTTACACCTGTTATAACAGTTAATTTCCTAGAAGGGAGAATTATGTTAAAGGGGAGAGACTGAAATAAATGCATGCCTTGTGGTACTGCCTGAAGCCTCCTGATGACTATGCCAGTCCCTTGCCTTTGTAAGACAAATCAAAGGTGATTACACTGCTCCCAGAGTATTCAGACAAATGTACCAATAACTAATTGAATCCCAGAAGACAAATACAAATATTTTGGGGGACCCTGTTTACATGCTAAATCAATGAAGTGGGGAATGGGCTTGTGAATTAAACTATAGTGAAGAAGAATTTTCCTAGAATCTACAACTGTGCAGGCCTTATAGCCTCTGCCAGTAATACATTGTTAATATATCCCCTGCATGTTCATAAAATCAAATTATGTATATAGGGTTGTGAGGGCCATGCACCTCTCAGATGTGCAAGGATTTATTCACTTCTTGAAGGTATCAGGTTATATTATCCTCACCAATCAAATCGTCATATATATGGTCTTGGGGTAAGGCCATAGGCAAAATTATTAGTGGGGTTCATTTATGGTGTTATTGGGACCGGGGGTTTGTGGGGGTGTTCCCCGCTCCATTAAAAAAAATATGGGGGTCGCGGGGGTCTCACTCGCAGGTTGCATGGCTTAATATTGCCGCAAAAATATGGCAATATTCCTGTATGGTGATATTTTTGCAGGGATATTAACACATGGAACCATTCTTGACCTGTGAAAAACAATGTTATCATGCACAATCATTCCAGGTTAGAGTTTCCTACTCCCAAAGTCGAACAGTAAACGAGTCGGGTTTCTTCACTTCATTCCAATAAAAAGAATGTGAATTTAAGTAACCACCATCATTGATCCAAGTAACATTCTGCAGAAATGGTAGAATTCCCGCCTTAAATGGACTCCTAATGTCAATTAAAATTAATTGCTTGATTCCTTTTTTCGTTACAATTTTATAATCTCATACTTGTCTAACACTGTAATACATCAAGACATGCTTGATCTCCAGAGTATAGTGGGCTGGGAGCGAGCAGTTTCTGCTGCTTTTGGGAGGTTCAGCCTTCACTAAACATGCTGGGAGGAGCTGTGACTAAATTTCCCTATGGTTCCCACAAGCAGAGTGGAGCGGGGCCACCAGTGGGCTTTTTCGGCTGCACCCGGGGTTTGGTGTATAGTGGACCCAGTGTCAGGGTCAGACAGGGGCATAACATTCTCTCAGGCACCAATGAAAAAGTAACCTACAGTTGCATATGGAAATTAATTTCTTCTGTGAGAGACTGTTTGAGTAGTACGCAAGGGTGAGGTTTTTGATAAAATGTGATGCAAATCGTGCATTTTAAAGAATAGTTATTCGGTAACACTGGTCAAAACTACTAGCCACATGGTGAAGAAACTTATCAAACTGGCCCAAGCGGCTAAAACATTGGCACACTTTGACCAAAAAAACTGGCCCACATTAGCATAGTGTTCTTGGTTCAGCCATTGCCCTGTTGCTTTATAGGCCATTACGAGCCTGCCTGGTGTATGGTATTCAGGGCACTGGTGGATCTTTTCATGATTGCCCCCATATTTGACACACATGTAAAGCAGTAACCAGTAACCAGCTACCAGGTAATAGCTAAACACTAATTAATCTATAGGAGTTAATTTACGGATGCTAATCGAGCTAATTGAGTGTGCCAACACATCGCAAAGAGAGTCGAAAGTGGGAGACCAGCTGCTCTGGCTCTGGCTGTGGTACAATGGATGTGGTAGTGCACATCGAGGAATGGAAGCACTACCTAACCGCCACTTTGTTGTGAGGTAAGGGGAGAAAAGTCTGTTGATCGCTGCAGCTGTCACTTGCTGGCCACAAAGTTTCCTCATTTTACTTCTATAAGGCAACACCTTTGGGTTACCCAGACGAAAATTGGATGGGATCAGGATAAAAGACAGAGATGACCAGCTGTATGGTTTAATTGGTGGTGGAGGGTGAGTCACAGAGATCTTACCCCATTAAGACTTGTTCAACATCATACATTCTGGAGCTGTCAAAAGGTAACATATTGAGTGATTGTATAGTGTTCGGCCACTGCATTAACGTTCTACCTACCCTCTGGTGCTGGCAATGATAGAACAACCGATCATGGTTAAAAGGACAATTAACTGAAACAGGTGGCAGGGGAGATTGATGAACAAATTAAAGCAACTGAGCAGGACATTACTACCACTATTAATCAAATGCCTTTGAATAAGTTTGCTCTGCAGCCACTGTTTTGTGAGGGCAAAAAATGGGGAAAACAGCAAGGCAACAAAGGATAATGATGGCTGTATAAGGGGCCCTGAAATGTATAGTGGGTCTGGTTGGTTTACTGTAGAAATGTCTGTGGAAACAGTATGTCCATGCCCATCCGACTAGGTGATTGTTGTCTGAACATCGGTGAGGGCATCCAGGATATAATCGTATCCCCAGCCGACATGGGACAAAGCCTTATTTTCATGTGGTCTTTCCCCTATTGTAACGGCTAGGCAGGCGAAGAACAATGGTTTGGAGGGTTGCCCAGATCAATGCCAGAGGTTAAAATGTATTCCAAACCTTCCAGCCATCACTGCTTTTGTTTTGCTATAGTCACTCCGAATGGGACGGGTATGCCCAGACGTGGGTCGTGTACCAGCTGAGCCTAGAGACCCAAGCTGCTCCTGACTGATGAGGCCCAACGAGACTGAAACATGTTTGTGGATGCTTGTGGTCTCGTGCAGAAGCAATGTTACCAAGCAATTTGGGCTGAACTGCACCTTCTAGGGTGGAGCCAAGCCTGATTTGCATATGGTCTTTCCCCTTTTGTATTGTCTTGGCAGGCAACGAATAATGGTTTGGAGGGCTGCCCAGAGCAATGCCAGGGGTTAATATTTATTCTAAACCTTCGAGCCATTGGCCTTTTTGTTTTGCTATAGTCACCCCGAATGGGACAGGTATGCCCAGATTGCCCAGATGTGGGTACCGTGCTTGCTGAGCCTAGAGACCCAACCCACTCCTCCTTAATGAGTCCCAACGAGCCCGAAACAAGTTTGAGGATGCTTGTGGTCTCGTGCAGAAGGGATGTTACCAAGCAGTTTGGGGTGGACTGCCCCTTCTCGGGTGGGACCAAGCCTGATTTGCATAGGTCTTTCCCCTTTTGTGATGTCTTGGCAGTCGAAGAACAATGGTTTGGAGGGTTTCCCAGTGCAATGCCAGAGGTTAAGATGTATTCTAAACCTTCCAGTCATCACCCCTTTTGTTTTGCTATAGTCAACCCGAGTGGAATGGTATGTCCAGATGTGGGTCCCATGCCTGCTGAGCCTAGAGACCCAAGCTACTCCTTACTGAAGAGGCCCAACAAGGCCAAAACATGTTTGTTGATGATTGTGGTTTTGTGGAGCAGGAATATGACCAAGCAGTACGCAGTTTGTGTTGGCCTGTCCCTTTTTGGGTGGGACCAAGCCTGATTTTCATGTGGTCTTTCCCCTATTGTAATGGCTTGGCAGTCAAAGAATGATGGTTTGGAGGGTTGCCCAGATCAATGCCAGAGGTTAAAATGTATTTCAAACCTTCTAGCCATCACCGCTTTTGTTTTTCTATGGTCACCCGAATGGGATGGGTATGCCCAGATATGGGTTGCCTGCCTGCTGAGCCTAGAGACCCAAGCTGCTCCTGACTGATGAGGCCCAACGAGGCTGAAACATGTTTGTGGATGCTTGTGGTCTTGTGCAGAAGGGATGTTACCAAGCAGTTTGGGCTGGACTGCTCCTTTTGGCGTGCAACCAAGCGTGATTTGCATATGGTCTTTCCCCTTTTGTAATGTCTTGGCAGGCAGAGAACGATGGTTTGGAGGGTTGCACAGAACTATGCAAGATGTTAAGATTTATTCTAAACCTTCCAGCCATCGCCCTTTTTGCTTTGCTATAGTCACCCCGAGTGGTACGGGTATGCCCAGACATGGGTCCCGTGCCTGCTGAGCCTAGAGAGCCAAGCCACTTCTCCTTGATGAGGCCCAACAAGGCTGATAAAAAGTTTGGGGATGCTTGTGGTCTCGTGCAGAAGGGATGTTACTAAGCAATTTGGGCTGGACTGCACCTTTTAGGGTGGAGCCAAGTCTGATTTGCATATGGTCTTTCCCCTTTTGTAATGTCTAGGCAGGCAAAGAAAGATGGTTTGGAGGGTTGCACAGAGCAATGCCAGAGGTTAAGATTTGTTCTAAACCTTCCAGCCATTGGCCTTTTTGTTTTGTTATGTCACCCCGAGTGGGATGGGAATGCCCAGATTGCCCAGATGTGGGTACCGTGCCTGCTGAGCCTAGAGACCTAAGCCACTCCTACTTGATGAGTTCCAATGAGGCTGAAACAAGTTTGGGGATGCTTGTGGTCTTGTGCTGAAGGTATGTTACCAAGCAGTTTGGGCTGGACTGCCCCTTCTAGGGTGTGACCAAGCCTGATGTGTATAGGTCTTTCCCCTTTTGTAACGGCTTGGCAGGCAAAAAACAATGGTTTGGAGGGTTTCCCAGTGCGATGCCAGACGTTTAGATTTATTCTAAACCTTCCAGCCATCACCCCTTTTGTTTTGCTATAGTCAACCCGAGTGGGATGATATGCCCAGACGTAGGTCCCATGCCTGCTGAGCCTAGAGACCCAAGCAACTCCTCACTGATGAGGCCCAACAAGGCCAAAACATGTTTGTTGATGATTGTGGTTTTGTGGAGCAGGAATATGACCAAGCAGTACGCAGTTTGTGTTGGTCTGTCCCTTTTTGGGTGGGACCAAGCCTGATTTTCATGTGGTCTTTCCCCTATTGTAATGGCTTGGCAGTCAAAGAATGATGGTTTGGAGGGTTGCCCAGATCAATGCCAGAGGTTAAAATGTATTTCAAACCTTCTAGCCATCACCGCTTTTGTTTTTCTATAGTCACCCGAATGGGATGGGTATGCCCAGATATGGGTTGCCTGCCTGCTGAGCCTAGAGACCCAAGCTGCTCCTGACTGATGAGGCCCAACGAGGCTGAAACATGTTTGTGGATGCTTGTGGTCTTATGCAGAAGGGATGTTACCAAGCAGTTTGGGCTGGACTGCTCCTTTTGGCGTGCAACCAAGCGTGATTTGCATATGGTCTTTCCCCTTTTGTAATGTCTTGGCAGGCAGAGAACGATGGTTTGGAGGGTTGCACAGAACTATGCAAGATGTTAAGATTTATTCTAAACCTTCCAGCCATCGCCCTTTTTGCTTTGCTATAGTCACCCCGAGTGGTACGGGTATGCCCAGACATGGGTCCCGTGCCTGCTGAGCCTAGAGAGCCAAGCCACTTCTCCTTGATGAGGCCCAACAAGGCTGATAAAAAGTTTGGGGATGCTTGTGGTCTCGTGCAGAAGGGATGTTACTAAGCAATTTGGGCTGGACTGCACCTTTTAGGGTGGAGCCAAGTCTGATTTGCATATGGTCTTTCCCCTTTTGTAATGTCTAGGCAGGCAAAGAAAGATGGTTTGGAGGGTTGCACAGAGCAATGCCAGAGGTTAAGATTTGTTCTAAACCTTCCAGCCATTGGCCTTTTTGTTTTGTTATGTCACCCCGAGTGGGATGGGAATGCCCAGATTGCCCAGATGTGGGTACCGTGCCTGCTGAGCCTAGAGACCTAAGCCACTCCTACTTGATGAGTTCCAATGAGGCTGAAACAAGTTTGGGGATGCTTGTGGTCTTGTGCTGAAGGTATGTTACCAAGCAGTTTGGGCTGGACTGCCCCTTCTAGGGTGTGACCAAGCCTGATGTGTATAGGTCTTTCCCCTTTTGTAACGGCTTGGCAGGCAAAAAACGATGGTTTGGAGGGTTTCCCAGTGCGATGCCAGACGTTTAGATTTATTCTAAACCTTCCAGCCATCACCCCTTTTGTTTTGCTATAGTCAACCCGAGTGGGATGATATGCCCAGACGTAGGTCCCATGCCTGCTGAGCCTAGAGACCCAAGCAACTCCTCACTGATGAGGCCCAACGAGGCCGAAACATGTTTGTCGATGATTGTGGTCTTGTGCAGCAGGGATATGACCAAGCAGTTTGCAGTTTGTGTTGGACTGTCCCTTTTTGGGTGGGACCAAGACTGATTTTCATGTGGTCTTTCCCCTTTTGTAATGGCTTGCCAGCCAAAGAACAATTGTTTGGAGGCTTGCCCAGAGCAATGCAAAAGGTTGAGATATATTCTAAACCTTTCATCCATCACCCCTTTTGTTTTGCATTTAAAAATGTGGTAAATAAACTTAACTTCAAAAGGAGAACGAATAAATGCCATTTCAATTGAGATAAATAGGGAGAGATAGAAGTGGAATAATCAAGACAGAAAAGAAAGTGAACAACAGAATAAGGATTAACGCAAAAAGACAAAAAACATCACAGCGAACAAACTTACATTGTGCATGTTAACATTGTTTTTCACAGGTCAAGAATGGTTCCATGTGTTAATATCCCCACAATATATCAGCATACAAGAATATCGCCATATTTTTGCGGTGATGTTAATCCATGAAACCTGCGAGGGACAACCCTGCAACCCCCATCATTTTTTTTATTTTAATGGAGCGGGTGACACCCCCCCAATAACCCCCGGTCCGAATAACCCCATAGATTATCCCTGCTAATAATATTGCCTATGGTCTTACCCCACAACCATATTTATGGAGATTTTATTGGTGGGGATAATATAACCTGACACCTTCAAGGCTACAAAACATAACACTGACGTACACCAAAGGAAAGAGTTCTAGAAAAAGAACATTGCCTGTTCCAGGAAACTACAGACGGACGATTCGATAATACGGCAATAAGCATACCACAACAGAACCAGGGAGACTACCAAAGGCAGCAATTGAGTCACGAAGCACCACAATCTGCAAAAGTTTAAGATGACGAGCGTGCTGGATCATGCTGGAAAAATCAATAGGGCCAGCCTCTCTGATATGTCCCTGGAGAAAAATGATTGAAATGTAGAGCAACTGGTGTGAAGAAGGTTGTTTGGACACAATCTCTGCGTTGTTTTCGAGAGGGGGGGAAGGGAAATAAGCTGATTGTGTGATGGGTCACAGACGTCTAGTTTGGGCTTTTCTGGCAAAGGATATAACTGCAGACTTCTATATGGCAGCAGGAATCGTAGCAGAGTGTAAGAAGTAACAAAGGGATTTTTTTTTTGGTTCCTGTGCTTTTTAAAGCGCATCCTGTTTTGGATTTGGTAAGCGCTTTAAAATGCACATAACTGCCACTTGGTTTGGACAAAGGGGTGAGAAAGGGGATCTGAATGTGCCCATTTAAAATGCATATATTCTGTTACCCTTTGTGGTTTGGAGCGCTCCTTTTTGAGAGGCAAATATTGAGATGTACTAAAAACACATGACATCACTTGTACCACCAAAAGTTTTGAGAATCTATCCCATAGGGTTTAGGCCACTCTGTCTGATACCCAGGGCCTTGCATGGACAGGGTGCTTGACTCCTTATTGAGACATTCCAATACTATACCCCGTGAATAAATCTACATGTATCCACTGATTACCTCTTCCTAAATTCCAAACTCAACAGGATACCAACATGACTGTGATTCTGTGTTGGAGTGGGCCACGCCCACTAGACAGTGTTGCAAACCTTGTGCAATCCTGCACTAACCATGGTAGTCTAGAACATTCTCTCTGAACTTTTACCTCTGCAGAATCATTTGTATTCTCCTGAAGCCCACGCTTGATCCAATTTTAAAGTCAAATGTCCCTGCAGAAATGCATATCCAACTTGTCGAATCTGTACACAACATGTTAAATATTGTGATCCAACTGATGCTGAATAGATGGCGTCCTTGCATGTGAATACAGTGCATTATCCGTAAAATATTATTTTAAACTTTGCTTTGATAATAATAGTCGTGATGTAGCCGAGGCCACGAATGGCGTTGCTGACAAATGTGAACTAAAAGAAACAAAGAGAAAAGCAATGTCAGGGTGTACTGAGCGCGGTGCAGCTACAATATAATGCCGAGGTTGAAAGTAGCAGAACAAGAAGTATAATTTACCCAAAATAGCATCATTGAAAGATATCTGCACAAAAGACCCAAGAAGTCTTCTGAAAAGAGTGGACTCTAGGGCAGATATAAAGGCGCATTGTGCAGTGTACTTTATGCTTGATGCCGCATGTATGTTCCTTTGGTGATCACAATGTGCTAATGTTCTTTAGCACCTCAGAGCAATCTCTGAATCTATATCTGATAGTGGCTCACTCTCTGTTTATCAAGGAGGAGCCGATCTTTCTGGGTTTTATGGACCGGGGGACTGCTTTTGACAAAGTGAATCAGGTAAAGTTGCAGCATATGCCCAAGTCCATGAACTGCCCAGAGGGTATAGGTGTATAGTCAAACCTTTAGCAAGTCTCCACCAATCGGATCATGCCGATGTTAAAAGTAGAAAAAATGGCCATTGCACATATGTTTCCCCCCAGTAGAGATGGGTGTGTGACAGGGATGCGTCCTGGTACCCCTATGTTTTAGTATGTGCATAAACTGTCTTTATGGCCGCCTACTAAATTCGACACCTGATGTCCGCAATAGATTGTTACTACTGTTGGCCTACGCAAACGGCACAGTCCTAATTGCGCATTTGCCATGTGCCCTTCAGCAACCTAAATGCTGACAGTGGTGCACACCTGGTAACAATTGATATAGAAATTCAAATCATCATTATATGTACAGAAGAGCTGGTTTAAGAATTTAAAGGTGCGGGGGAGGAAAAAAGGCCTTGGCACAAAGCCTAAATCAGAAAAGAGAAAATAGAAGAGGACCCAAAAAGTGGGGCCCTCCCGTCCCCTGCACACTGTTTACTGATGCCACATAGGGCCTTCAAATATATGGATATAGATATATAACAGCAGTTTGTTAGTTGAGCATATAACAATTTATTTGGCAAAGAGGAAAACAAAATTTGCCAAAAGGCACATTCTGTTGTACAAAGTAATTCGTGACGTTTAACATATTAAAACAAATTGCGAAGAAGCAATAAATGATGGAGAGGTGATGCTGTCCAATTGTGGAGTGGCCGACGC
Organism: Ambystoma mexicanum; assembly: GCF_040938575.1. NCBI lineage: Eukaryota > Metazoa > Chordata > Amphibia > Caudata > Ambystomatidae > Ambystoma > Ambystoma mexicanum. The sequence goes on along the minus strand of NC_090930.1, from coordinate 1,221,058,991 downwards.
GTTTCGAGGGTAACCTCTTCTTCATAAGGGCCCAATTGAACTGTTGACAACATTTCAAGGAGACAAAAAGTAAAATCTTTTATTTTATTTCCATAACAGTCAAGGACTGACTGACAAGCTGTACATAACTCGGGATGCTAGCGAGATGGTGAAGAGCAGAATACTGGAGATCTAGTATGGTGAAAAGAGTGAACTAACAGATCAAAGAGAAACACTCTATACTAATAGCTAAACACATAACAAAGGAGATGTATTGTGTGAGATCCACCTACATGGTGGGATCTAGAAAATGGCGTGATGAAGAGTCAGACAGATCGAGATAAGCCAAAAGCGGTAGTGGGTTCTAAATAGCAAGGACCACCCTTGAATAGTGAAAAAGCTGAGTCAATATGGGGAGCGTGTTTAAGAAAAAACCATACCCCTCCTGTGGACGGAGAAAGAATAACTCCAAAAGAGCGCTACTGAATAAAATAAATAATACTTAAAATTAACCGGAATTGGTTTTAAAGAATGCACTCACTCGAGTTGCGGGACGAGTAGCCAAGGCAACAGGGGCATCCGTGTGGTCAACAAGTATTCGAAACAATTATACGATGCAGGGCATCTGCAAAGAGACACGTACTGCTGGCACCTAAGTGGGGACATATACATTTCTGTTATACTGGAGAAAAATAAACCTGGGGTCTCCCAACCGGGCAAAGGGACCCAAGTAGCGGTAGCTTACCTGTACAGTGCGGGGAACACTGTTAGTGGAAACTGAAACCGGCAGGCAGTGGCTCCGCGCGGTCGTAACCTAGGTAACGAGCTGTGCTGGGGACACGCCGTCAGACGTAGAAAGGAAACTAAATAATAAACATAGAAAAGGGCATAGAAGCCGGTGAGTGAGGAATATGGAGGCCATCATGCAATGGCGCATAGTGCAAGCGTACTCATAGGGACTGACCAGAGATCAGGATAAATAAGAAAAGTAGAGTTAATATGTTCCATAATGAAACATAAGAATTCTGGTGTTCACCATCGCAACGCATTTTATAATTTTGGTTCTAATGGAACAGAAATTTGTGAATAGTACAATAATCGTTACAGTCATGATAGATAACACAAATGGTACATGCAGTTTACTCTTAATAGTCCAAAACAAATCATGTAGAGTCATGAGGCTACTCATTATATAGTGAGACAAGTATAATTCAATGGCAAGGGGATAAAAGATTGCGATGTAGCCTATTACTCATACAAGGTTCGAACGAATGGAGAGATGGTTCAATTGGTCATTCGTGAACAGGTGCAAACATTTAAGTGAATATAGGCAAGTCAAACATAGGAAAATACAGTTCCCTTGAAGAAAACATCAAAGTCACAACACTTGTAATGACAAAGAAAAAAAATTTTTTTTAAGGTCCGGGATACTGACACTTGTGTATAGTAGTTGGCGATGTAACATGTGAGTTTCACAATTCACTATAGAAAGCAACTCAAAGAGAATTCATCATTCAGACCCTTAGGTTGCAAAGTGTCAAGTGTGTGGATCCAGTACTTCTCTCGCTGTAACAACAGGGATTGGTAATTGCCACCTCTGTGTGGACGTTTGACAATTTCTATGACTTGAAATTTAATTTGTGCAATCGTATGTTGGAATTCGATGAAGTGCCTTGCCACTGGGGATCTGAGATTCTTACATCTGATGGTGGATTTGTGTTCTGACCATCTTTCTTTGACGGGTCTTGTGGTTTGTCCTATGTATAATTTACCACAGGGACATTTCAATGAGTAGATGACACCTGCGGAGAGGCAGGTGGAAAAGTCTCTGATTTTGAATTTCTTCCCAGTTTGTGGGTGAGATATCGTTTCACCTTTTATAACATTGTTACAGTTCGTACAGTTCAAGCAGGGAAAGGTACCCTTCTTTATGGTACTCAGTACAAGTTGTTTGTCTTTAGGAGGTCTTTCCGCTCTCACTAGTTTATCTTTGAGATTATGTCCACGTTTAAAGGCCATCATTGGTGCTTTGGGAAATAATTTCAGGAGAGAGGGATCATTGTGTAGTATGGTCCAATTTTTACGCAGAGTTTTGCTGATTTGGAAACTCTGTCGTGAGTACTTTGAAATGTAGAGTAGCGGTGTGGACTTATCCTTGACTTTAGGGATGCGTAGTTGTTCCTTCGTGAAGGTCTCTGATCTGTTGCGGGCTTCTCCTGTGATAGTATCTGGATACCCCCTAGAAAAAAATTGTTCAACTAGAAATGAACATTCTGAGTCAAGGCCTGCTGGGTCTGAGATAATTCTCTTCAATCTTAACATTTGACTGAATGGTAGGCTTTTGAGCATGGGTTTAGGATGGAAACTGCTGAAATGTAAAAGATTATTCACGTCTGTTGGTTTATGGTACACCGTGGTGTCGATGTGACCCTCTTTGATCTGTAAGCTCACATCCAAAAAATGTAATGAAGGGTCCCCTACTTCCATTGTGAATTTGATTGTGTTGTTCACTGAATTCAGATGTTCCAAAAAAAGATCCAATTCATCTCGTGTACCACACCAGATACCGAAGATATCATCTATATAACGTTTCCAGGTCAAGATTTTAAATGACCAAAATGGGTGATCCAACACGTTTTCTTTTTCAAATTTATACATGTAGGTGTTAGCATAAACCGGAGCCCATTTTGGTCATTTAAAATCCTTCAAGGTTTTTTTAAAATCCATTACATTTTTTGGATGTGAGCTTACAGATCAAAGAGGGTCACATCGACACCACGGTGTACCATAAACCAACAGACGTGAATAATCTTTTACATTTCAGCAGTTTCCATCCTAAACCCATGCTCAAAAGCCTACCATTCAGTCAAATGTTAAGATTGAAGAGAATTATCTCAGACCCAGCAGGCCTTGACTCAGAATGTTCATTTCTAGTTGAACAATTTTTTTCTAGGGGGTATCCAGATACTATCACAGGAGAAGCCCGCAACAGATCAGAGACCTTCACGAAGGAACAACTACGCATCCCTAAAGTCAAGGATAAGTCCACACCGCTACTCTACATTTCAAAGTACTCACGACAGAGTTTCCAAATCAGCAAAACTCTGCGTAAAAATTGGACCATACTACACAATGATCCCTCTCTCCTGAAATTATTTCCCAAAGCACCAATGATGGCCTTTAAACGTGGACATAATCTCAAAGATAAACTAGTGAGAGCGGAAAGACCTCCTAAAGACAAACAACTTGTACTGAGTACCATAAAGAAGGGTACCTTTCCCTGCTTGAACTGTACGAACTGTAACAATGTTATAAAAGGTGAAACGATATCTCACCCACAAACTGGGAAGAAATTCAAAATCAGAGACTTTTCCACCTGCCTCTCCGCAGGTGTCATCTACTCATTGAAATGTCCCTGTGGTAAATTATACATAGGACAAACCACAAGACCCGTCAAAGAAAGATGGTCAGAACACAAATCCACCATCAGATGTAAGAATCTCAGATCCCCAGTGGCAAGGCACTTCATCGAATTCCAACATACGATTGCACAAATTAAATTTCAAGTCATAGAAATTGTCAAACGTCCACACAGAGGTGGCAATTACCAATCCCTGTTGTTACAGCGAGAGAAGTACTGGATCCACACACTTGACACTTTGCAACCTAAGGGTCTGAATGATGAATTCTCTTTGAGTTGCTTTCTATAGTGAATTGTGAAACTCACATGTTACATCGCCAACTACTATACACAAGTGTCAGTATCCCGGACCTTAAAAAAAATTTTTTTTCTTTGTCATTACAAGTGTTGTGACTTTGATGTTTTCTTCAAGGGAACTGTATTTTCCTATGTTTGACTTGCCTATATTCACTTAAATGTTTGCACCTGTTCACGAATGACCAATTGAACCATCTCTCCATTCGTTCGAACCTTGTATGAGTAATAGGCTACATCGCAATCTTTTATCCCCTTGCCATTGAATTATACTTGTCTCACTATATAATGAGTAGCCTCATGACTCTACATGATTTGTTTTGGACTATTAAGAGTAAACTGCATGTACCATTTGTGTTATCTATCATGACTGTAACGATTATTGTACTATTCACAAATTTCTGTTCCATTAGAACCAAAATTATAAAATGCGTTGCGATGGTGAACACCAGAATTCTTATGTTTCATTATGGAACATATTAACTCTACTTTTCTTATTTATCCTGATCTCTGGTCAGTCCCTATGAGTACGCTTGCACTATGCGCCATTGCATGATGGCCTCCATATTCCTCACTCACCGGCTTCTATGCCCTTTTCTATGTTTATTATTTAGTTTCCTTTCTACGTCTGACGGCGTGTCCCCAGCACAGCTCGTTACCTAGGTTACGACCGCGCGGAGCCACTGCCTGCCGGTTTCAGTTTCCACTAACAGTGTTCCCCGCACTGTACAGGTAAGCTACCGCTACTTGGGTCCCTTTGCCCGGTTGGGAGACCCCAGGTTTATTTTTCTCCAGTATAACAGAAATGTATATGTCCCCACTTAGGTGCCAGCAGTACGTGTCTCTTTGCAGATGCCCTGCATCGTATAATTGTTTCGAATACTTGTTGACCACACGGATGCCCCTGTTGCCTTGGCTACTCGTCCCGCAACTCGAGTGAGTGCATTCTTTAAAACCAATTCCGGTTAATTTTAAGTATTATTTATTTTATTCAGTAGCGCTCTTTTGGAGTTATTCTTTCTCCGTCCACAGGAGGGGTATGGTTTTTTCTTAAACACGCTCCCCATATTGACTCAGCTTTTTCACTATTCAAGGGTGGTCCTTGCTATTTAGAACCCACTACCGCTTTTGGCTTATCTCGATCTGTCTGACTCTTCATCACGCCATTTTCTAGATCCCACCATGTAGGTGGATCTCACACAATACATCTCCTTTGTTATGTGTTTAGCTATTAGTATAGAGTGTTTCTCTTTGATCTGTTAGTTCACTCTTTTCACCATACTAGATCTCCAGTATTCTGCTCTTCACCATCTCGCTAGCATCCCGAGTTATGTACAGCTTGTCAGTCAGTCCTTGACTGTTATGGAAATAAAATAAAAGATTTTACTTTTTGTCTCCTTGAAATGTTGTCAACAGTTCAATTGGGCCCTTATGAAGAAGAGGTTACCCTCGAAACGCGTCGGCCACTCCACAATTGGACAGCATCACCTCTCCATCATTTATTGCTTCTTCGCAATTTGTTTTAATATGTTAAACGTCACGAATTACTTTGTACAACAGAATGTGCCTTTTGGCAAATTTTGTTTTCCTCTTTGCCAAATAAATTGTTATATGCTCAACTAACAAACTGCTGTTATATATCTATATCCATATATTTGAAGGCCCTATGTGGCATCAGTAAACAGTGTGCAGGGGACGGGAGGGCCCCACTTTTTGGGTCCTCTTCTATTTTCCCTTCAGCAACCTACCCTTAACTACACAGTCTTCATGGATGGCCTTGATTTGAAGGGCAATGCTCAGAAATCATCATTATGGTCTGCTTTGAAGGGAGGCAAAAATGTACACCCGTGTGTAGCAATGGAACTGTTATCCCGCTGGTTAATGCCTTTGATTACTTAGGAATCGGTTTCTCTTCAAATTTCTCTCCAGGTATGCACGTGAAGAAACAGTCAGTGAAGTTTAGACAAGCACTGGGGGAGGGCGGGTTAGTTGCTAGGTACGGCATGGAGATGTGGGGGTTCAAAAATGTAAATCCACTTCAGATGATTGAAAATTATTTTTTCAAACGTATTCTGGGTTTACCCAGTTTGGTCTCTAATTATGGAGTACATTCAGAATTGGATCATGCATTTATTAGCAATATCTTGTCCATACAGCCTTTAGTTAATTGGCTACAAATTTGGTGTGATGACAAGGCTGGATTGACACCTGATCTGATCAAGACCTTAATGCTAAAAGACCTTAAAGTCAGGATCTCCTGGCTCTCAAGTATAAAATCCAGGTTTAGGGCAATTAATGCTGACCTATTTTTTTTACTTACTGGAAACTCTGACACCCAAAACAGCAAAAGTGGTGAAAGCAAGAGCTAAAGCTAAATAATACGAAGGAGCAAAGAGTAACCAAAAAAATGTGAAACACTTTTTAATAGGAAGCAAATCATTGTTATGAGACAGGAAATCCAGAAACATTTGTTATGGGCTGTGTATCCTAGTTAGAGAGGTGTGGTAAGAGCTTGTTTTAATTGCCTTCCCCTCAGAGCCATTGTGGCTGTTTAGGAACGGGAATTTGCCAATTAATAATGTGCAATGCCCCTTTGGAGGACCTGTCTCATTCTGTATTTTTCTGTCCAGGATCCTGAGACAGATTCTGCATGAACTTCAGTTCACTCAGTACAGACCAGCGCCGTTTTTCCTGCTGTGGGCCGATACTTCTAGAATCCGATTTTTCTTAGGGGAGCTTTTCGCAAAAGAAAAAGTTTAATGTATTTCCTTTCTTTAATCCGGGTATCATTATTAATTTATGGTTTTACTGTTTTTATCCTGTTGTACAAGTTTTTGCAATTGTTGAAATATGTGTTTGCATTGATGCATTGTTTTTTTAAGGACATTTCTTTTTTTTTCTGAAATAAACATTATATGACTCATGAAAATCCACATCATAAAGGAAATAAATTTGCAAGCCAAATTTGATCAGATACAACAAAATATGAAGAAAATCAACACCGGAGAAACCGACTAGAACAAAATAAAGACACTGCCATCCAAGAAAGACACCAACCCCCCCTTACAGTTGACACACCTACAGTGACAAAGTAATCAGAGTAATGCATCTTCATATAAGTTAGGACTAAGGACAGACGAAAATGTGACATTGGCATAGAAATTAGAAAGAGTAATGAAGTTTATTAGTGATGCACTGTAAGAAATTCAGCAATTGAAGAAAGAGTTAGCTATCTGGCAGTCTGTAAACCAAGAGACAGTGCATTAAGTACATACTTGTCAACAGGAACAAGATTCATTACAAAAACTGTTACAAAACATACATGAACAAGTAGTACAATTAAAACCACAAACGATAATTGAAAGGTGTGCCCCACTTAGTTCAACTGAGAAGCTGGTCAAATTACATTTTTCTGCATGTAGTTTACCTTTTTTATTGCAAATAAATGTAGATGGGTTTAGGTTAGGTATATAGAAAGGGGGATAAAAGTGAAGATGGGGGTAAAACAAAAGCATATTGTAAGTTGACCAGCTGAAGTTGAACAAACTCCATAGATCCAATTGAAATGGATGCTAATGCAAGATTATGGCAAGCATTTAATGAAAACATGTTGATTTCCGAACCAGTAGTAAAGTTAAGAAAAATAGGGTTTGTACAACAGGGGAGGTTTCCCCCTATTTCTGAGACGAATTCTATACTGCCAACATCTTCTGTGAGAAATATTACATTTCTGGTGCATCTGTTCCTAGCCGAGGCATAGACGGTACCAGATACACCATTTCCACAAGAAGAGTGTTTCCTGTCAGCTAGAGAGAAATCTCTATACTTTAAAGTGAGGCAAAGACAGCATAGCCTACTTAGTATGTCAGGAGTGTCAGGCGTGATCATAAGAGAACAGTTGAGTACTAGCCAATAGCGAATTATTGAAGAAATTAAATAAAATGATTCAAATGAACAACAACTACATTGCAAATATACTACGCCCTAGTCAGAGGGTGCATAACAAAATAATTGGAAGCTGGGATCAGGTTCTGGGAGAATCCAAAACAGAATTTCACTCAGGAAATAAAGCAATCACCCCATTCTAGAAATAAATTACCAAGACAGCATTCTCACTCCTCCTGCTGTGTTTCAGGATAACAGATCTATGTGACAGTGCAGCCCAAGTAATAGTTACACGTGTTATAAGAGTTAATTTCCTAAAAGAGAGAATTATGTTCCAGGTGAGAGACTGAAATAAATGCATCTCTTGTGGTACTGCCTGAAGCCTCCTGATGACTATGCCAGTCCCTTGCCTTTTTAAGACAAATCAAAGGTGATTACACTGCTCCCAGAATATTTAGACAAATGTACCAATAACTAATTGAATCCCAGAAGACAAATACAAATATTTTGGGGAACCCTGTTTACATGCTAAGTCAATGCAGTGTGGACTGGGCTTGTGAATTAAATTATATTGAAGACGAATTTTTCTAGAATCTACAACTGCGCAGGCCTTATAGCCTCTGCCAGTAATACATTTTTAATATATCCCCTGCATGTTCATAAAAGCAAATTACATACATAGGGTTGTGATGGCCATGCACCTCTCAGATTTACATGGATTTATACACTTTTTGAGGGCATCAGGTTATATTATCCCCACCAATAAAATCGCCATATATATGGTATTGGGGTAAGGCCATAGGCAATATTATTAGTGGGGATCATTTATGGGGTTATTGGGACCGGGGATTTGTGGGGGTGTCCCCCGCTCCATTAAAAAAATGATATGGGTTGCAGGGGTGTCCCTCGCAGTTTGCATGGCTTAATATCGCCGTGAAAATATGGCGATATTCTTGTATGGTGATATTTTTGCGGGGATATTAACACATGGAACCATTCTTGACCTGTGAAAAACAATGTTAACATGCCCAATCAATCCGGGTTAGAGTTCCCTATTCCCAAAGTCGAACAGTAAAGGAGTCTGCCTTCTTCACTTCATTCCAATGAAAAGAATGTGAATTTAAGGAACCAACATCACTGATCCAAGTAACATTCTACAGAAATGGTAGAATTCTGCCTTAAATGGACTCCTAATGTCAATTCAAATGAATTGCTTGATTCCTTTTTTCGTTACAATTTTATAATCTCATACTTGTATAACACTTTAATACATCAAGACAAGCTTGATCTCCAAAGTATAGTGGGCTGGGAGCGTGTTGTTTCTGCTGCTTTTGGGAGGTTCAGCCTTCACTAAACATGCTGGGAGGAGCTGTGACTAAATTCCCCTATGGTTCCCACAAGCAGAGTGGTGCGGGGCCACCTGTGGGATTTTTCTGCTGCACCCAGGGTAATGTGTATGGTGGACCCAGTGTCAGGGTCAGACAGGGGCATAACATTCTCTCAGATACCAATGAAAAAGTAGCCTACAGTTGCAAATAGCAATTAATCCCTTCTGTGAGAGACTGTTTGAGTAGTACCCAAAGGTGAGGTTTTTGATAAAATGTGATGCAAATTGTGCATTTTAAAGAATAGTTATTCAGTAACACTGGTCAAAACTACTGGCCGCATGGTGAAGGAACTTATCAAACTGGCCCAAGCGGCTAAAACATTGGCCTACTTTGACCAGAAAAACTGACCTACACTAGCATAGTGATTTTGGTTCAGGCATTGTCCTGTTGCTTCATAGGCCATTACGAGCCTGCCTGGTGTATGGTTTTCAGGGCACTGGTGGACCTTTTCGTGATTTCCCCCATATTTGACACACATTTAAAGCAGTAAGCAGCTGCCAGGTAATAGCTAAACATTAATTAATATATAGGAGCTAATTTACTGATGCTAATCGAGCTAATTGAGTGTTCCAACACATCATGAAGAGAGTCTAAAGTGAGAGACCAGCTGCTCTGGCTCGTCTGTGGTATCGGCGATGTGGTAATGCGCGGCGAGGAACGGAAGCACTACCTAACCGCCACTTTGTTGTGAGGTAAGGGGAGAAAAGTCTGTTGATCGCTGCAGCTGTCACTTGCTGGGCTGCCTGAGGTGAAGCGTTCTGGCCATCAAGCCTCCTTGTGTTATTTCTATAAGGCAACACCTTTGGGTTACCCAGACAAAAATCAGATGGGATCAGGATAAAAGACAGAGATGACCAGCTGCACGATTTAATTGCTAATGGCAGAAGACCCTTTGGTGACGGACGGTGAGTCACATAGATCTTGCCCCATTAAGACGTGTTCATCTTCATACATTCTTGAGCTGTCAAAAGGTAACATATGGAGTGAGTTTATAGTGGTAGCAACTGCATTAACGTTCTACCTGTTAAACAGGAATCATATTAGTACCTCCTTTTTATTTATATTGGCCTAAGCCTAGTCGCTCCACGAAGAAGACCGCATTGCAAAGTTCCGATTTCTGATCGACTTCGCCGCCATTTTGGAATCATCCGACATTTCTGTTCGTATGATTCTCTGTTCTAAAATGGTGGACTGTGTTTCTAACTTGCAACCAAGCCTCCTGACCTTGGAGTTCTGTTAATGGTTAGACAGTCCGCAGGCCGACTGTTTCGAAAAGGTAAAGAGACCTTGTACTACGAATGAACTGTCGTCTTAGTATTGTCTACGCTAACAAGCCTCATCCATGAATACACATCGGCGACAATGATGTGCAAACGCCAAGCGTGGACACAGGCTGAACTACATTGTGTTGGGATATAGACTAAGGCTTACCACGGGATCCAAGAATATACATCGCCATTGTAACTTGATAGACTCAAGTAATCCTTCTGCATGTTATTGTATAAGCTGTATGTGAACTAGGCACGGACTCTAGACCGCAGATTATTAACATGTAGCAGGGCTGGACAATATTATTCAGAAATGTATAAAACACGAATGTCTAGATGTCCGTCTCAGTCTCTCCTCTCTTTGATGGGCTGTTACTCATTGTGGGGTGTTGAGAGCCAGATAGCTATCTGTATCTATGTTCTTTGTAGAATTAAGATTTGTGAATCTTTATAGCCCGTGTTTGGTGTATTTCCTTTTGTGGTGCTCAGCCTCGATATTTCCTTGTTTTTAAAGATGGCGCCCGAATAGGGACCCTCATGATTGATGCCACCTCATTGAAGGGTTTGACGCGGCTATTGGACCGGGATTGGATGGTGAGAAAGGGGGACCCTTCTTGGATGAGACGCAACACCTCAACAGTACTGCACGACCCAATCCCCGGACGGTGAACACCCGGTCCGAGACGGCATCTTGACGAGGGTCCATATATCGAGGCAGGCAGTTTTGCCGAAATCACCAACCATGAGGGTCCTTTGTTGTCCTTAGTAATCCGATCGGACCTCCCTTAGTTCTTTGATCAGGTGAGTCGTGCCCCGATTTCTAAGTATCCTGATATTTGATTTGGCGTATTGTCCTCGCGAGTACAATTATTGAACAGGTAAGACCAGAAATCTGATATGCCTGAGAAATTGTCTGCCTGTTTCAGGGCATTATTCCACAGAGACAGACAATCTTTGGAATTTGGCCGTCCGGCACCACAGGAGGGGTCGCCGGCATTTACTATGTACTGTAAGTACGGCCTTGATGGTATAGTGTTTAACGATATTTGGCACAGACAAACTAGACATGCTTCTGAACTTCAGTGGCCAATCAATGGTAGCTTTGAGATTTCTCGTATAGAATATTCAGGATCTATATTATTAAAGAAAAAAGCTAGATCTGCAGCATTAGATGTGTTTCAAAATTGGAAAAAAGAAGCTATGCAGCAGCTTAAAAGTAGAGAGAAACATGCGCGCCCGACATATGTCGAATGCCGAGAAAGCATTATTGTATGATCAACAAAAACAGTCGGAGTCAGTTAGAAACATGGATATGGCTTTTCAACTTGGCATTCAGAAAATATATCTATCTAAAGATTTCCATGTATCAGATCAACGAATCGATAAGCTTTTAAATGAACGAAGGCCTGGTGCCACTGCACCACCTCTGTATTGTCATGAACCACCGGACATGTCCCATCTGGACTTCGTGGTCCCTGACCCAGAGGGGACTGAACTCAGCAGTATTCCCAACATGGCCGCTGAACGTGAAACGCTGTTTGCCAGTCTCCACGTTGTACGCTCTGCGTTCTACAAAGCAGACTCGCCCCGTGGCTCTGCGTGTCTCAACGCTACCGCTTGCAGTAGTCAGATGTGTGCTGCCATAGTTCGTACAGCGATTTCCACTGATTCCTGGTCCCCTAATTTACCTCCTCCTTCATCCTCCCCTTTTGTCCTCACCTTGCATTCCTGGATTTCCTTCGCACTCGCTTTCCGAGTGCGCTCCTCGCCATTTCCTGGACTTTTTTCCCAGACATCTGAACACTCCCTGGAGACGGGACACGGACCGCAGGCTGGAAACCGAGGACCTACGCACAGGGTTATACAAGACCCGATCGGGGCGAAAGAAGGCTTCATCGAAGAACTCGAACAAACAACACAGACAGGTGTGAAGGGGGGAAACCTGTGACAGATTCAGACGCCAACAAACTGATACAGTTACGGACATGGAGGCTGCAGTTCAAGACCTCATGCGCGGCATGCAGGAGTTAACAACAGAAGTTCCGAATCTTAAGGCCGAGAATGCTGCATTGAAACAACTAGACCTGTCACGTGATTCCGCGACCAAGGAAAGTGTGTTGCTGGGTGGAGTGGTGGATAAATATGATGGCTCATCAAAGAACCTTCGTGGTTTCCTTGATTCATGTTTAGTGCACTTTACCTTTAAACCCTACTACTTCAACACCCCCAGGGCAAAGGTGGGCTTTATGATTTCACATCTTTCCGGGAATGCATTAACTTGGGCAACGCCCTTAGTTAATTCGGGAGATGCCTTCCTGGATGACTATGATGGTTTCGTACGGGCGCTAAAGACCATGTTTGACCGCCCAGAACAGGTTTACAGTGCCCAAGAACGCTTATTGGACTTCCAACAAGGATCTCAGGATATGCTTACCTATGTAACACAATTTAAGGAACTGGCCAAGGAAGCAGACTGGTCCTCTTGGGCCTGTTTTACCCTCTTTTGGAGAGGGCTGAATGAAGAGATAAAAGAGGAGCTAGCCAGGGTAGCTTCCCCAGGTTCCTTCCAGGCTCTCATGGACCTCTCTTTACAAATACACTTTCGTATCCAGGAAAAGAAGGTGGAAAAGAAGAAGACTAAAATGCCCTACCAAAGACCTCTACAGAACCTTCCTCCAGACCTGAGCCCGCTCCTTCCCCGACCACAGACGGAGAACCCATGCAACTAGGAGCCTTCCGCAGACCCATAACTCTGCACGAAAGGATGCTACGGATTCACACCGGGCTGTGCATGTACTGTGCCTCTGATAAACATCTTGTGAGAGAATGTCCTTTAGCCCCTCCATGGCGTTCGGGAAACGCCAGCTCCCGATCCTAGATGGAGCACAGCTTCGGGAGAGAGATGTTTGCTCCACATTTATTCCATCCTTGAACTCTCCTGGACAAAACAATCTTGTGATTCTGCAAGCCTTTCTATCGCCTTCCAAGAAAGAAGTTTATCCCATTCTGGCATTAGTGGATTATGGGGCCATGGGGATATTCATAGATCATGATTAGGTCACTACCCACCACATCCCTTATGAAACACGAGACATCATGCAACCTGTAGAGGCTATCGATGGAAGACCTCTTTCTTCAGGACCCATAACCCTGCAAACCAAAGAGATCCTGCTTTCTATAAACCACCATCAAGAGAGGATCAAATTTGACATCATAAGATCTGCCCATTATTGTCATGATTTCCCAACGAGTTCCCTGATTAAGCCCATGTTTCCGTAGAATATTATTGCTCTGCCATTTGAGGGAAAGTATTGTTCCCATTCAGATCCATATAGTAAGTCACGGGGAAATTGGTATTCCAAAATGGCCGCCTAGTGGTGTCAACCAGGAACTAATCTGTAGGTCTAGTCTTTTGCGACCTCTGTTACAAGTACTCATTTTCTGAGAAGACTCGCGCTTCGCGTTGCTGACTGCCTTGCAGTACGGACGCTCACCACGGTCTCCGTAGAATTCCAGTCAGAGTTTTCCTGCCCTCCCAATTTTCAGTCAGAATTCTTTCGTCCTGTTAAATAGTCTCCTCCCCTGCTCACAGCCAGTAGTTTCCTTATTTAATTGTTGTCCCCTAGTGCCGTGTCCTTAGTTCTAGTCCGGAGTTTTCCTGTCAGAGTTTCGTGAGGAGTACACCTTACACACACGTAAGTACCTGTTTTCAAGGTTTCCCGTGGGTTACCAGTGTTTGTTGTTTTTCGTTGCGAGTGTTTTAGCAACGGATTAGTTACTGTGCATTTTCGCATTTGGTGTTTATGCTTATACACATTGTTCCACGCGCCAATGTTTGAAACTCATTTGCTGTGCCAGGTTGCCGTCACACTGCCCGTAAATTTGCCAAGCTGTGTAGCTAGCTTCAACATTCATTTACCTCTTGTGACTCGTTATAGTGCAAGAAAGGGTTTCATCTCATTCCGCATTACACTCTGCTGGTAGTTATTTAGTTGGTTTCCTATTGAACAGCGCTACACCACTTATACGGAACAGAGTGTCATCAGAAATTCCACTATTGCTCTCCAATTTGAATGTATTAAGGCTTACACAGTTTTTTCTATTTTTTAGGAACCATCATAGCTTTTGTACTTCCTTTTCACAGCCACACTCATATTGGTTATGACTTAATAGGAATTATTTTCTCCTTGCCACTTAGTCGCCTTTATTCTAGTATATAAGAATTCAATTGGCACCGTTTCTTCAGGACATGCGCCCCTGTATGAATGCAGGATGGAGGGCTCACTAAAAAAGAACCTTAGGTGAGCTTTTCCTGTTGTTGGTTATTATTCTTTTTTCAGTACTGGAGAGTTATTTCAGAATAGGGTAGGAACATTATTAAGGAGGGTTGTTTTCTTGTCATCCTTTCTACAGGGATAGTGATTTACTGAAGTTCCAGGGAGTTCTTCTGGCGTTCCCGCAGATTGACAGGTGGACTGCTCCTTTTGGCGTGCAACCAAGCGTGATTTGCATATGGTCTTTCCCCTTTTGTAATGTCTTGGCAGGCAGAGAACGATGGTTTGGAGGGTTGCACAGAACTATGCAAGATGTTAAGATTTATTCTAAACCTTCCAGCCATCGCCCTTTTTGCTTTGCTATAGTCACCCCGAGTGGTACGGGTATGCCCAGACATGGGTCCCGTGCCTGCTGAGCCTAGAGAGCCAAGCCACTTCTCCTTGATGAGGCCCAACAAGGCTGATAAAAAGTTTGGGGATGCTTGTGGTCTCGTGCAGAAGGGATGTTACTAAGCAATTTGGGCTGGACTGCACCTTTTAGGGTGGAGCCAAGTCTGATTTGCATATGGTCTTTCCCCTTTTGTAATGTCTAGGCAGGCAAAGAAAGATGGTTTGGAGGGTTGCACAGAGCAATGCCAGAGGTTAAGATTTGTTCTAAACCTTCCAGCCATTGGCCTTTTTGTTTTGTTATGTCACCCCGAGTGGGATGGGAATGCCCAGATTGCCCAGATGTGGGTACCGTGCCTGCTGAGCCTAGAGACCTAAGCCACTCCTACTTGATGAGTTCCAATGAGGCTGAAACAAGTTTGGGGATGCTTGTGGTCTTGTGCTGAAGGTATGTTACCAAGCAGTTTGGGCTGGACTGCCCCTTCTAGGGTGTGACCAAGCCTGATGTGTATAGGTCTTTCCCCTTTTGTAACGGCTTGGCAGGCAAAAAACAATGGTTTGGAGGGTTTCCCAGTGCGATGCCAGACGTTTAGATTTATTCTAAACCTTCCAGCCATCACCCCTTTTGTTTTGCTATAGTCAACCCGAGTGGGATGATATGCCCAGACGTAGGTCCCATGCCTGCTGAGCCTAGAGACCCAAGCAACTCCTCACTGATGAGGCCCAACAAGGCCAAAACATGTTTGTTGATGATTGTGGTTTTGTGGAGCAGGAATATGACCAAGCAGTACGCAGTTTGTGTTGGTCTGTCCCTTTTTGGGTGGGACCAAGCCTGATTTTCATGTGGTCTTTCCCCTATTGTAATGGCTTGGCAGTCAAAGAATGATGGTTTGGAGGGTTGCCCAGATCAATGCCAGAGGTTAAAATGTATTTCAAACCTTCTAGCCATCACCGCTTTTGTTTTTCTATAGTCACCCGAATGGGATGGGTATGCCCAGATATGGGTTGCCTGCCTGCTGAGCCTAGAGACCCAAGCTGCTCCTGACTGATGAGGCCCAACGAGGCTGAAACATGTTTGTGGATGCTTGTGGTCTTATGCAGAAGGGATGTTACCAAGCAGTTTGGGCTGGACTGCTCCTTTTGGCGTGCAACCAAGCGTGATTTGCATATGGTCTTTCCCCTTTTGTAATGTCTTGGCAGGCAGAGAACGATGGTTTGGAGGGTTGCACAGAACTATGCAAGATGTTAAGATTTATTCTAAACCTTCCAGCCATCGCCCTTTTTGCTTTGCTATAGTCACCCCGAGTGGTACGGGTATGCCCAGACATGGGTCCCGTGCCTGCTGAGCCTAGAGAGCCAAGCCACTTCTCCTTGATGAGGCCCAACAAGGCTGATAAAAAGTTTGGGGATGCTTGTGGTCTCGTGCAGAAGGGATGTTACTAAGCAATTTGGGCTGGACTGCACCTTTTAGGGTGGAGCCAAGTCTGATTTGCATATGGTCTTTCCCCTTTTGTAATGTCTAGGCAGGCAAAGAAAGATGGTTTGGAGGGTTGCACAGAGCAATGCCAGAGGTTAAGATTTGTTCTAAACCTTCCAGCCATTGGCCTTTTTGTTTTGTTATGTCACCCCGAGTGGGATGGGAATGCCCAGATTGCCCAGATGTGGGTACCGTGCCTGCTGAGCCTAGAGACCTAAGCCACTCCTACTTGATGAGTTCCAATGAGGCTGAAACAAGTTTGGGGATGCTTGTGGTCTTGTGCTGAAGGTATGTTACCAAGCAGTTTGGGCTGGACTGCCCCTTCTAGGGTGTGACCAAGCCTGATGTGTATAGGTCTTTCCCCTTTTGTAACGGCTTGGCAGGCAAAAAACGATGGTTTGGAGGGTTTCCCAGTGCGATGCCCGACGTTTAGATTTATTCTAAACCTTCCAGCCATCACCCCTTTTGTTTTGCTATAGTCAACCCGAGTGGGATGATATGCCCAGACGTAGGTCCCATGCCTGCTGAGCCTAGAGACCCAAGCAACTCCTCACTGATGAGGCCCAACGAGGCCGAAACATGTTTGTCGATGATTGTGGTCTTGTGCAGCAGGGATATGACCAAGCAGTTTGCAGTTTGTGTTGGACTGTCCCTTTTTGGGTGGGACCAAGACTGATTTTCATGTGGTCTTTCCCCTTTTGTAATGGCTTGGCAGCCAAAGAACAATTGTTTGGAGGCTTGCCCAGAGCAATGCAAAAGGTTGAGATATATTCTAAACCTTTCATCCATCACCCCTTTTGTTTTGCATTTAAAAATGTGGTAAATAAACTTAACTTCAAAAGGAGAACGAATAAATGCCATTTCAATTGAGATAAATAGGGAGAGATAGAAGTGGAATAATCAAGACAGAAAAGAAAGTGAACAACAGAATAAGGATTAACGCAAAAAGACAAAAAACATCACAGCGAACAAACTTACATTGTGCATGTTAACATTGTTTTTCACAGGTCAAGAATGGTTCCATGTGTTAATATCCCCACAATATATCAGCATACAAGAATATCGCCATATTTTTGCGGTGATGTTAATCCATGAAACCTGCGAGGGACAACCCTGCAACCCCCATCATTTTTTTTATTTTAATGGAGCGGGTGACACCCCCCCATAAACCCCCGGTCCGAATAACCCCATAGATTATCCCTGCTAATAATATTGCCTATGGTCTTACCCCACAACCATATTTATGGAGATTTTATTGGTGGGGATAATATAACCTGACACCTTCAAGGCTACAAAACATAACACTGACGTACACCAAAGGAAAGAGTTCTAGAAAAAGAACATTGCCTGTTCCAGGAAACTACAGACGGCCGATTCGATAATACGGCAATAAGCATACCACAACAGAACCAGGGAGACTACCAAAGGCAGCAATTGAGTCACGAAGCACCACAATCTGCAAAAGTTTAAGATGACGAGCGTGCTGGATCATGCTGGAAAAATCAATAGGGCCAGCCTCTCTGATATGTCCCTGGAGAAAAATGATTGAAATGTAGAGCAACTGGTGTGAAGAAGGTTGTTTGGACACAATCTCTGCGTTGTTTTCGAGAGGGGGGGAAGGGAAATAAGCTGATTGTGTGATGGGTCACAGACGTCTAGTTTGGGCTTTTCTGGCAAAGGATATAACTGCAGACTTCTATATGGCAGCAGGAATCGTAGCAGAGTGTAAAGAAGTAACAAAGGGATTTTTTTTTTGGTTCCTGTGCTTTTTAAAGCGCATCCTGTTTTGGATTTGGTAAGCGCTTTAAAATGCACATAACTGCCACTTGGTTTGGACAAAGGGGTGAGAAAGGGGATCTGAATGTGCCCATTTAAAATGCATATATTCTGTTACCCTTTGTGGTTTGGAGCGCTCCTTTTTGAGGGGCAAATATTGAGATGTACTAAAAACACATGACATCACTTGTACCACCAAAAGTTTTGAGAATCTATCCCATAGGGTTTAGGCCACTCTGTCTGATACCCAGGGCCTTGCATGGACAGGGTGCTTGACTCCTTATTGAGACATTCCAATACTATACCCCGTGAATAAATCTACATGTATCCACTGATTACCTCTTCCTAAATTCCAAACTCAACAGGATACCAACATGACTGTGATTCTGTGTTGGAGTGGGCCACGCCCACTAGACAGTGTTGCAAACCTTGTGCAATCCTGCACTAACCATGGTAGTCTAGAACATTCTCTCTGAACTTTTACCTCTGCAGAATCATTTGTATTCTCCTGAAGCCCACGCTTGATCCAATTTTAAAGTCAAATGTCCCTGCAGAAATGCATATCCAACTTGTCGAATCTGTACACAACATGTTAAATATTGTGATCCAACTGATGCTGAATAGATGGCGTCCTTGCATGTGAATACAGTGCATTATCCGTAAAATATTATTTTAAACTTTGCTTTGATAATAATAGTCGTGATGTAGCCGAGGCCACGAATGGCGTTGCTGACAAATGTGAACTAAAAGAAACAAAGAGAAAAGCAATGTCAGGGTGTACTGAGCGCGGTGCAGGAAGTACTACAATATAATGCCGAGGTTGAAAGTAGCAGAACAAGAAGTATAATTTACCCAAAATAGCATCATTGAAAGATATCTGCACAAAAGACCCAAGAAGTCTTCTGAAAAGAGTGGACTCTAGGGCAGATATAAAGGCGCATTGTGCAGTGTACTTTATGCTTGATGCCGCATGTATGTTCCTTTGGTGATCACAATGTGCTGATGTTCTTAAGCACCTCAGAGCAATCTCTGAATCTATATCTGATAGTGGCTCACTCTCTGTTTATCAAGGAGGAGCCGATCTTTCTGGGTTTTATGGACCGGGGGACTGCTTTTGACAAAGTGAATCAGGTAAAGTTGCAGCATATGCCCAAGTCCATGAACTGCCCAGAGGGTATAGGTGTATAGTCAAACCTTTAGCAAGTCTCCACCAATCGGATCATGCCGATGTTAAAAGTAGAAAAAATGGCCATTGCACATATGTTTCCCCCCAGTAGAGATGGGTGTGTGACAGGGATGCGTCCTGGTACCCCTATGTTTTAGTATGTGCATAAACTGTCTTTATGGCCGCCTACTAAATTCGACACCTGATGTCCGCAATAGATTGTTACTACTGTTGGCCTACGCAAACGGCACAGTCCTAATTGCGCATTTGCCATGTGCCCTTCAGCAACCTACCCTTAACTACACAGTCTTCATGGATGGCCTTGATTTGAAGGGCAATGCTCAGAAATCATCATTATGGTCTGCTTTGAAGGGAGGCAAAAATGTACACCCGTGTGTAGCAATGGAACTGTTATCCCGCTGGTTAATGCCTTTGATTACTTAGGAATCGGTTTCTCTTCAAATTTCTCTCCAGGTATGCACGTGAAGAAACAGTCAGTGAAGTTTAGACAAGCACTGGGGGAGGGCGGGTTAGTTGCTAGGTACGGCATGGAGATGTGGGGGTTCAAAAATGTAAATCCACTTCAGATGATTGAAAATTATTTTTTCAAACGTATTCTGGGTTTACCCAGTTTGGTCTCTAATTATGGAGTACATTCAGAATTGGATCATGCATTTATTAGCAATATCTTGTCCATACAGCCTTTAGTTAATTGGCTACAAATTTGGTGTGATGACAAGGCTGGATTGACACCTGATCTGATCAAGACCTTAATGCTAAAAGACCTTAAAGTCAGGATCTCCTGGCTCTCAAGTATAAAATCCAGGTTTAGGGCAATTAATGCTGACCTATTTTTTTTACTTACTGGAAACTCTGACACCCAAAACAGCAAAAGTGGTGAAAGCAAGAGCTAAAGCTAAATAATACGAAGGAGCAAAGAGTAACCAAAAAAATGTGAAACACTTTTTAATAGGAAGCAAATCATTGTTATGAGACAGGAAATCCAGAAACATTTGTTATGGGCTGTGTATCCTAGTTAGAGAGGTGTGGTAAGAGCTTGTTTTAATTGCCTTCCCCTCAGAGCCATTGTGGCTGTTTAGGAACGGGAATTTGCCAATTAATAATGTGCAATGCCCCTTTGGAGGACCTGTCTCATTCTGTATTTTTCTGTCCAGGATCCTGAGACAGATTCTGCATGAACTTCAGTTCACTCAGTACAGACCAGCGCCGTTTTTCCTGCTGTGGGCCGATACTTCTAGAATCCGATTTTTCTTAGGGGAGCTTTTCGCAAAAGAAAAAGTTTAATGTATTTCCTTTCTTTAATCCGGGTATCATTATTAATTTATGGTTTTACTGTTTTTATCCTGTTGTACAAGTTTTTGCAATTGTTGAAATATGTGTTTGCATTGATGCATTGTTTTTTTAAGGACATTTCTTTTTTTTTCTGAAATAAACATTATATGACTCATGAAAATCCACATCATAAAGGAAATAAATTTGCAAGCCAAATTTGATCAGATACAACAAAATATGAAGAAAATCAACACCGGAGAAACCGACTAGAACAAAATAAAGACACTGCCATCCAAGAAAGACACCAACCCCCCCTTACAGTTGACACACCTACAGTGACAAAGTAATCAGAGTAATGCATCTTCATATAAGTTAGGACTAAGGACAGACGAAAATGTGACATTGGCATAGAAATTAGAAAGAGTAATGAAGTTTATTAGTGATGCACTGTAAGAAATTCAGCAATTGAAGAAAGAGTTAGCTATCTGGCAGTCTGTAAACCAAGAGACAGTGCATTAAGTACATACTTGTCAACAGGAACAAGATTCATTACAAAAACTGTTACAAAACATACATGAACAAGTAGTACAATTAAAACCACAAACGATAATTGAAAGGTGTGCCCCACTTAGTTCAACTGAGAAGCTGGTCAAATTACATTTTTCTGCATGTAGTTTACCTTTTTTATTGCAAATAAATGTAGATGGGTTTAGGTTAGGTATATAGAAAGGGGGATAAAAGTGAAGATGGGGGTAAAACAAAAGCATATTGTAAGTTGACCAGCTGAAGTTGAACAAACTCCATAGATCCAATTGAAATGGATGCTAATGCAAGATTATGGCAAGCATTTGATGAAAACATGTTGATTTCCGAACCAGTAGTAAAGTTAAGAAAAATAGGGTTTGTACAACAGGGGAGGTTTCCCCCTATTTCTGAGACGAATTCTATACTGCCAACATCTTCTGTGAGAAATATTACATTTCTGGTGCATCTGTTCCTAGCCGAGGCATAGACGGTACCAGATACACCATTTCCACAAGAAGAGTGTTTCCTGTCAGCTAGAGAGAAATCTCTATACTTTAAAGTGAGGCAAAGACAGCATAGCCTACTTAGTATGTCAGGAGTGTCAGGCGTGATCATAAGAGAACAGTTGAGTACTAGCCAATAGCGAATTATTGAAGAAATTAAATAAAATGATTCAAATGAACAACAACTACATTGCAAATATACTACGCCCTAGTCAGAGGGCGCATAACAAAATAATTGGAAGCTGGGATCAGGTTCTGGGAGAATCCAAAACAGAATTTCACTCAGGAAATAAAGCAATCACCCCATTCTAGAAATAAATTACCAAGACAGCATTCTCACTCCTCCTGCTGTGTTTCAGGATAACAGATCTATGTGACAGTGCAGCCCAAGTAATAGTTACACGTGTTATAAGAGTTAATTTCCTAAAAGAGAGAATTATGTTCCAGGTGAGAGACTGAAATAAATGCATCTCTTGTGGTACTGCCTGAAGCCTCCTGATGACTATGCCAGTCCCTTGCCTTTTTAAGACAAATCAAAGGTGATTACACTGCTCCCAGAATATTTAGACAAATGTACCAATAACTAATTGAATCCCAGAAGACAAATACAAATATTTTGGGGAACCCTGTTTACATGCTAAGTCAATGCAGTGTGGACTGGGCTTGTGAATTAAATTATATTGAAGACGAATTTTTCTAGAATCTACAACTGCGCAGGCCTTATAGCCTCTGCCAGTAATACATTTTTAATATATCCCCTGCATGTTCATAAAAGCAAATTACATACATAGGGTTGTGATGGCCATGCACCTCTCAGATTTACATGGATTTATACACTTTTTGAGGGCATCAGGTTATATTATCCCCACCAATAAAATCGCCATATATATGGTATTGGGGTAAGGCCATAGGCAATATTATTAGTGGGGATCATTTATGGGGTTATTGGGACCGGGGATTTGTGGGGGTGTCCCCCGCTCCATTAAAAAAATGATATGGGTTGCAGGGGTGTCCCTCGCAGTTTGCATGGCTTAATATCGCCGTGAAAATATGGCGATATTCTTGTATGGTGATATTTTTGCGGGGATATTAACACATGGAACCATTCTTGACCTGTGAAAAACAATGTTAACATGCCCAATCAATCCGGGTTAGAGTTCCCTATTCCCAAAGTCGAACAGTAAAGGAGTCTGCCTTCTTCACTTCATTCCAATGAAAAGAATGTGAATTTAAGGAACCAACATCACTGATCCAAGTAACATTCTACAGAAATGGTAGAATTCTGCCTTAAATGGACTCCTAATGTCAATTCAAATGAATTGCTTGATTCCTTTTTTCGTTACAATTTTATAATCTCATACTTGTATAACACTTTAATACATCAAGACAAGCTTGATCTCCAAAGTATAGTGGGCTGGGAGCGTGTTGTTTCTGCTGCTTTTGGGAGGTTCAGCCTTCACTAAACATGCTGGGAGGAGCTGTGACTAAATTCCCCTATGGTTCCCACAAGCAGAGTGGTGCGGGGCCACCTGTGGGATTTTTCTGCTGCACCCAGGGTAATGTGTATGGTGGACCCAGTGTCAGGGTCAGACAGGGGCATAACATTCTCTCAGATACCAATGAAAAAGTAGCCTACAGTTGCAAATAGCAATTAATCCCTTCTGTGAGAGACTGTTTGAGTAGTACCCAAAGGTGAGGTTTTTGATAAAATGTGATGCAAATTGTGCATTTTAAAGAATAGTTATTCAGTAACACTGGTCAAAACTACTGGCCGCATGGTGAAGGAACTTATCAAACTGGCCCAAGCGGCTAAAACATTGGCCTACTTTGACCAGAAAAACTGACCTACACTAGCATAGTGATTTTGGTTCAGGCATTGTCCTGTTGCTTCATAGGCCATTACGAGCCTGCCTGGTGTATGGTTTTCAGGGCACTGGTGGACCTTTTCGTGATTTCCCCCATATTTGACACACATTTAAAGCAGTAAGCAGCTGCCAGGTAATAGCTAAACATTAATTAATATATAGGAGCTAATTTACTGATGCTAATCGAGCTAATTGAGTGTTCCAACACATCATGAAGAGAGTCTAAAGTGAGAGACCAGCTGCTCTGGCTCGTCTGTGGTATCGGCGATGTGGTAATGCGCGGCGAGGAACGGAAGCACTACCTAACCGCCACTTTGTTGTGAGGTAAGGGGAGAAAAGTCTGTTGATCGCTGCAGCTGTCACTTGCTGGGCTGCCTGAGGTGAAGCGTTCTGGCCATCAAGCCTCCTTGTGTTATTTCTATAAGGCAACACCTTTGGGTTACCCAGACAAAAATCAGATGGGATCAGGATAAAAGACAGAGATGACCAGCTGCACGATTTAATTGCTAATGGCAGAAGACCCTTTGGTGACGGACGGTGAGTCACATAGATCTTGCCCCATTAAGACGTGTTCATCTTCATACATTCTTGAGCTGTCAAAAGGTAACATATGGAGTGAGTTTATAGTGGTAGCAACTGCATTAACGTTCTACCTGTTAAACAGGAATCATATTAGTACCTCCTTTTTATTTATATTGGCCTAAGCCTAGTCGCTCCACGAAGAAGACCGCATTGCAAAGTTCCGATTTCTGATCGACTTCGCCGCCATTTTGGAATCATCCGACATTTCTGTTCGTATGATTCTCTGTTCTAAAATGGTGGACTGTGTTTCTAACTTGCAACCAAGCCTCCTGACCTTGGAGTTCTGTTAATGGTTAGACAGTCCGCAGGCCGACTGTTTCGAAAAGGTAAAGAGACCTTGTACTACGAATGAACTGTCGTCTTAGTATTGTCTACGCTAACAAGCCTCATCCATGAATACACATCGGCGACAATGATGTGCAAACGCCAAGCGTGGACACAGGCTGAACTACATTGTGTTGGGATATAGACTAAGGCTTACCACGGGATCCAAGAATATACATCGCCATTGTAACTTGATAGACTCAAGTAATCCTTCTGCATGTTATTGTATAAGCTGTATGTGAACTAGGCACGGACTCTAGACCGCAGATTATTAACATGTAGCAGGGCTGGACAATATTATTCAGAAATGTATAAAACACGAATGTCTAGATGTCCGTCTCAGTCTCTCCTCTCTTTGATGGGCTGTTACTCATTGTGGGGTGTTGAGAGCCAGATAGCTATCTGTATCTATGTTCTTTGTAGAATTAAGATTTGTGAATCTTTATAGCCCGTGTTTGGTGTATTTCCTTTTGTGGTGCTCAGCCTCGATATTTCCTTGTTTTTAAAGATGGCGCCCGAATAGGGACCCTCATGATTGATGCCACCTCATTGAAGGGTTTGACGCGGCTATTGGACCGGGATTGGATGGTGAGAAAGGGGGACCCTTCTTGGATGAGACGCAACACCTCAACAGTACTGCACGACCCAATCCCCGGACGGTGAACACCCGGTCCGAGACGGCATCTTGACGAGGGTCCATATATCGAGGCAGGCAGTTTTGCCGAAATCACCAACCATGAGGGTCCTTTGTTGTCCTTAGTAATCCGATCGGACCTCCCTTAGTTCTTTGATCAGGTGAGTCGTGCCCCGATTTCTAAGTATCCTGATATTTGATTTGGCGTATTGTCCTCGCGAGTACAATTATTGAACAGGTAAGACCAGAAATCTGATATGCCTGAGAAATTGTCTGCCTGTTTCAGGGCATTATTCCACAGAGACAGACAATCTTTGGAATTTGGCCGTCCGGCACCACAGGAGGGGTCGCCGGCATTTACTATGTACTGTAAGTACGGCCTTGATGGTATAGTGTTTAACGATATTTGGCACAGACAAACTAGACATGCTTCTGAACTTCAGTGGCCAATCAATGGTAGCTTTGAGATTTCTCGTATAGAATATTCAGGATCTATATTATTAAAGAAAAAAGCTAGATCTGCAGCATTAGATGTGTTTCAAAATTGGAAAAAAGAAGCTATGCAGCAGCTTAAAAGTAGAGAGAAACATGCGCGCCCGACATATGTCGAATGCCGAGAAAGCATTATTGTATGATCAACAAAAACAGTCGGAGTCAGTTAGAAACATGGATATGGCTTTTCAACTTGGCATTCAGAAAATATATCTATCTAAAGATTTCCATGTATCAGATCAACGAATCGATAAGCTTTTAAATGAACGAAGGCCTGGTGCCACTGCACCACCTCTGTATTGTCATGAACCACCGGACATGTCCCATCTGGACTTCGTGGTCCCTGACCCAGAGGGGACTGAACTCAGCAGTATTCCCAACATGGCCGCTGAACGTGAAACGCTGTTTGCCAGTCTCCACGTTGTACGCTCTGCGTTCTACAAAGCAGACTCGCCCCGTGGCTCTGCGTGTCTCAACGCTACCGCTTGCAGTAGTCAGATGTGTGCTGCCATAGTTCGTACAGCGATTTCCACTGATTCCTGGTCCCCTAATTTACCTCCTCCTTCATCCTCCCCTTTTGTCCTCACCTTGCATTCCTGGATTTCCTTCGCACTCGCTTTCCGAGTGCGCTCCTCGCCATTTCCTGGACTTTTTTCCCAGACATCTGAACACTCCCTGGAGACGGGACACGGACCGCAGGCTGGAAACCGAGGACCTACGCACAGGGTTATACAAGACCCGATCGGGGCGAAAGAAGGCTTCATCGAAGAACTCGAACAAACAACACAGACAGGTGTGAAGGGGGGAAACCTGTGACAGATTCAGACGCCAACAAACTGATACAGTTACGGACATGGAGGCTGCAGTTCAAGACCTCATGCGCGGCATGCAGGAGTTAACAACAGAAGTTCCGAATCTTAAGGCCGAGAATGCTGCATTGAAACAACTAGACCTGTCACGTGATTCCGCGACCAAGGAAAGTGTGTTGCTGGGTGGAGTGGTGGATAAATATGATGGCTCATCAAAGAACCTTCGTGGTTTCCTTGATTCATGTTTAGTGCACTTTACCTTTAAACCCTACTACTTCAACACCCCCAGGGCAAAGGTGGGCTTTATGATTTCACATCTTTCCGGGAATGCATTAACTTGGGCAACGCCCTTAGTTAATTCGGGAGATGCCTTCCTGGATGACTATGATGGTTTCGTACGGGCGCTAAAGACCATGTTTGACCACCCAGAACAGGTTTACAGTGCCCAAGAACGCTTATTGGACTTCCAACAAGGATCTCAGGATATGCTTACCTATGTAACACAATTTAAGGAACTGGCCAAGGAAGCAGACTGGTCCTCTTGGGCCTGTTTTACCCTCTTTTGGAGAGGGCTGAATGAAGAGATAAAAGAGGAGCTAGCCAGGGTAGCTTCCCCAGGTTCCTTCCAGGCTCTCATGGACCTCTCTTTACAAATACACTTTCGTATCCAGGAAAAGAAGGTGGAAAAGAAGAAGACTAAAATGCCCTACCAAAGACCTCTACAGAACCTTCCTCCAGACCTGAGCCCGCTCCTTCCCCGACCACAGACGGAGAACCCATGCAACTAGGAGCCTTCCGCAGACCCATAACTCTGCACGAAAGGATGCTACGGATTCACACCGGGCTGTGCATGTACTGTGCCTCTGATAAACATCTTGTGAGAGAATGTCCTTTAGCCCCTCCATGGCGTTCGGGAAACGCCAGCTCCCGATCCTAGATGGAGCACAGCTTCGGGAGAGAGATGTTTGCTCCACATTTATTCCATCCTTGAACTCTCCTGGACAAAACAATCTTGTGATTCTGCAAGCCTTTCTATCGCCTTCCAAGAAAGAAGTTTATCCCATTCTGGCATTAGTGGATTATGGGGCCATGGGGATATTCATAGATCATGATTAGGTCACTACCCACCACATCCCTTATGAAACACGAGACATCATGCAACCTGTAGAGGCTATCGATGGAAGATCTCTTTCTTCAGGACCCATAACCCTGCAAACCAAAGAGATCCTGCTTTCTATAAACCACCATCAAGAGAGGATCAAATTTGACATCATAAGATCTGCCCATTATTGTCATGATTTCCCAACGAGTTCCCTGATTAAGCCCATGTTTCCGTAGAATATTATTGCTCTGCCATTTGAGGGAAAGTATTGTTCCCATTCAGATCCATATAGTAAGTCACGGGGAAATTGGTATTCCAAAATGGCCGCCTAGTGGTGTCAACCAGGAACTAATCTGTAGGTCTAGTCTTTTGCGACCTCTGTTACAAGTACTCATTTTCTGAGAAGACTCGCGCTTCGCGTTGCTGACTGCCTTGCAGTACGGACGCTCACCACGGTCTCCGTAGAATTCCAGTCAGAGTTTCCCTGCCCTCCCAATTTTCAGTCAGAATTCTTTCGTCCCGTTAAATAGTCTCCTCCCCTGCTCACAGCCAGTAGTTTCCTTATTTAATTGTTGTCCCCTAGTGCCGTGTCCTTAGTTCTAGTCCGGAGTTTTCCTGTCATAGTTTCGTGAGGAGTACACCTTACACACACGTAAGTACCTGTTTTCAAGGTTTCCCGTGGGTTACCAGTGTTTGTTGTTTTTCGTTGCGAGTGTTTTAGCAACGGATTAGTTACTGTGCATTTTCGCATTTGGTGTTTATGCTTATACACATTGTTCCACGCGCCAATGTTTGAAACTCATTTGCTGTGCCAGGTTGCCGTCACACTGCCCGTAAATTTGCCAAGCTGTGTAGCTAGCTTCAACATTCATTTACCTCTTGTGACTCGTTATAGTGCAAGAAAGGGTTTCATCTCATTCCGCATTACACTCTGCTGGTAGTTATTTAGTTGGTTTCCTATTGAACAGCGCTACACCACTTATACGGAACAGAGTGTCATCAGAAATTCCACTATTGCTCTCCAATTTGAATGTATTAAGGCTTACACAGTTTTTTCTATTTTTTAGGAACCATCATAGCTTTTGTACTTCCTTTTCACAGCCACACTCATATTGGTTATGACTTAATAGGAATTATTTTCTCCTTGCCACTTAGTCGCCTTTATTCTAGTATATAAGAATTCAATTGGCACCGTTTCTTCAGGACATGCGCCCCTGTATGAATGCAGGATGGAGGGCTCACTAAAAAAGAACCTTAGGTGAGCTTTTCCTGTTGTTGGTTATTATTCTTTTTTCAGTACTGGAGAGTTATTTCAGAATAGGGTAGGAACATTATTAAGGAGGGTTGTTTTCTTGTCATCCTTTCTACAGGGATAGTGATTTACTGAAGTTCCAGGGAGTTCTTCTGGCGTTCCCGCAGATTGACAGGTGAGCGTTACAATTATCCAATGGTACTGGGTTTGCCCTGGTTACATAAGCACAACCCCTACATCAACTGGGTGACAGGATCCTTGTTTCTTGGTTCAGAACACTGTATGTCCCACTGTCTATCCCTGGATTCCTCGTCAAGATCCTCTGAAGATACGCGAACAGACCAGCAAGCTCCATTCACGTTCTCAAATATCATCCAGGTTCCCAGGGCCTATCAGGATTACACTGATGTGTTCTTGAATGCCATAGTTCAGGCCCTAGCCCCTAACAGACCTGAAGTCTGCGCTATTGATACTGAACCCTCAGCAGTGATTCCCTTTGGAAGGATGTTCATTCTATCAGAACCAGAGAAAAGAGCCCTCCTAGAATACTTGGATACCAACCTGGAAAATGGCACTATACAACCATCCAAATCCCCGGCGGGAGCTTCGTTGTTTTTTGTTCCCAAGAAAGATACCAAGGAGCTTAGGCCTTGCCTTGATTATCGTGGTCTTAATCAATGCACCCTCAAGGACCGCTACCCATTTCCCTTGATCTCGGATATCCTGGAAGCGGTGAGAGGAGCTGTAGTGTTCACAAAATTAGATCTCAGAGGTGCCTACCATCTGATCCGTATAAAGGACGGTGACGAATGGAAAACAGCCTTTAGAACACCCTTTGGTCATTTTGAATACTTGGTTATGTCCTTCAGACTCACCAATGCCCCAGCAGTCTTCCAATGTTCTATGGACCGGGTGTTCTCCGATATGCTGTTCCTCTACGTCATAGTTTACCTGGACGATATACTGATATACTCCAAGGACCATCCGAAGCATGAAGAACATGTTAAGGCAGTCTTACAGAATTTACGTGAACATAAGCTCCTGGCTAAACCTGAGAAATGCCTTTTCCATGTGTCTACTGTTCACTATCTCGGATTTGTCCTTAGCCCAGAAGGAATTGGAATGGACCGCTCAAAAGTAGACTCCATTCTATCCTGGCCTGTTCCAACTAATGTGAAACAGATTCAATCCTTCCTGGGGCTTGCCAACTTCTACTGAAAATTCATACCTTCCTTTTTCGGAGATAGTAAAACCAATCATTACATTGTTGAAGAAGGATACTCCCTTTCACTGGACAGCAGTCCAAGATGAGGCGTTTCAACAATTGAATTCAGAGTTTACACAAGCCCCCATCTTGGCTCAACCTGACATTGATTGACCCTTCCTAGTGGAAGCGGATGCCTCTAACTACGCCATCGGGGGAGTCCTAAAACAGGAATTTTATGACAAATTAGAACACCCCTTTGCCTATCTTTTGCACACCCTGACTCCTAGCGAAACCCACTATTTTGTTCTGGAAAAGGAACTATTAGCCATCCGTCAAGCTTCTACAGATTGGCATCATCTACTCCTGGGAGCTTCGGAATCTTCAAGTTCTGCAATCCCTGGAATGTAGGAACAGCCGTCAAGCCCGTTGGGCCTTCTTCTTTGCCCAGTACCAGTTTCAAATCCATCATGATCCTGGAACACACAATATAATTGCTGACGCCTTATCCCGACGTTCCGACTACGAAATTCTTGAAGACCGATCCTTCCCAAAGATGTTTCCCCACACAATATTTGTTGCCCAAGCAATCAGTCTCCTGGAAGACATTCAGATTCAAACCCAGTCCTCTGGGATCTGGAAGGAGTTTACTGGGAAGAATCGATGGAATCTCAAAACAAAGGATGGATATTTGTTCAAGGATAATGGTCTGGTCATCCCCATGCAGAGACTGCTCCAAAGGATCACAAGCCTATGTCATGACACCCTTCATTCAGGACACCGTGGCATCACCAACACTCTCCGTTTAATACAAAGACAGTTTTGGTGGCCGAAAATGAAAGATGACGTCCAGCATTACATCCAAACCTGTGCAGTCTGCACTCAAAATAAGCATGATAACAAGAAACCAGCGGGTCTCCTGCTCCAACCAGTGCGGCCAACAAGACCTTGGGAATTCATCGCTACAGACTTTATTGTGTAACTACCACCTTCCAGGGGATACACAACTATCATGGTTACCATTGATTTATTTACTCATATGGCTCATTTCACACCCTTACATAAACTACCATCCTCCTCTGAACTCGCTGGAATCTTCCTGGAACACATATTCCGACTTCATGGACTATCCTCCAAGATCATATCTGACAGAGGACCTCAGTACATATCTCAGTTCTGGAAACACTTATGTCGTATACTAGGAATCGAACGTGCCCTCTCCTCAGGTTATCATCCACAGACCAATGGAGCTACTGAACGCGTGAACCAAACCCTGGAGCAATATCTTCACTGTTTTGCCACCAGGGTCCAGGACGATTGGTCACTTCTAATACCCGAGGCTGAATTTACATACAATAATTCGGACCACTCGGCTGTCAAAACCAGCCCCTTTCTTTGTAGCCAAGGATTCCGCCCTTTGGTTCGACCATCCATACTCCCACATCCTACCCCAAGTTCCTACAGTTGACTCCTGGATTGAAACCCTCATCAACGTACACAGAGAAGCAAAAGAACACCTCAAAAAGGCCCGACCAAACACCAAGCATTATGCGGATTCCAAAAGAAGACCAGGGCCTTCATACGCAGTGGGTGACAAGGTCTGGCTATCCTCAAAACTACTGCCTCAACACTTACGACCAAATAAGTTGGTTCCGCGGTACTATGGCCCTTTTTCCATAAAGGAAATTGTTAACCCAGTGGCCTTCCGACTCAAACTACCAGAATCCTGGAAGAGGATCCACCCAGTTTTTCACACTCCTCTGTTGAAACCATACATCCAGTCCTCCCGGACTGCTCCAAGATCTACCCCTGTGGTTGTTAATGATCAATTAGAATACAAAGTGTCCAGAATATGTGACTCCAGGTACAGACGTGGTCAGCTACAATATCTGGTTGAGTGGAAAGGGTACTCTCCCAGCGAACACACCTTGGAACCAGTCTCAAACATAAATGCCCCCAGACTACTCCGAAGGTACCACCTTATACACCCGGGTAGACCCGGAGGTACTGGGTTTCGGAGGAGGCATGCTGTCATGAACCACCAAGCATGTCCCTTCTGGACTTCGTGGTCCCTGACCCATAGGGGACTGAACTCAGCAGTACATCCAACATGGCCGCTGAACGTGAAGCGCTGTTTGCCAGTCTCCGCGTTGTACACTCTGCGTTCTACAAAGCAGACACGCCCTCGCAGCTCTGCACGTCTCAATGCTACCACTTGCAGTAGTCAGACGTATGCTGCCGTAGTTCGTACAGCTATTTCCACTGATTCCTGGTTCCCGGTCCCGTAATTTACCTCCTCCTTCATCCTCCCCTTTTGTCCTCACCTTGCATTCCTGGATTTCCTTCGCACTCGCTTTCCGAGTGCGCTCCCCGCCATTTCCTGGACTATTTTCCCGAACATCTGAACACTCCCTGGAGACGGGATACGAACCGCATGCTGGAAACCGAGGACCCACACACAGGGTTATACAAGACCGGAACAGTGCGAAAGAAGACTTCATCGAAGAACTCGAACAAACAACACAGACAGGTGAGAAGGGGGGAAACATGTGACACGTATGTACCTATTCCTGTTATTTTACCTCTTCCTGGTGTTGTTCCTCCTCCCGTAGTAATTCCTGCACCTCTTATTACTCCTCTGCCACCAGCTATTGCTCCCTTTCCTATTGTTGCTCCTCTACCTGTACCTGCACCTTTGCCTGTTTTTGTGGGTCCGGTAGATTTGTCTTTTGCACCAGTGTTAGCACCTTCGTTACCTATTATACAAGATGTGTCTACTCTTTCTCTTCCAAGTAGTTCTGCTCTGCTCGTAGTTGATAAGGGCGCGGGATCGGAAATTGTAACTTGCAATACCGTTTCTAAAGAAAGAAAGTGAGATCTGAATGCATGGGCTAGACAGTGCATAGAGAAAGGTGAACAATCTGATGTTTTTGCTACACTCTCTAATCTAGAAGGTTTTCCTGAGAAAAATGTTTTTATTGAAGGACTGGGAATTCATGTATCCGTAATGTGGAACAGATTGAATGATACAGATATCTCACAAGGCTTAAGGGATCTGAATGTTTTAGCATATTTAAGAGATACCGCAGCGAAAATATATGAGCACGTCGAGAGGGTATTTGAGTATAGAAGGGAGTTAGAAAAGTTACAGAATGATGAAATAGATGGTGATCGTTTGAGCGGTATTTTTGAACAGAAACGGTTCCTTCCTCTTTGTAAATCGATGGGTGAAGAAATGCAAATTTGTACAAGAGATGCATTAAGATGCATTTCAGACAGGTCAATATCTCCCGTAGAAGTATATGACACGTACAGTTAGTATACGCCAGAAATGCAGAGGAAAGTGATACAGGTTATGGTAGAATACCTGCAGGATGAATGTATAAAAAGAAAGATTTGTTGTCCCGGAGAATTATTGAATGTCTATAAGAGAGCTTTTTCATCTGACACTACTTCAGCTGTTTTAGCGCTCGATTTGGCTCTGTTGCTCAGTAAACGTTCAGAGTTGCCTTCTTCTCAGTTGCCTATGAGAGAGGTTCCTCTGACATTTGTCCCTAAAGTTGAGGTTCCAGCTAATGCTGCAACGGGTGTAGCCACCTATGACATTGATGCACATTATGTATCACAGTTTGTTCACATCCCGTTCTCAAGACAGGAGGTGAATACTATTACACAATCTATCCCAGATATTCGAAAGAATCCAACAGGGTTTTATAAAGAAACAGAATCTGTCTTGCAGCCGTCAGTATTCACTTTGGGTGATATAGATTTGCTATTTCCTGTGATCCTACCTACCGATTTGTGGAAACAGATAAGGACAGTAGATGATGTACCGGGGTTAGGGGACACATGGGATCATTTGACTAGGCAAGATAGAGAAGAGAGAGACCACCACAGGTGATACTGACTTTGCCTGATAGAATAGTGACAAAACTGTAAGCCTTAATTCCACAGAGAAGGATTGTTTGGGACAAACTTATTGCTTGTGTCCAATGGAAAACTGAGGGTGCTTTTTCAGATTTTAGTGGACAAGAATTAAGCACAGAGTCTGGAAAAAGATTATTTGTGGACAAATTTGTGCGTGGATTGCTACCTGACATCCAGTCACAAATTATGACTTCTGAGAGTGCATTGCAAGCTAAGTCTCAATCTGAAGTGTTGCATATGGCTCAGTATTATGAAAACCGAGACAATAATGAGAAGGAAAGGATTGAGAAAAGGAAGGGAGATTTGAAAATGAAGATGTTGTTGCAGCAGATTGTTAGAGGTTCTAGAGGGGGTAATACACAGTTTCGGGGACAGTATGTTCCAGAAGGTAATGTGCTGTTGGGTCCTGTACACGCGAACCAATGTGCTTATTGCAGACAAGAGGATCATTGGCAAGCACCATGTCCGATCCTCCTGCAGAGGTCGAATAACACATTTGGTATCATGGGTAGACGATCCAGAGGCCGCCCTGGGGCAGGGGGTCCTGGTAGAAGCCAATGTTCATAGAATTCTCAGTCTTTTTCGCAAGATAATCAGCCACTGAGTGTGGATAATAGAAACATTTTTGATCATCCTTCTACTGCTTATCTCACTGAAAACTTCCCTTTGATGATATATTGTTTCACTAGGATTGCCCGAAGCAGGGTTGGGAACCAACGTCTATTCCCGTTAATCAGAAAGGTTGCTACGTTGAAATGATAGTGGGAAATAGGAAACATCTATTTTTGATAGATACAGGAGCACAGAAGTGTTCCATTGACTATTCACGGGTTCCAGACATTCTACTGTCAGGGCAAA
The DNA here is from genome assembly GCF_040938575.1 of Ambystoma mexicanum. Taxonomy (NCBI): domain Eukaryota; kingdom Metazoa; phylum Chordata; class Amphibia; order Caudata; family Ambystomatidae; genus Ambystoma; species Ambystoma mexicanum. Next base: position 1,221,024,307 of record NC_090930.1, on the reverse strand, counting down.
CTAACGTTTCTGTAGGGTTTTCTGGTACGCCAGTGGTTAGTCCGGTTTCTTTGCCGGTACCGATTTCACTGGGTCCATTCACAGATCACTGTCCATTTCTTTTGACATCAGACTGTGGTGAGAATTTGCTGGGGTTGAATCTGTTGAGGAATTAAATGCAGTAATTCATTGTTCTTCAGATGGAGTGTGTTTGATCATTTCAACACAGCAATTTTCTGCCTCACAGTTTCTGACTAGACCCTTGCCGCTGGAATTTAGTGACATTCCGGAGCGTTTAATGGCGATTGACGATAATGATGTCAGTGTTTTGCATATTGAGCCTGTTAAAATTGTCCTGAAACAAGGAGTAAAGTTGCCACGTATTCCTCAGTATAAGATTTAGATTGATGGTGAGCAAGCTTTGAAGTGTATAGTTTCCGATTTTGTACACCGTGGGGTAATTGAAGAAATTGCAGGTAGTTTGTGCAATAGTCCGATATTACCGGTGTATAAGAAAGGAGATAATGCAATTCCTTTTCATTTCATTATCGATTTACGTGCTATCAACAAGATCGTCGCTCCACAATTTCCTATTGTGCCTGATGTGACAACAATATTAACGATGATTCCAGCTTCTGCTACTAATTTTAGTGTTGTAGATCTTAAGAATGCCTTCTTTAGCATTCCTATACACAAGGATAGCAGATACGTGTTCGCGTTCACCCTAGGGGGACGCTCGTTTACATTCACTCGTGCACTACAAGGGTACACGGAAAGTCCGAGCATCTATAGTAGGGCTTTGAAGGAGCAGATCGACACACTTGAATTGCCTGCTACTTGTACATTGCTTCAGTATGTCGATGACCTTCTTTTAGCTGCAGATGCAGTAAGTGCTTGTAAAGAAGACATTGTGGTGTTACTTATTCATCTAGCAAAGCATGGACGTAAATCTTCACTGAGGAAGTTTCAATATTGTCGACAGGAGGTCGTCTATTTAGGCAATCTGCTGTCAAAGGAGGGAAGAAGATTGACGCCTGAACGGATTAAAATCATTTCTAGCATGTCTGTCCCAAATACACAGAAGGAAGTCAGAGCCTTGATAGGAATGGCTTCTTACTGTAGGCAGTGGATCCCGAACTTCTCACTAGTGATCAAACCAATGTTGGCTCTGACAAAGAAGGGCATTTCTTTGAAGATGCCATGGAACTTGGAACACCAGAAAGCTTTTGATCTGCTCAAGACTGCATTGTGTTCAGCACCAGTTTTTGGCACACCAAATTATGAAAAGGCCTTCGAGTTGTATGTGCATGAACGTGATGGATGTGCTTTGGCTGTGTTAACGCAGGAACATGGGGGGAATAATAGGCCGTGCGGTTACTTTTCCTCCACCCTTGATCCTGTTGCATGCACTTTGCCGAGATGTCTGAGAGCTGTTGCTGCTGCGTCTGTAAAACAGAGCGAAGGTATGGTCCTAGGCCATGCTTTAACCTTGTAGGTACCTCCCTCTGTAGACGTTCTATTAAACAGAACGCAAACACAACATCTCACCTCCGCACGAATAACGAGATACGAATTGATCTTGTTTGTACCGCATATTCAAATTAAGAGGTGTTGTGTACTGAATCCAGCTGAATTATTATCTCTTCCGCAAGATATTGCTTGCAGTGACAAAATGTCACATGACTGCCTTTATACCACAGAACAAGAAACTAAAGGCAGGATTGATTTGAAAGATACACCTTTGAACAATCCACAAAGGGAGCTGTTTTGCGATGGCTCCTGTTTCAAACTTCCAGATGGTACATCCACTGCTGCTTATGCCATCACTAAACTAAGCACGATCGTGGAAACCAAAAGAACTTTGCATAACTCTGCGCAGGCCGCATAGATTATTGCATTGACTCGAGCTTGTGAACTTTGCGAAGGGTTTAGAGTAAACATATATACTGATAGTCAGTATGCTTTTGTGATAGTTCACAACTTCGGTAGACTCTGGGCAGAACAAGGTTTCTTGACCTCACATGGAATGAAGATTCAATATGGCACCTTGATAGTTCAGCTACTCTCAGCGCTTGCACTTCCCACTCAGCTAGCAATTATGAAGTGTGCGGCACATCAGAAAATCACAGATGATGTAGAATAAGGGAACACTTTCGCTGACCAGATAGCTAAACAAACTGCTACTGATCTCTATTCAGATATGTACACTACAAGGGAAGCCACAAATGTCTGTACTATAGATGAAGGAATTGATTCTATAAAGAATATCCAAGCCGATGCCACTCTAGAAGAAACTAAGCAATGGGCTGAGGGCTTGGCGAGGTTGGATGATGATGGGTGTTGGGTGGATAACCTGGAGGGAAAATGGATGCTGCCAGACGCTTACATCACTATGATGGTTTCAATGGCTCATGGTCGCACTCACTTATGCGCTAGGAAAATGTGTAAAATGTTAGAAACTGTCTGGGTAAATGTTAACATCCCGAAAACTGCTGAGCGTTTTGTCCAGAGTTGCATGGTCTGCCTACAGCACAATATGGGGAAGGGTACATCAACACCAAGGGGTAGTTTTGGTCCACCTTCTGTCCCTTTTGAGGTGATCCACTTTGACTTTATTGAAATGAAGCATTGTAATGATTACACATTTGTTTTGGTTGTTATTTGTGCTTTTAGTAAATGGGTTGAAGCTTTCCCTGTAAAAGATGCTACAGCAATGACGATGGCGAAAACCATGCTTAAGGAATATTTTCCTAGGTTTGGTTTGCCGAGGGTCATCTGGTCGGACAATGGTCCATATTTTAGCGCTGCTGTAATTATACAGATATGTGCGGATTACAGATCGATAAACGGTTCCATTCGGCTAGACACGCACAGAGTGCTGGATTGGTAGAGAGACACAATAGAATCTTGAAGAACATGCTTGCTAAGACTTGTGCCGGCACCGATTTGAAATGGCCGGACGCCTTACCGATAGTGTTACTCTCAATGCGCACAACCCCACAGACTAGGACTGGTCTCTCCCCGTAAGAGGTGGTAATGGGTAGGCCAGCTAACATTTAGAATCTTCCTAAACCTAGGGCTTTGAGGGATATAGAGCATGAACTTCTTTCTGAATATTGTGAGCGGTTAACTCAAAATCTGTATTTGATTCATCAACAGGTGCGAGAAGCCCTCCCAGCTAAATACGAGGGGCCAGGTCATAGCATCTGACCTGGTGAGTGGGTGCTAACTAAAGCATTTGAGAGAGCATCCTGTCTCGCACCGAGGTGGAGAGGGCCCTACCAGGTCCTATTGGCCACGCAGACTGCCGTACGAGTAGCCGGAAAGAAACACTGGATCCACGCATCGCATGTCAAGAGGATACCTTTCCCTTTGCCACACAACGAAGAAGATAAGGAGAAACTTACTTGCTCTGTTCCCAGCGATCTTCCAGCAGTTTCGCCTTCGCACTCTCCTGCAGATCCTTTTGCATCTTTGTCCGGTTCTGCTGCAAATTCATCACTTCCATCAGGAAGCAACCACGCACTGTTCGCAGATCACACTGTACCAGGAGTCACAAGGTACAATCGGCGTCCACGGAGCTAGACTTACTGCACGGTTCGGCTGTGCCTACAAGGAAAATAATCACAGAATTTGTCCTTTGTCACTTTCTGCACTGAAGGAAAGCAGGTGGCTGGATATAGGTAAAGACTAAGAAAACGCGTGATCAGGAGATCACCAGCAAACGGACTACGAAGTTTTCGCAGGAACTTATCAGTGAAGAGCTTCAAAGGAACAATGCCTGTTATCGACCCTACTCATGCAGTACAGACAATTGTGTGTGTGGCCAACAAAGACAATGGACGATCAAATACATGGTCTTTCAAGACATATTGTTTTCTTGTAATTGTGTTAACCAGTTTCATAGTATTAGCTGTTTTAGGATTTTAGTATGTGAAGAAGTACGCCCACTACAAACATTTTTGCCTACTTAGAATGTTCCTACTTTATCTACACATTTTGTGCACCTGCACACTCTATCTCCTAGGGACTCCCAACATAGACAGAGCTATCATAATAATACATTACCGTTAATAATGAATGCAACTCATGCCATTTTGAACAGAACTAACTGCTGGGTTTACTCCCATTTGCCGCAAAATGAGGAAAAGGGGTTGGGCTGGTATATTCATCCTTTGCCTCTAACTACTGCATGTTATGCTTCTCTGTGGGCACTATTCTTTGGCCGATGGAATGATAGCATCTCGGGGAACTTTAATTGGATGAATTTGAATGAATTTGAAAGGCGAGTCCTAACGCCTCTGGGATGCTCACTCTTCGCAAATAGGAGCAAGCTTAATGTTGCTTCTATTAGGCCTTCTGATAGACTGTCCTGACCTTTTCAATCTTTGATTTCTTTTAGGATGGCTCCTATAGGCAATAGGGATGCCACGCCACCTTCTTACACTGTTAATCATAGCCCCACCTCAGTTTCTTTCTGCGTACAAAGGAATGGTACTGAGTCAATGGGTGTTTTCAAGGGTTGCACCAATGTTGCAAACTTGACCAGTGAGACCTTTGTATGTAGGCAAACCTGTTTACTTCATTTGCGGAAATGAATCTTATCCATGGCTACATAGGGATTGGCAGGGAACTTGTTATTTAGGAATTCTGCTACAAGGGGTATTTGTAGCCAGTAACACTGAAATTTTAGGGCTCGTCCAAGGCGGGACGAGAATGCCGATACTTCATCACAAGTTCTGGGTAATGTAGCAAAATCCTTTGTACCATTTTGGGGGCAAACTATGAATTCTGAGGACATTAGGAGACTAGCGAGAGTACTGGAGAAAACCATCAACCGGACCACTGACATACTCTGTAACATGACTTTAGAACAGAAAGCAATCAGATTAGTGGCGCTACAAAACCGGATGGTTTTAGACGTCATCTTGGCTGAGCGTGGTGGAGTATGCAAATTAGTGGGCTCCGCTTGCTGCGTTTTCATACTAGATTCCTCCCCAACCATCTTTAAGGCAATACAAAATCTGCATGTCCTAAGTTCAGAAGTACGTGTTCCCGAGGGAAACTGGGATCTTAGTACTTGGTTCTGGGACTTCTTACGATCTTGGGGATGGAAGCTTCTCTCAGTCTTATTGATAATTCTGGGTATTCTGTTGTTCTGTTGTTGCTGTATACAATGGGCCTCATTACACGGTTGGCGGTAAGGGATTACTGGCACCGGTAAGGGCACCGGTGCCGGTAATCTCTTACCGCCCTACTACGAGGTCCCTCAGCGGGTCCCGTCCTTAACATGTGGTCAGACCACACGTTAAGGACCGGACCCGCTGGGGGACTTCAGAGCTAATAACGGTACCGCTTATAGCGGTACCGTTATTAGCTCCTTCCCCATTCCCATTGAGCCCTATGGGCGCTCGAATGGGAATGGGGAATGGTAATTGGCATGGGGATTTACCGGGTTCTCCAGGGTCGGAATGTCCCAGTAAGTCCCCATATCGCCTACCCAGACCCAGAAGGCGGTAAGGGCTAGCCATGGCGCTAATAGCGCCATGGTTACCTCCTACCGTGTAATGAGGCAAAATGTCTTCCTGCCATATGTTCAATGTTAGGGGGGTGTTGTGCACAGACCATGGGAGCGTTGGCGCCAAAGGTACACGCACCGGAAAGAATGATCAATGGATTTGTGATGAAGGAAATTTCCTCCGCCGATCTTATGGCGATTGATATATCTGATGAAATTGATTCACGTCGTATGGACATTGAGACGTGGAGTTACTCGTAAAGTGACTAGTTTTTAGTTTAGCACTTGGCTTAGGCCAAAAGGAGAGTTTGTTAAACAGGAATCATATTAGTACCTCCTTTTGATTTATATTGGACTAAGCCAAGTCGCTCCGCGAAGAAAGCCACGTTGCAAAGTTCCGATTTCTGATCGACTTCACCGCCATTTTGGAATCATCTGCCTTTTTGATTTCTGTTCGTATGATTCTCTGTTCTAAAATGGTGGACTGTGTTTCTAACTTGCAACCAAGCCTCCCGACCTTTGAGTTCTGTTAATGGTTAGACAGTACGCGGGCCGACTGTTTAGACTAGGTAAAGAGACCTTGTACTACGAATGAACTGTCGTTTTAGTATTGTCTATGCTAACAAGCCTCATCCACGAATACACATAGACGACAATGATGTGCAAACGCCAAGCGTGGACACAGGCTGAACTACATTGTGAAGGGATATAGACTAAGGCTTACCGTGGGATCCAAGAATATACATCACCATTGTAACTTGATGGAAATGCAAACTCATGTATTCCTTCTGCATATTATTGTATAAGCTGTATGTGAACTAGGCACAAACTCTAGACCGCAGATTATTAACATGTAGAGGGGCTGGACAATATTATTCAGAAATGTATAAAAACAGGAATGTTTAGATGTCCGTCTCTCTCTCTCCTCTCTTTGATGGGCTGGTACTCATTGTAGGGTGTTGAGAGCCAGATAGCTATCTGTATCGATGTTCTTTGTAAACTGTACAGTAGAATAAAGATCTGTGAATCTTTATAGCCCATGGTTGTTGTATTTCTTTTTGTGGTACTCAGCCTCGATATTTCCTTGTTTTTACATACCTACCCTCTGGTGGTGGCAACGATAGAACAACCGATCATGGTTAAAAGGACAATTAACTGAAACAGGTGGCAGGGGAGATTGAGGAACAAATGAAAGCAACTGAGCAGGACATTACTACCACTATTAATCAAATGCCTTTGAATAAGTTTGCTCTGCAGCCACTGTTTTGTGAGGGCAAACAATGGGGAAAACAGCAAGGCAACACAGGATAATGATGGCTGTATAGGGGCCCTGAAATGTATAGCGGGTCTGGGTGGATTACCGGACAAATGTCTCTAGAAAAAGTATGTCCATGCCCATCCGACTAGGTGATTGCTGTCTGAACATCAGTGAGGGCATCCGAAATATAATCGTACCCCAGCAGACATGGGACCAAGCCTGATTTGCATGTGGTCTTTCCCCTATTGTAACGGCTAGGCAGGCGAAGAACAATGGTTTGGAGGGTTGCCCAGATCAATGCCAGAGGTTCAAATGTATTCCAAACCTTCCAGCCATCACTGCTTTTGATTTGCTATAGTCACCCCGAATGGGGTGGGTATGCCCAGATATGGGCCGCCTGCCTGCTGAGCCTAGAGACCCAAGCTGCTCCTGACTGATGAGGCCCAACGAGGCTGAAACATGTTTGAGGATGCTTGTGCTCTTGTGCATAAGGGATGTGACCAAGCAGTTTGTGCTGGACTGCTCCTTTTGGCGTGGAACCAAGCCTGATTTGCATATGGTCTTTCCCCTTTTGTAATGTCTTGGCAGGCAAAGAACGATGGTTTGGGGGGTTGCACAGAGCCAGACAAGATGTTAAGATTTATTCTAAACCTTCCAGCCATTGGCTTTTTTGTTTTCCTATAGTCACCCCGAGTGGGACGGGTATGCCCAGATTGCCCAGATGTGGGTACCGTGCCTGCTGAGCCTAGAGACCCAAGCCACTCCTCCTTGATGAGTCCCAATGAGGCCGAAACAAGTTTGGGGATGCTTGTGGTCTCGTGCTGAAGGGATGTTACCAAGCAGTTTGGGCTGGAATGTGTATGGGAGGAAATGTCTTTAGGGCCCCCCGCCCCTCCATTCCTCACCAACATGCAGCCTATGACTCGGCCAGCAGCCATATATGCACCTGGGGCCCGGGATGTGAGATGGCTGCGGGTCGGCACGGCTCATCCTGTAGTAGGGTACAGACCCCATTTTGTGACACACTTAGACTCCCTTTTGAAAATAACAAACTAAGGCCTCACAAACACAAGCAGTCTGCAGGACTGCAGCTCTCCCCTCCTGACCGCGCACAGCGAGCCTGGTGCTTCCCTCACGCTCTGCTGCAGGCCTGTTCTCATGGCAGACTAAGCACGAACAAGCTACATTACAAACACTGTATCTTTCACCTTCCGCGGTCCATCATTGACCTGCAGATGACCGGGCTGAAGCTGGGGTTTCAGAAAAACAAGCTATCGCCATAAAACTTGTCCTGTCCTCTCGCAGACCCCACATGTATGATGGATGCTGTGGATAACCCCAACCCTGTTCCCCATTTGAAGTGCCAGACATGTATGCTAAGCCCTTGTGCCACCTTTTTTCACCCATGTAGCTTAGCCAACTGGAAGGATGATAAATTTGCTTCAAGTTCATAAGATTGATTGTACATATTGAAATAAGATGGTCCTCACCCATCCCAGATTGCATGTAAAATCCATGAAGTTTATGGTTAAGCCTTTTTATTATTAATCAAAGATTACTGGTTGGTGCACAATACACAAAGCAATGTATGACATCAATACATATACTCAACGATCTCCTAAAGATGTACGATTTCAAATGTATTCAATTAAGTATTGCAATATATATACATTTGTGATGTACATTGTGATATACATTTGTGATGTCATCTTTGATGTCCTGGGTGTTAGTCTTATCAGTGCACGGTGGTGGCGCGAGTTATGGTTGCTTAGCTTACCATAACTGGCGAATTTCAAGGGTTTTTCGGTTTTACTTGGAACCATAACGTCCCTTTAACAAAGTTTTTTCACTGAATTTCATAGGTTTTTTGTAGCGCAACTTAACCATAACGTCCCTTCAACAAAGTTTTTTTACTGAATATATATATATATATATATATATATTACATGGCCATGTAGTTATGGTTAAGTTGCTGTTTCCATAGGAAGAGCACTTTTTGGGTGGCTTATAACTTTGCTCTCCCTGGACGGATCCTCACCAAACTTTGCAAAAAAAGTATTTGGGTCATTCTGAAATTTTTTGCAAAGGTTGGTGAGGATTCGTCCAGGGGGGGCAAAGTTATAGGGGGGGTCCCAAAACTTTTTTTTTCCCATAGACTGAATGGGAATTTTTTTTGCTCGTGTCTACAGCCCAAAACGCTGGACGGATTTTCACCAAATTTGGACCAGGAGCAGCGGCTTGGTCCGAAAGCGTGCTTTTGCAAATTTGGTGAAAATCCGTCCAGTAGTTTTTTTTAAAATGACCAAAAAGTAGGTACAAAAAAATTAGTGATATCTGTGTTCGGTCCGCGGACGGACTTCCCTGTTCGCTCCGCGGACAGGACGGTGATTGGGCCAGCAGCTTGCATGATGTCCATGGACATCTGACGTGCTCTCTCATTGGATGCGGTGAAAGCGTGCAGTGCGTCTGGCTTCAGAGACAACCGCCATCTTTCTTTCCCGCATGAGAGGCTTTGTCAGGTCAGCAGGAGCGTCTTGTTCCTACCACCCCCACTCATGCCCGTGTCTGCCCCACCCCCCGCTCATGCCCTGTGTGTCCTTTCTGTCCCCCCACCCCCGCTCATGCCCCGTGTGTCCTTCCTGTCCGCCCCACCCCCGCTCATGCTCCGTGTGTCCCCTGTTCCTCCAGCCCCCCGCTCACGCCATTGCACATGGTGGCCAGCGGAGGGCTGAGGAGCGGGATCTGCCGTACAAACTCATGTCCGTGTGGCATGTCCATGTTTTTGTTTGTCCCCCCCACCCCCTGCTCATGCCCCGTGTGTCTCTATCCCTCCTGCCCACCCCCTGCTCCTGCCCTGTGTGTGTCTCTCCCTCCCCCCACCTCTGCTCATGCCCCGTGTGTCTATATCCCTCCCGCCCACCCCCTGTTCATGCCCCGTGTGTCTCTCTCCCTCCCCCCACCCCCGCTCATGCCCCGTGTGTCTCCCTCCCTCCCACCCACCCCGGCTCATGCCCCATGTGTGTCTCTCCCTCCCCCCACCCCCGCTCATGCCCCGTGTGTCTCTCTCCCTGACGCCAACCCCCCGCTCACCCACCGCTCATGCCTCGTGTGTCTCTCTCCCTCCCCCACCCCCGCTCATGCCCCGTGTGTCTCTAGCCCTCCCACCCGCCGCTCATGCCCCGTGTGTCTCTAGCCCTCCCACCCACCACCCGCTCATGCCCCGTGTGTCTCTAGCCCTCACACCCACCCCCCGCTCATGCCCCATGTGTGTCTAGCCCTCCCACCCACCCCCTGCTCATGCCCCATGTGTCTCTCCCCTCACCCCCTACTCATGCCCCTAGTGTCTCTAGCCCTCCCACCCACCCCCCGCTCATGCCCCTAGCCCTACCACCCACCCCCCGCTCATACCCCGTTTGTCTCTCCCCTCCCACCCACCCCCCGCTCATGCCTCGTGTGTCTCTATATATTCCCACCCACCCCCCGCTCATGCCATGTGTGTCTCTATTCCTCCCACCCACCCCCAGCTCATGCCCCGTGTGTCTCTATCCCTCCTACCCACCCCCCGCTCATGCCCCATGTGTCTCTATACCTCCCACCCACCCCCCGTTCATGCCCCGTGTGTCTCTATCCCTCCCACCCACCCCCACTCATGCCCCGTGTGTCTCTAGTCCCTCCCGCCCAACCCCCGCTCATGCCCCGCACAACTTAACCATAACGTCCCTTTAACAAAGTTTTTTTACTGAATATATATATATATATATTACATGGCCATGTAGTTATGGTTAAGTTGCTGTTTCCATAGGAAGAGCACTTTTTGGGTGGCTTATAACTTTGCTCTCCCTGGACGGATCCTCACCAAACTTTGCAAAAAAAGTATTTGGGTCACTCTGGATTTTTTTTGCAAAGTTTGGTGAGGATTCGTCCAGGGGGGGCAAAGTTATAGGGGGGTCCCAAAACTTTTTTTTTCCCATAGACTGAATGGGAAAAAAATGTTGCTCGCGCCTACAGCCCAAACCGCTGGACGGATTTCCACCAAATTTGGACCAGGAGCAACGGCTTGGTCCCGAAAGCGTGCTTTTGCAAATTTGGTGAAAATCCGTCCAGTAGTTTTTTTTTAAATGACCAAAAAGTAGGTCAAAAAAAATTAGTGATATCTGTGTTCGGTTCGCGGACACACTTCCCTGTTCGCTCCGTGGACAGTGTCCTGATTGGCCAATCGTCTTGCGTGATGTTCGCGGACATGCAACGTGTTCGCTGATTGGACGGCGTGGAGCGTGAAGCGCGTCAGATTTTTCGCTAGCGCCCGCCATCTTGGATTCGCGGAAGTCCGCAGACAGCGCGGTGAAACTTTGTTCAAAATGTGTATTTTGTAGAGTGTGTTGGTGTGTAGGAGTGTTTGGGGAGGGTGGGAGTGTATGAGATAGGATGAAAGTTGTGTTTTTTATGTGTTAGACATTCTTTTTGTGTTCGATTTGTTTGCGGACATCACGGGTGTTCTGAAATGTTCTAAATAAACTGACTGGGGGGTGTTCTAAGGACTCAATATGTGTCCGTTTTATTCGCAAGCAAAGTGAAACTGTTCTGAGAACACTCGCGGTGTCCGGGGAGTGTTCGTAGGGGGTGTCCTGAGGACGTTGTCCGTACTGTTCTCTGTCAAGTTGAATGTGTTCTAAGAACACCCGCGGTGTCCTGAAATGTTTGCAAATAAACAAAATGGGGGTGTTCTGAAGACGTTTTTGAGAACACTTCCGGTGTCCTGAAATTTTCGTAGGGGGTGTCCTGAGGACGCTGTCCGTATTGTTCTCTGTCAAGTTGAATGTGTTCTAAGAACACCCGCAGTGTCCTGAAATGTTTGCAAATAAACAAAATGGGGGTGTTCTGAAGCCGCTTCTAAGAACACTCGCGGTGTCCGGGGAGTGTTCGTAGGGGGTGTCCTGAGGACGCTGTCCGTATTGTTCTCTGTCAAGTTGAATGTGTTCTAAGAACACCCGCGGTGTCCTGAAATGTTCACAAATAAACAAAATGGGGGTGTTCTGAAGACGTTTTTGAGAACACTTCCGGTGTCCTGAAATTTTCGTAGGGGGTGTCCTGAGGACGCTGTCCGTATTGTTCTCTGTCAAGTTGAATGTGTTCTAAGAACACCCGCAGTGTCCTGAAATGTTCGCAAATAAACAAAATGGGGGTGTTCTGAAGCCGCTTCTAAGAACACTCGCGGTGTCCGGGGACTGTTCGTAGGGGGTGTCCTGAGGACGTTGTCCGTATTGTTCTCTGTCAAGTTGAATGTGTTCTAAGAACACCCGCGGTGTCCTGAAATGTTCGCAAATAAACAAAATGGGGGTGTTCTGAAGACGTTTTTGAGAACACTTCCGGTGTCCTGAAATTTTCGTAGGGGGTGTCCTGAGGACGCTCTCCGTATTGTTCTCTGTCAAGTTGAATGTGTTCTAAGAACACCCGCAGTGTCCTGAAATGTTCGCAAATAAACAAAATGGGGGTGTTCTGAAGCCGCTTCTAAGAACACTCGCGGTGTCCGGGGACTGTTCGTAGGGGGTGTCCTGAGGACGCTGTCCGTATTGTTCTCTGTCAAGTTGAATGTGTCCTAAGAACACTTGTGGTGTCCTGAAATGTTCGCAAATAAACAAAATGGGGGTGTTCTGAAGACGCTTCTAAGAACACTCGCGGTGTCCGGGGAGTGTTCGTAGGGGGTGTCCTGAGGACGCTGTCCGTATTGTTCTCTGTCAAGTTGAATGTGTCCTAAGAACACTTGCGGTGTCCTGAAATGTTCGCAAATAAACAAGATGGTGGTGTTCTGAAGAAGCTTCTAAGAACACTCCCGGTGTCCTGAAATGTTCGTAGGGGGTGTCCTGAGGACGCTGTCCGTATTGCTCTCTGTCAAGTTGAATGTGTCCTAAGAACACTCGCGGTGTCCTGAAATGTTCGCAAATAAACAAGATGGTGGTGTTCTGAAGACGCTTCTAAGAACACTCGCGGTGTCCGGGGAGTGTTCGTAGGGGGTGTCCTGAGGACGCTGTCCGTATTGTTCTCTGTCAAGTTGAATGTGTTCTAAGAACACCCGCGGTGTCCTGAAATGTTCACAAATAAACAAAATGGGGGTGTTCTGAAGACGTTTTTGAGAACACTCCCGGTGTCCTGGAATGTTCGTAGGGGGTGTCCTTAGGACGCTGTCCGTATTGTTCGTTGTTAAGTTGAAAGTATTCTAAGAACTATCGCGTTGTTCTGAAATGTTCGTAGGGGGTGTCCTGAAAACGGTGTCCGTATTGTTCGCTGGCAAGTTCAAAGTTTTCTAAGAACACTCACATTGTTCGCGGACATTAAAAGTTTCCCATAGATCATAGTTGAAATGTTTGACTCTATGGATGTGATATGCTGCGGTGGTTGTTGCTAGGGCATAGAGTCTTGACTGTATGCCCTGGCAACAACCACCGCAGCATATCACATTCATATTTGCTTATAACTTTGGGTGAAAAACAAATGTATAAGGAACAAAGGTATTAGATACTATGGATGTGATATGCTGCTATGGTTGTCCTTATTATTGTATACTTACTGTTTGGTCTAGTAACGGGTGTCCATGTTTTTCTTCTTCATTTCTGTGATAAAAGAAAATAGCATGTTAGTATTAGTATTTTGTAATGACTTATTACATTGTATAAGCAATATACTTTTATTTTTTTTCGACCCTCATATTTAGTAGAGTACAAATCAGAGTACTGTGCAATTTGCTCAGTTTCTGTATTTGTTGCTAAAATCATTGGGTCTGTGGGAGAAAATAAAATCCATGTTGGGTTAAAAAAAAAACCTTTTTCTGTTATGCTACAGTTTATTTGTTTGTTTGTTTTCAGTGTTCACTTGTTGTTTCTGGCTAATGCTTTATACTTTGCTTTGTTGTATTTTTTTTGGAGCAGTAACAGATTCTTCATTTGTTTTGATATTATAAAATTTTGGAGCAGTTAGATACCAATTGGCGTATTCTAACTGTCTATTTTTTTAATATATTTTAGTGGTTTTGATTTATCTATTTGGATATTGTTAATTTTTGGGACAGTTAGATACCAATTGGCGTATTCTAACTATGTATTTTTTGGCCTAATTTAGTGGTATTCATTTATCTGATTAGTTGTTGTAGAATCTTTGAGCTGTTAGATAGCTTTTGGAGTATTCTAACAGTTTATATTTTTTTAACACAAATTTATAATTTTGGGACAGTTAGATACCAATTGGCGTATTTTGTGTATTTTTTGGTCTAATTTATAGTGAATTTCACCATTCCAGCACAGTAGTCCAATTGTTGTCTTATTCCAAAAACACTATACGTGTTGTCAGGATTGTTTGCTGCATGTCTGTGAAGTACTAACATTTGCAAACACAATGGGTCTGTACTGTGTAAGTACATGTTGTCAATAATTGGTGGTAATTGAAATAGAATATTCATTGCTACATTTGCATAGCAACTTACACCAACTATATTTGAGAATTTAAATGGTCCAGGTAGTTCTGTATCTAACTGCTTTTTTTGGAGTTTGTCTTCCTTCTTTAAAGAAGTACCTGGTTTACTTTCTCTAATTGATTCTTTTTTGTTTGTGGTACTTGATGAAATATTAGTTTCTTTTACTCTCTTTGGAGGATTTGCAGTGACGTCCTGTTGCATTTCTGTTTGATTTAGTTTTCTTTTACAAAGTTTTAGTTTTTGTGGAACAGAATATGTGTTTAGATGGGGAGTGTATAGTGAGCGAAGTCTATTATATTCTAAAATGCAAGGAATATCAGCGTTTACTTTACTTGCATCAAAGTTGATTAGAAATAGACCGTCAAGTGTACATAAGCGTGATAGTGCTACGTAGCTCATGCCTTCTTTAAAGACTGTGTTACCAATATCTATCATTGCTTTGTCTAGGGTAAGACTTTGTGATTTATGAATCGTGACTGCGTATGCAAGAGTTAGAGAAAATTGTTCTCTGCGTACATACATATCTTTGAAGAGAAGGAATCTAGCTGTTGAGCGTCCTATCCGTTTTACTTCTGAAAGTTTGTCAAAGAGTATATTGACAAACTGAATTTTGTTGTCACGTGGGTATGTTTGAAAGCCAACAACTGTACTCAGTGCTCCATTAACTAGTCCTTGGTCCACGTCAGGGTTACGTTTAAGCATTACTCTGCAATTTAAGGATAATTTTAACATCTTTTCTAAGCCTGCTGTGTTTGAGATTGATTTTTCTAAATTATTTAGTCTTGTTGTGGCTTGATCACACATGGGTAGTGTCATACCATGTACATCTAATTTGTCTGTGGTGCTAATTTCCATTATTGGTTGCATTTCTTTACTTAACATTATTTCATTGAATTTGAGACAGCTTGCAAGAGTTGGCATTAAGGCCATACAATTGACATTTTTGTGGGCTAATTGTTCCATAACATCTGTAGCACATGCATTATCGCCATAAAGTGCATTAATGTGCCGGGTTTTCAATGTTGCTTCTGCTTCTTTAGAAAGTATACCAACTCTCAAACTTTTTAAAATGTTGGCATAAGTTAGATTGTTGTTGTTGGCTGCAGATTGGCGCATGTTTTCTGTTAATTCTCTGTATTGGAAATGTTGCCAAAGGTTGACATTTCCAATGCTGCCAACAGTTTTATGGCAGAGTTTGTGCCCTCATGTTTTAAAAATAGGTTCATCTTTTACTGGTGTTAATTGAAGCAGATCTCCAAAAACAATAATGTGTTTTCCTGCAAAGAGCTCTTCATAGTCTGTTTTGAGTACTTCTTGTAATCTGAGGTGAATCAAAGCTAACATCAGGTTGGAGACCATGCTCACTTCATCTATTAGTAGCATTTTCATTTGTTTCAATACTCTGCGTAATTCCATTGCAGCTTCTGCAGAAAGTTTGTAATAGTCTAATTTGTTCTGCTGTTCTACTGGTAATAGTAGTAATCGGTGTAATGTAACACCACCTATGTTGTAGGCAGCTAAACCTGTGGGGGCAGTGACAACAGCTGACAGTTTGTTGTTTGTCAATTGTTGAAGGAACTTACTAAGGATTTTGATTAGGAATGTTTTGCCAGAACCAGCTTCACCACTGACGTACAGTAGTATAGGTTTATAATTATGGGTGGAACATTCTTTATTTTCATGTTTTACACCATGTGCAATTTGTTTTGTTACTTCTTGAAAAATGCTACTTTGCTCATTGTTTAGTTTTGATTGTAGTATAGTTAAGTCTTCCTTATCTTCATACTGACACATGGTGTTTTCTACTTCTATCATAGCTAATTCTGCCTCATTTGTTATTAGTGGTTCTCCCAATGGTTCTTGGCTTCCTGTTACAGAAGGTTGACTACTGTCAGGAGTATCCTTATCTAGTTGGGCTTGGAGTTCTTCTTCATGTTGCTGTTCATTGTGCAACATTGTTTTGTACTGTGTAAAGTTTACATCAGTTACAGTGCTTTCATTTGCTTTGAAAGCATCCTCATATGAGTCATAGTTATCTAGTAATTGTTCTTCTTTTCTCCATGGTTTGAAGAGTTGTAGCAGGGACATGTAATATACTTCTTTATGCTGAGGAGTCTTCAATGACAATTTTATATGATTAATTAAATTTGGTTTAGTGAGTTTAACTAAGCTGCCTTCACAGTCTGTCACTCTATATTTACCTTTTTTTCATCAGGTTCCATATTATTTTTGTATGTGTAGTTTTGGGCTATTTGGTATAGACACATGTTTTCCAAAGTATTATTTCTGTTTAGGTAGTATGTGTCCAATAAATTGTTTTTTAAAATGTCTTGGCTGTTGGGATCATGTTTGGCTATTGTTTCTATATCTTCATATGATTTTAGAACTCTTTTTCTAGATTTAGCTGGACCAAGACTTAGCCATACTATATTTTCAGATTTACCATACAATGAAGTACCAGTTAAACGATCAGCTGCTTCATAAGATCCACATTCTCTATGGGTGAACATTTTTATGCCCAAGCTGTATAATTTCTGAGATACTGTTTTATCTGATGACAGGTCATTCCAGAGGTCTTGGAGCTCTGTCTTTTCTGCTTTAGTTAAGTATGCTGTGACATATCGTGCAACTGCAGTAGAATTGTCTGCAATGTACTGCACATCTATGTTTGCATTCCATAAGTGGGCAATGATTGCATTATAATCATTGATATATTTTTCTTCTTCTTTTCTTTTTATGGCATATGTATTTTTAGGTGACTTACCTTTAACACTATGTCTAACTGAAGACATGAGGTTGTTTACTTGACCTGTATTTGTAACTGGTCTAGGGAAACCAAATCGGCATTTGGTGTAGTATTTGCCTTTGTTTTTGTATTTGCGACGACAATATTTTCCACATTTGTGTCTTTGAAATTGTAAAATTTGTGCACGAAGATCACTATTTGTGGCTTCTGATGGAATTTCACAAGTGACATATTTTTCAATAAACTGTAAAACAGTGGCATCACTGTCTTGACCAAATTTAGGAGCATCTTTAATCCATAAAAGCATGTGGATATGTGGTGCTCCTCTGGCTTGGTATTCTTTTCTCCAAAAGAAGTGTTGCACTTCTCCAAGGGAAGGAACAGTTTTATTACAAATAAAATGTAGCATAGCAATGAAGCGATGGTGAAAATATCTTGAAACATTAACAGGATCCAAAGAACAAAGTTCTCCAGGTGTTAGAATATCTATGTTTGTTTTGTTTTTATTTGATATGCGTAGGAAATCATGTAAATCTTCCCATGCATATTCTGCACAACTTAATGTAACAAACCAAGTGGGTGGGCCAAGGTTTCTGATCATACAACGTACATCTCCATGATGTCGAAACCAGTACTCTTTAGTACCACGCATATTTGCTAATAGATTTGTAATATTTCATTGTAAAACCTCATTCTTTTGTTGCACTTTCTCTAATAATTGTGTAGCTGTCATATTTTGAAAGTGTATTTCTGATATTAATATGTGTGCAACTCCGTAACATAAAGTTGCTAGTTCACTTTCAAAGAGTAGGTGGAATATGTATTCCACATTTTGTCTATCTGGGATCTTCAGAATACATCCGTAATGAGCGGTATTCTGAAGCTGATATTTTAATAGGTCTATCATCATACCTTCCTCCTTTGCCAGTAGGAAAGAGTAGAGGAAAAGCACGTGCTTCTATACTTTTTTCCCATATCCTGATTGGCGATCCTTTTGTTTGACGCATTTGGTAAGTTTCCAGTACATCTTGTACGGTGTCATTACAGTGCAAAGGATGAATTGTATAATGGTCTTAAATATTTGATATTTTAGCAGGATCTAGTAGCTCAAATTGACCAGCTTCTTGTGTTTCTTGAATTATTTCAGTTGTATCTTTCAAGTTTTCTTCAATATTAATTTCTTTGTAATATTCATTATTCTCTTTAAGATATTGGAAGGCTTGTCTAACTTTATATAAATCTACCAGCTGTTGCCATATTTTTTTGTCTTTTGTAGGTACTCCATTTACTAATATAATTAAAGATTGCTGCATTGGACGTTGCACTCCTAGAGTATGCACATTTTCTTTTAGATTTAATGGTAAATAAACTACTTTTCCACGAATGCCTTTTACCAATTCAGAGGGAGGTAATTTTGCTGTTTTTGGTTGAAGGTGTATTATTGCTTGAAGTGGGTGTACTGTTTGAATTATGATGCTCTCATATAAATTAAGTTGTTGTAGAGGTTTTGGTACTGGGTATAATTCCAAATTATTTGTGATAGAACGTGAAGGAGTTTGGTTGTTGTCAAGTTTTGTAGTGCAATAACTGCAAAGTATTAAGGGCTCAGTTATTTCATATTTGTTTTCTGCTACAAGGTAGAGAGCTAATTCAAACCATTTAGAATCTTCATTGTCTTCTATTTTGTATGATAGGTCCACAGTTTTTTGTGTTACTTTTATAAAAAATTCTACGGCAACATACACATACATGGTTTGGTACTTCAGCTGATGTACTTTTAAATTTTAGTATTTCTTTTTTGTATGTGTTTAGCAAAAGGTTGCCATGTGTAGAATTGTTGCTTAATTGGTTTAAAGCTATTTCATTCTGTAAATGGCTTTCACTTCCAAAATATTTTTTCTGGATATAGTGAATTTATTCAAGTAGGTCTTTTGCTGTACCATGTAGAAGGATGTTATTTAACTTTGCTAGTGCTAAAGCAGGACTTTTAGCATATTACAGTTTATAGACTAGATTTCTTATAGTTGAATGATGTGTTGATATCCTTTTGATATCATGGAAAGTGGTTTTACAAGTAGGTCCTGTAATGCAGGCCAATGAATGTCCTTGTAGTCCTGTGTACTTGCGCCCTGGACAGGTATCTATATTTTGCAGTAATTTAATTTTGATTTTGTCTTTGCTTTTTACATATTTATTGAGGAATTGGCGTAAAGATTTGAAACATTTTTTGGGAATGTTACACATTGCCGTGCATGGCCATTTGTACACTAGACGTTCTGATTCAGTTGAATGGAGGGGTAATTCTAAGTTTTCAGGGCATATTTTTGTAAGAAGTACTTCTTGTTCCATTATGGTATTATTCACTTTTTCATAACCTCGACCACTGCTATGTATGGCAATTGTATTAGTTTGCTTTTGTTTGTACACTTCTTCATTAAAATATGGTTCTGTACTTGTAGTGTGATTCCATTCACCTCCGCTGATACTTAAGAAGATCTTTCTGTTGATATTTCGCTTATTGAGAAGTCTTTTTTGTAATTTAGTTATTAGTTTTGTTAGTGGTTTCATTTTGTTTAACAGTAAAATAAATACATTTCTTTTGAGAAAAATTGCACTGTCCATCAATGTTTCTAAGATTAATTTCCTACGATAGGTTTTAAGCTTTGAACCTGATTTCTCTCCTGTTTTTATAAGATTTTGAAGGACTTTGTGACGGTATATTTTGGCTAAAATACTTTTCTTGGTATGCTTACTTTGCACTATATTAAAATTTGAAGAAGTAGTTTTAGCTGTACTGATAGCTGATTTTCTGTTAAATGTTTTTTGGTTTGTTTTACATTTTGATAGAGGAAGCGAAGTTGTTGTACTTGAAACTTCTTGTGTTTCACTAAATGATTGTATTAGCTGTTTTGTTTCAACTTTTTTTACAAATTCTGCTAGAGATGGATGCTTATGTTGGACACCTTTATTTTCATTTGCTCTACTTTTGCGTTGCTTTCTACGGACTTGACTTTTGGTAGGCATTCTTTAGGGTCTGTTGAAAAAAATAAAGAAGATATGGGTTGGGGTGTTCTGGAATGTATGTGTGCTGTGTGCATGAGTGTTTGAGTAAGATGATAAAGATGTATGTAATGGTGTGTGATTTTGCATTGGGAACTAAAACTAGTAGGGATAGGTATTCTTGAATTCATGTGTTACTAAACTGGGGTTCAGATGACAAAAAAAAAGTAAGCTAGTGGTGTGGAAAAGTACAAATAGTAAATCTAATGTATACAATTAAAACAGTTGTTTGTTCTATAATATGAAAATTGTAGTGGTTCAGTTGGGTAATTTGTGTGTCCAAAAATAGAAATTTGTGGGCCATTCTGGCTGTAAATCGCTGTTTAAGACATGGACATTTTTGGACAAAATGGTACAAAATCTCTATTTTTAGAAACCGAAATAGCTCGTATTAACGTTATAGTATATTTGATTAATAAAACAAATATTATGGTGATATTTTACTTACTTTTTTTTAAATTAACAGGTAACTTCTTAGTTTTTCTTTCTTCTTCGAATTCGGCTGCTTCTTTTCAGGAAACTGGTCTTCACTGCAATTGTAAAAGCTTCAAATTAGTAACTTTGTTTGTATATAGCACTGTTTTTAATTTAGATATTGATTTTTTTAATTGAAATCCTCAGTGCCTTCTGTAAAACCATTAAACTAATTTATTTACATAAGATACATTGCATCAGTTCAGTACATATGATATGTTCTTAATGAACAATTGTATTGAATGACTGTAGCAAAAAAAAATATCTTAACTATGTCTTGTGAAATTTATAATATATTAGTGAATACCACTATTTCTGTAAGTAAACTGTTCTAGGTAATAGCGCCTCAATGTCATGTCTAATTTAAAGTAATTAAGTAAATAAATAAATAAAAACAAAAAATATGAAATTGTATAAGTATTTTTATAAAGGTTTAAACATAGATTCTGTTTGCATGCAATTTTGTTTGAATATATGTAGTCTATATATTTCATTTAAAAAATGTTAGTTTAACATGATTTGAATGTGTGTGTATAAAGAAAGTAAATAGTATAAAGGTTTATAAGTGATAGTTGATTTTAGGAAATTGAAAAAAGTACAGTAAATTCATTTTACAGATTTTACAAGGTAAAAGTCTGTTTGAAAATGTGTTCATCTACTATACAGAAAATATGCATACCTGAAGTTTGTGTTCATGCATATGGATATGCATGGAGCTGCAAGTAGAAATCTTGAAGACTTGTACAGTATTTCTGGTAGATGCTGTTTGCCAATGAAATGACACTTGTACTCAGAGAGATTCAGAGTACATTTGCAGTGCTGATCTATGATGATGCAGTTAGATGTAGAGGTCTTGAATGTGATTGGTGCATGGTCATGTGATTTTTGAGGTACATCCAATGAGGGAATGGCAGAGAGAGTGTAGTGGAAATGGTAGAAGGGCTGTTCATGTTACGATATGTCCGCGGACATGGCGGTAGTTCGCGGACATCGGGAGTTACATCCGGGGATTTTTGGGTTCAGAAGTCATGCAAATGAGAATAAGCACTGAAAGGGATTGGTCAGGAAAGTTTGGTGGGTGTGTTGTGCCAGGAGAGATTTTCTCAGATACTCTTTTTGCTGAGAGAGCAAAAGATAGCTATGGCTGTGTGTTTCAGAAAACAGATTGTTTGGATTTTAGGAGATTCGTGGATACATTGGTTGAAGGTGCATGCAGAAAGCTGTGGAGTAGCTGTAGATCTTGGATTCCCACATGTGGAAGTACACTGGCATGGAGTACGTGGAATGAAGTGGTTGGACTTGCTACCTCTCTGTGCTACTTTGGAGACAGAGCAACATCCAGACATAATTGTAATTCATTGTGGAGGGAACAGTTTAGGACATGTGACTGGAATTTATTTGCAATTTGCTATGAAAGAAGGACTTAGGAAGGTTATGGACATGTTTCCTAATTCTCAAGTGATATTTTCACGGATTGCGCAGAGACAAATGTGGCTTTGTTCTTCTTCATTTGGTCCACAAATGGAAAAAGCAAGGCGCAATGTTAATAAGGCTGTTTGTGCCTTTCTAAGAGATTTTGGCATGTCTTCTTTTCACAATGAAAATATTATGTTTTGTAGTACATACATTTTCCGCAGAGATGGAGTCCATCTTACTTATGCTGGCAATCAGATTTTTCTGAGAAATGTACAAAATGCATTGCAACCTTTTTTGGAATTACAACAACGATTTTGAAGTAGATGTTAAGCATTTACAATTTTTGACTTACAAACACCACCCAAAGGCTCTTTTCAGAGCCACCACTTCTTTCCAGAGAAAATTACAATGTTTGTGATGGAGTAGCAACCCAATTTTTTTAATGTTCGCGAACTGTCCGCGGACTTCTAAAAAATACAAAGAGCCCTGCTTCATTTATTTTCACTTCTATTTTTTAACTGGGAAAGGCGGCTCTGAAAAGAGCCTTATTTTTTTTTGATTTTTGTAATTTTGTATTTTTTTGGGTTTTTCAGACACGACACACTAGGAGAGGAGGGTAAAGCAGGGTAAAGGGGGGGACACCAACCACAGGGATAAGAAAGGGTGAGCTGAGAGAGGAAGATGTAGAGTGGGTTTTATTTGAGTAGTGAGCAGGTCTTCTCATGCTCTGAGACGATATTCTCAAAAGCACTCCGAAGTCGCTCCCCCCTGCAGAGTACTGTGTCACAGTACATACATACAACTGTGACCCTCAAAAGGTAAGGGTCATCAGCATTGTGTATGGCCTGTGAGGCAGCTTGAGGAAGACGCTGTCCCACAGAGGTGGTCCTTGTGGTGACAGGATCAGAAACAGAGGATGAAGTAGAGTAAATCAACCTGCTACGTTCTTCGCAAGGTACAACCCTGCGAATAGCCCCAGAGTGAAAAGACCTCAGGTGTCGCTTCATAGTAGTGGTCCCAAAGCTGTACTTACCGAGCTTCCCACGACTGAGTATCATTTTGCACTCATTGCAGGTAACACGGTTCGCACGAGCCTTAGGAACATTACCATGAATGTTAAACAACCGCCACACCCAAGACTCACGCCTAGTGGGGGTAGTAGGGTTTTCCTCTACCTCATTCTCATCATCCTCTTCTTCCTCCTCCGCATCCTCACTCCTGTTCCCATCTTCAGGCCCTTGGGGAGGTGGTGGTGGTGGAGGGGGTGGGGGTGGTGCTGAAGCAGGTGCAGCACCAAGTGGCAGTTCAGCAGCCAAGGATGCCATCTCGATGATGGTGTAGTCTGCAGGTGGCAGCAAAAATCACTGTGTTCTGAAGAATAGCCAGAAACACAATGGGAATAAGCTCTTGGGCGTGGTCTTTTATAGGGGTGCTTGTGCGCAGTTCGCAGACATGCGCACTGTCCGCGGACAGATCGAACACAAAAAAAGGATCGGAAAGTTTCAAAAGGTATATAGAAACTCAAGATTGCTATGTGGGACTTGTGCCATGGTGAGATTTTATTGAAAAATATTATGGATTAACTGAAAATGTACTTTTAAATTGTTCGGGGACACGAACAGTGTCCGCATTTCAGGACACACGATGAGCGTGGGCGCGGTCATATGATCCGTTCGCGAACTAGTCCGCGAAGGAAGCTCCTGTCCGCAGGACACCAAGTGCATGGAGATTGGTTAGCGCATGCACATTGATGTCCTACGGACACTGTTCGGGTTCTGAAGTAATTAAAAGTCTATCACACGTGAAACGAACATTTCAGGACACCGCGTGTGTTCTTAGAACAGTTTAAACTTGGTAGCGAACAGTAAGGACAGATATAGTGTTCTTTAGGACACGTGTAATTTTGTTTATGTATGAACATTTCAGGACACCAATTGTGTTCTTAGAACAGTTTCAATTGGGTAGCAAACACTACGAACAGGTATAGTGTTCTTCAGGACACCTCCATTTTTGTTTACGTACGAACATTTCAGGACACCAATAGCGTTCTTAGAACAGTTTGAACTTGCTAGCGAACAGTACCGGACAGGTATAGTGTTCTTTAGGACACTTTAATTTTTGTTTGTTTACGAACAATTCAGGACACCGCGTGTGTTCTTAGTACAGTTTCATGTTGCTAGTGAACACTACGAACAGTTGTACTGTTGTTCAGGACACATCATTTTTGTGTATTTACGAACATTTCAGGACACCACATGTGTTCTTAGAACAGTTTCAACTTGCTAGCGAACAGTACGAACAGGTGTGGTGTTCTTCAGGACACCTCCATTTTCATTTATGTACGAACATTTCAGAACACTCGCACTGTCCGCGGACACTTTTATTGTTTTAAAAAAAAAAACGGAAACTATTCACAATACAATATAAAAATTAAACTTTATTTAACATATATTAATAATTTATGACAGAGAAGGTGAGGCAGAAACAGAAACAAAAACAGGAGAATTTGGGGTTTCAACATGATTGGTATTAGGTGAAGAAGGGATGGAAGTCTCATCAAAACGTTTTGGATTATGGAGAGGTTTTGGGGATAATTGACTGGGATATCGTGAGGAGGGACAAGTACATGTGGGGCAATGGTACGAGGTTTTTGGTTTGAAATGATTTTCTACAAAAGTTTTTAAATTATTAAAATTAGCCTACAATACATCAATTTTTTCTTCTATATTGTGAAGACTGTTATCCATAACAGGGTTTTCTGAAGTTTTTTCTATTTTGGTATGCTCTGTACAAAAAAATAATATATATGTTAAATGTATATAAAAAAATAATAAATAAATGGTTTATATTATTTATTTATTTATTTGCATTTGTTAAGCGCACTTGCAGCCCATGAGGCATCGAGGCGCTGTTACAGAGGAAACACAGATTAAGATTAGATTTTTTTTTTTTTTTTTTTTCTTTGTTTTAGTTACGTATTTATAACGCGCTTAAACACTCGGAGGTTTCTAAGCGCGGACCCGGGGATCGAACCTGTTGTTGCTTTGTGTCGTCTTGCTTCCAAGACGCGCACGCTGCCGCTGTGCTATCCTCCCGGGATAGTGTTTACCATTAGTTTCACTATCTTGTGACATTTCTTCATGTGGGAAATTGTCCTCTAGCCATTCCACAGTACTAGACATTTCTGTGAGAAAAAAAAAAAAGATTATATATTTTTTAATCTAATACAGAAAGTTTATAAATATATGAGTAAAATGAAGTACACTTACTATTTCTGGTAAGATAAGTCCTATGTATTCAGTGGGTCTGGTCTTGTTCTCAGTTCTGTTGTGTCTGTGAGGTAATTATGTTGGAAGCCAATTTATCTTCTTGACATCACTGATGACATCACATGTGTATGTACTTCTCATGAAATATGTGTAGAAGGGATTCTTATTATGTTGCGAAAAAAGTGTCAAGAATCATTGCAAGAAATATACCCTAATAAGTGCATTGAACGATGCATTGATATAAATAGCATCCTATTATGAGGTTCTATCTAGTATACTAAGCTACTCATACAGAAACATAACATAACATTGTGTGCAGCGTACAAGATGAAGGTATGATATTCGTAATGTTAATATGTTGAATAATGAAATGATAATTGTTTTCTTAATAGATTTTTGTGTACTGTGAAATATGTAATAAGAAGCTAATAAAACCCATGTATTACATAATTGCATTACTATAGACAAAACACAAAGACATAAGAACACATACCAATATAGGTATATACAGGGAAAGTGAAGTTAGCAAAAAAGCACAAGTAGTAGCAGAAACAATTAATAACTTAACTGATTAGTTTCATGCAAATAAATGATTGCTCTGTTTCAAAGCTGCTATTTACCCTATGTATATGTATCACTTGATGTGATTGGACCCTAAGGAAAGTACTGTGAGTACAATGTATACAAATATGACCATATACAGGGAAAGTACAGCCATAAAAAAAAACAACAGAACTATCAGAAAGTGCTCATGAATCTAGTGATTATCTTTATGCACAAAAAGGATTGCTGTCTTTCAAGCTTGTGTTTTCCCATATGTATATGTTTCATATGATGTGACTGTACTCTAAGGGAATTACTGTAAGAACCTACTAGAAGGATATGTCTACAAATAAAATAAAATTCTTAGTTTCTGACTGTTACTGAAGAAAACCATGTGGCCTAGATATGTCAGCAAAAGAAAAAATAGTGAGCCAGACATGTGATGTCATCAGTGATGTCATCAATGACATTTGTGATGTCATCTTTGATGTCCTGGGTGTTAGTCTTAGCAGTGTACTGTGGTGGCGCGAGTTATGGTTGCTTAGCTTACCATAACTGGTGAATTTCAAGGGTTTTTCGGTTTTACTTGGAACCATAACGTCCCTTTAACAAAGTTTTTTCACTGAATTTCATAGGTTTTTAGTAGCGCAACTTAACCATAACGTCCCTTTAACAAAGTGTTTTTCACTGAATTTCATAGGTTTTTAGTAGCGAAACTTAACCATAATGTCCCTTTAACAAAGTTTTTTCACTGAATATATATATATATATAACATGACCACGGTAGTGGCCATGTAGCTATGGTTAAGTTGCTGTTTCCATAGGAAGAACACTTTTTGGGCGGCTTATAACTCCGCTCTCCCTGGACGGATCCTCACCAAACTTTGCAAAAAAAGTATTTGGGTCATTCTGAAATTTTTTGCAAAGGTTGGTGAGGATTCGTCCAGGGGGGGCAAAGTTATAGGGGGGGTCCCAAAACTTTTTTTTTCCCATAGACTGAATGGGAATTTTTTTTGCTCGCGTCTACAGCCCAAAACGCTGGACGGATTTTCACCAAATTTGGACCAGGAGCAGCGGCTTGGTCCGAAAGCGTGCTTTTGCAAATTTGGTGAAAATCCGTCCAGTAGTTTTTTTTAAAATGACCAAAAAGTAGGTACAAAAAAATTAGTGATATCTGTGTTCGGTCCGCGGACGGACTTCCCTGTTCGCTCCGCGGACAGGACGGTGATTGGGCCAGCAGCTTGCATGATGTCCATGGACATATGACGTGCTCTCTCATTGGATGCGGTGAAAGCGTGCAGTGCGTCTGGCTTCAGAGACAACCGCCATCTTTCTTTCCCGCATGAGAGGCTTTGTCAGGTCAGCAGGAGCGTGTCTGTCTCTTGTTCCTACCACCCCCGCTCATGCCCGTGTCTGCCCCACCCCCCGCTCATGCCCTGTGTGTCCTTTCTATCCCCCCACCCCCGCTCATGCCCCGTGTGTCCTTCCTGTCCGCCCCACCCCCGCTCATGCTCCGTGTGTCCCCTGTTCCTCCAGCCCCCCGCTCACGCCATCGCACATGGTGGCCAGCGGAGGGCCGAGGAGCGGGATCTGCCATACAAACTCATGTCCGTGTGGCATGTCCATGTTTTTGTTTGTCCCCCCCACCCCCTGCTCATGCCCCGTGTGTCTCTATCCCTCCTGCTCACCCCCTGCTCCTGCCCTGTGTGTGTCGCTCCCTCCCCCCCACCCCTGCTCATGCCCCGTGTGTCTCTATCCCTCCCGCCCACCCCCTGTTCATGCCCCGTGTGTCTCTCTCCCTCCCCCCACCCCCGCTCATGCCCCGTGTGTCTCCCTCCCTCCCACCCACCCCGGCTCATGCCCCGTGTGTGTCTCTCCCTCCCCCCACCCCCGCTCATGCCCCGTGTGTCTCTCTCCCTGCCGCCAACCCCCCGCTCACCCACCGCTCATGCCTCGTGTGTCTCTCTCCCTCCCCCACCCCCGCTCATGCCCCGTGTGTCTCTAGCCCTCCCACCCGCCGCTCATGCCCCGTGTGTCTCTAGCCCTCCCACCCACCCCCCGCTCATGCCCCGTGTGTCTCTAGCCCTCACACCGACCCCCCGCTCATGCCCCGTGTGTGTCTAGCCCTCCCATTCACCCCCTGCTCATGCCCCATGTGTCTCTCCCCTCACCCCCTACTCATGCCCCTAGTGTCTCTAGCCCTCCCACCCACCCCCCGCTAATGCCCCTAGCCCTACCACCCACCCCCCGCTCATACCCCGTTTGTCTCTCCCCTCCCACCCACCCCCCGCTCATGCCTCGTGTGTCTCTATATATTCCCACCCACCCCCCGCTCATGCCATGTGTGTCTCTATCCCTCCCACCCACCCCCAGCTCATGCCCCGTGTGTCTCTATCCCTCCTACCCACCCCCCGCTCATGCCCCATGTGTCTCTATACCTCCCACCCACCCCCCGTTCATGCCCCGTGTGTCTCTATCCCTCCCACCCACCCCCACTCATGCCCCGTGTGTCTCTAATCCCTCCCGCCCAACCCCCGCTCATGCCCCGTGTGTGTCTCTAACTCCTCCCAACCCGAGCTCATGTCCCGTGTGTCTCTATCCCTCCGGCCCACCCCCCCGCTCATGCCCCGTGTGTGTCTCTCCCTCACCCCACCCCCCGC
Source organism: Ambystoma mexicanum (assembly GCF_040938575.1). Lineage (NCBI taxonomy): Eukaryota > Metazoa > Chordata > Amphibia > Caudata > Ambystomatidae > Ambystoma > Ambystoma mexicanum. Next base: position 1,220,995,919 of record NC_090930.1, on the reverse strand, counting down.
TCATGCCCCATGTGTGTCTCTCCCTCCTCCCCACCTCCTGCTCATGCCCCATGTGTCTCTCCTCTCACCCCCTACTCATGCCCCATGTGTCTCTATCCCTCCCGCCCACCCCCTGCTTATGCACCGTGTGTCCCTATCCCTCCCCCCACCCCCGCTCATGCCCCGTGTGTCTCCCTCCCTCCCCCCCACCCCGGCTCATGCCCCGTGTGTGTCTCTCCCTCCCCCCACCCCCGCTCATGCCCCATGTGTCTCTCTCCCTTCCGCCAACCCCCCGCTCACCCACCGCTCATGCCTCGTGTGTCTCTCTCCCTCCCCCACCCCCGCTCATGCCCCGTGTGTCTCTAGCCCTCCCACCCACCGCTCATGCCCCGTGTGTCTCTAGCCCTCCCACCCACCCCCCGCTCATGCCCCGTGTGTCTCCAGCCCTCCCACCCACCCCCCGCTCATGCCCTGTGTGTGTCTAGCCCTCCCACCCACCCCCTGCTCATGCCCCATTTGTCTCTCCCCTAACCCCCTACTCATGCCCCTAGTGTCTCTAGCCCTCCCACCCACCCCCCGCTCATGCCCCTAGCCCTACCACCCACCCCCCGCTCATACCCCGTTTGTCTCTCCCCTCCCACCCACCCCCCGCTCATGCCTCGTGTGTCTCTATATATTCCCACCCACCCCCCGCTCATGCCATGTGTGTCTCTATCCCTCCCACCCACCCCCAGCTCATGCCCCGTGTGTCTCTATCCCTCCCACCCACCCCCCGCTCATGCCCCATGTGTCTCTATACCTCCCACCCACCCCCCGCTCATGCCCCGTGTGTCTCTATCCCTCCCACCCCCCCCCGTTCATGCCCCGTGTGTCTCTATCCCTCCCACCCACCCCCACTCATGCCCTGTGTGTCTCTAATCCCTCCCGCCCAACCCCCGCTCATGCCCCGTGTGTGTCTCTAACTCCTCCCAACCCGAGCTCATGTCCCGTGTGTCTCTATCCCTCCGGCCCACCCCACGCTCATGCCCCGTGTGTGTCTCTCCCTCCCCCCCACCCCCCGCTCATGCCCCGTGTGTGTCTCGGTCTCCCCCCCACCCCCTGCTCATGCCCCATGTGTCTCTCCTCTCACCCCCTACTCATGCCCCATGTGTCTCTATCCCTCCCGCCCACCCCCCGCTCATGCACCGTGTGTCCCTATCCCTCTCCCCCACCCCCCGCTCATGCCCTGTGTGTCTCTATCCCCTCCCGCCCACCCCCCGCTCATGCCCCATGTGTCTCTAACCCTCCTGCCCACCCCCCGGTCATGCCCCGTGTGTCTCTATCCCTCCCGCCCCCCCGCTCATGCCCTGTGTGTCTCTATCCTTCCCGCCCCACCCCCCTGCTCATGCCCCGTGTGTCTCTATCCCTCCTGCCCACCCCCCCACTCATGCCCCATGTGTCTATCCCCTCCCGCCCACCCCCCGCTCATGCCCCATGTGTGTCTATCCCCTACCGCCCAACCCCCGCTCATGTCCTGTGTGTGTCTATCTCCTCCCGCCCACCCCCGCTAACGCCCCGTGTGTCTCTATCCCCTCCCACCACCCCCCGCTCATTCCCCGTGTGTCTCTCTGCTGTTGCCCCCCACCCCCCGCTCATGCCCCGTGTCTCCCTGCTGTTGCCCCCACCCCCTGCTCATGCCCTGTGTCTCTCTCTGCTGTTACCCCCCACCCCCCTCTCATGCCCCATGTCTCTCTCCTGTTACCCCCCACCCCCTCTCATGCCCTGTGTCTCTCTCCTGTTACCCCCACCGCCTCTCATGCCCCGTGTCTCTCTCCTGTTGCCCCCCACCCCCAATCATGCCCCATGTCTCCCTGCTGTTGCCCCCCACCCCCTGATCATGCCCCGTGTCTCCCTGCTGTTGCCCCCCACCACCTCTCATGCCCCGTGTCTCTCTCCTGTTGCCCCCCACCCCCGATCATGCCCCGTGTCTCCCTGCTGTTGCCCCCCACCCCCTGCTCAGTCTCAGTGTCTCTCTCTCCTGTTAACCCCCACCCCCTCTCATGCCCCGTGTCTCTCTCCTGTTACCCCCCACCCCCTCTCATGCCCGTGTCTCTCTCCTGTTGCCCCCCACCCCCCGATCATGCCCCGTGTCTCCCTGCTGTTTCCCCCACCCCCCGCTCATGCCCCGTGTCTCTCTCCTGTTACCCCCACCCCCTCTCATGCCCCGTGTCTCTCTCCTGTTACCACCCACCCCCCTCTCATGCCCCGTGTCTCCCTCGTATTCCCCCAATCCCCGCTCATGCCCCGTGTCTCCCTGCTGTTGCCCCCCACCCCCCACTCACGCCCCGTGTCTCTCTCTTGTTCCCCCCCACCCCCCATGGATGTTATGGTGACGTTGCACTAATAAAAACCTATGAAATTCAATGAAAAAACTTTGTTAAAGGGACGTTATGGTTAAGTTGCACTAATAAAAACCTATGAAATTTAATGAAAAAACTTTGTTAAAGGGACGTTATGCTTAAGTTGCGCTACTAAAAACCTATGAAATTCAGTGAAAAAACTTTGTCAAAGGGACGTTATGGTTCCAAGTAAAACCGAAAAACCCTTCAAATTTGCCAGTTATGGTAAGCAAAGCAACCATAACTCGCGCCACCACCGTGCACTGCTAAGACTAACACCCAGAACATCAAAGATGACATCACAAATGTCATTGATGACATCACTGATGAGATCACATGTCTGGCTCGCTCTTTTTTCTTTTGCTGACAAGTCTAGGCCACATGGTTTTCTTCAGTAACAGTCAGAAACTAAAAATGTTATTTTATTTGTAGACGTATCCTTTAAGTAGGTTCTTACAGTAATTCCCTTAGAGTCCAGTCACATCATATGAAACATATACATACGGGAAGACACAAGCTTGAAAGACAGCAATCCTTTTTGTGCAAAAAGATAATCAATAGACGTATGAGCACTTCCTGATAGTTCTGCTGTTTTTTTTTTATGGCTGTACTTTCCCTGTGGGTCCAATCACATCAAGTGATTCATATACATAGGGTAAATAGCAGCTTTGAAACAGAGCAATCAATTATTTGCATGAAAATAATCAGTTAAGTTATGAATTGTTTCTGCTACTACTTGTGCTTTTTTGCTAACTTCACTTTCCCTGTATAAGCCCATATTGGTATGTGTTCTTGTGTCTTTGTGTTTTGTCTATAGTAATGCAATTATGTAATACATGTGTTTTATTAGCTACGTATTACATATTTCACAGTGCACAAAAATCTATTAAGAAAACAATTATCATTTCATTGTTCAACATATTAACATTACGAATATTATACCTTCATCTTGTATACTGCACACAATGTTATGTTTCTGTATGAGTAGCTTAGTATACCAGATAGAACCCCATAATAGAATGCTATTTATATCAATGCATCGTTCAATGCACTAATTAGGGTATGATATTTATTGCAATGATCCTTGACACTTGTTTCGCAACATTATAATAAGAATCCCTTGTACATATATTTCATGAAAAGTACATACACATGTGATGTCATCAGTGATGTCATCAATGACATTTGTGATGTCATCTTTGATGTCCTGGGTGTTAGTCTTAGCAGTGCACGGTGGTGGCGCGAGTTATGGTTGCTTAGCTTACCATAACTGGCGAATTTCAAGGGTTTTTCAGTTTTACTTGGAACCATAACGTCCCTTTGACAAAGTTTTTGAATTCACTGAAAAAACTTAGTTAAAGGGACGTTATGGTTCAAAGTAAAACCGAAAAACCCCTGAAATTCGGCAGTTATGGTAAGATAAGCAACCATAACTCGCGCCACCGTGCACTGCTAACACTAACACCCAGGACAACAAAGATGACATCACAAATGTCATTGATGACATCACTGATGACAGCACATGTGTATGTACTTTTCATGAAAACTCTGTACAAGGGATTCTTATAATGCTGACCAAAAACTGTCAAGGATCAATGGGATAAATATCATGAGCTAATTAGTGCATTAAGCAATGCATTGATATCAAAAGCATTCTATAATAAAGTTCTATCCAGTATAGTAAGCTACTCATGCAGAAACATAGGCAGTGTGTGCAGCATACATGATGAAGGTGCAATATTCATAATCTTGCCATGTTCAATAATGAAAAGATAACTGCTTTCTTATTAGAGTTTTGCGTACTGTGAAGGTACTGTAATTAGCACCAAGGTCCCATTGCGGGTCCAATCCTTTACGGCTGGTAAAACCAGCCGTTAAGGTGGGAACCCGCAAAGGGACCTTGTAATCAGGTGCTAAGGGATTACCGGTACCGGTACCCTTACTGGTACCGGTAATCCCTTAGCGCCAGGGTCGTAATGAGGCCCCTTGACTGTTACTGAGCAAAACCATGTGGCCTAGATATGTCAGTAAAGGAAAAAAAGGGGGAGCCAGACATGTGATGTCATCAGTGATGTAATCAATGACATTTGTGATGTCATCTTTGATGTCCTGGGTGTTAGTGTTAGCAGTGCACGGTGGCGCGAGTTATGGTTGCTTATCTTACCATAACTGCTGAATTTCAGGGGTTTTTCAGTTTTACTTTGAACTATAACGTCCCTTTAACTAAGTTTTTTCACTGAATTTCATAGGTTTTTAGTAGCGCAACTTAACCATAATGTCCCTTTAACAACGTTTTTTCACTGAATTTCATATGTTTTTAGTAGCACAACTTAACCATAATATCCCTGACTTCATTTACATGTAAGATAGAACATACTAACCCCCTCGTAGTGATTTTCATGTCCGCGGACTACCGCCATGTCCGCGGACATATCGAAAATCTGAGAGTGGTGAATGTAAATTTAAATGGTGTGCCCCATTTCCCCTTTGAAGTTGGCTCTGAAAAGAGCCGTTTTTTTTTGTTTTTTTTACAGATGCTTGACAGACACCGGTTACTTTGTATTTTTTTTCTTGTTTTTTTTTTCTTACTTTACTCCTAAAATCTTCACATAACCTTCTCCAAAGCAACCCTTACATTCCAAAATAGAAAGGCATTTCCCGTAAAAGATAAAGAGATGCCATCTTCTTTAAAATTAACAGCATTACTGGCATCAATATTCTCATTATTACAGAAGAACATACCAGCTCTAAGCATGAAGGCACACATGCCTCCGTTGATGACACACCTAGCAATGTTTTGCTGAGGACAAAAAACTGAACTATTGTCCCATATTGCCCTAGGTAGTAATCCAGAAAAAATTACTTTCACATTTGGAAGGATCTTCATTACGGCTTGAACCAAGCGTTCCAAATCAGCCAACAAAGTAGGGGCACTGACGTTGCCCAAATGAAAAGCACCATAGTGCAAAACTACCACATGCGGACTGTTCATCATGGCCATATCCTCACAATCTTGTACAATTCCCTGTACATTGCAATCAGGCACAGTGCTCCACACCACCTCCACTCCTTTCACATCAAAGTTCTTTGCAACATGCCTGCATTGAGCGTACTGTTGTAAACCATGCACAAACATATCTCCAAGCACCAACACCCTGACTTTCTCTACTTCTGCCATCTTCACCACACACAGTCTCTTTCAACACAAATCCACAACCTCGACATCTGATTGGCTGATCCGTACAGTCTTCTTTCCATGTTGGATTTCCTGGAAAAACCCAGATGTAGAATGCTCTGTCCATGAACAGCCGCGGTGTCCACGGATGGCGTCCACTTTACTCTCTGTGCCATTCCCTTATTGCATACAGCTAAGCAATCACACAATACGAATAACGTCCTCAGAACACCCCCATTTTGTGAATTTTCGAACATTTCAGGACAATTATCATTTCATTATTCAACATATTAGCATTACAAATATTATACTTTCATCTTGTACTCTGCACACAATGCTATGTTTCTCCATTAGTAGCTCAGTATACTAGATAGAATCCCATAATACAATGCTATTTATATCAATGCATCGTTCAAAGCACTATTAACGGTATGATATTTATTGCAATATCCTTGACACTTTTTTCGCAACATTATAATAAAAATCCCTAGTACACAAATTCCACGAAAATTACATACACATGTGATGTCATCAGTGATTTCATCAATGACATTTGCGATGTCATCTTTGATGTCCTGGGTGTTAGTCTTAGCAGTGCACGGTGGTGGCACGTGTTATTTTTCATAGCTTACCATAACTTGCGATTTTCAGGGGTCTTTCGGCTGTACTTAGAACCATAACGTCCCTTAAACAAACTTTTTTTAATATCACGCAAACAATATACAAACATGGCATGCAAAAACCAACTACTCGCAGATGGCTTTACACAGAATGTTGCAAAGAAAGAATTTATACTCGTTCACAGTGAAGGTCAGCTGCTTCCATTTTTTTTTCGGGCCCCGGAGAGGCTCACGAAGCGGACTATAAGGTTGTATTGTGTTTTGACCTTGACAGACAGAGATTGTGATGAAAGACTTCTCTTGAAGGAGTGTTGCTAAAACGTGAGAGAAGAAAAGGATATAATTTCTGAAACGAAACCACGTTTATATATTATATCACTATGCGAAAGATCGTTCGCACACGCAGAGTCGTATTTTCGGACTGCACTACTCGTAGACAATGGAAATTGCAATTGTACTGTAAGTAACCCTTTAGATTATTTTATACCAAATATAATTACAATAGCGTAGCATTAAAGACCGCTTAAATTGAACTTGTTCGTTCAAAGTGGCATAATGTTTTATACCGCTCACTATCGCCGCCGAATTGATCCCCTGTCGTTTAGAGGGCTCTGAAAAAGGCAGACGACACAGGGTGGGTTAATAGAAATAATTTAACCGGTCTATAGGCGGTCAAGCGCTCTACTCACTGTGCCACTTCACTGTAGCCTGTCAAGTGGCACAGCGAGTACAACGCTTGCTTTGACATCCGTGCACAGCTTGCTAATGCAAGTTCGAATCCCGGCAAGGCCAAACTCCACCTTTCATCCTTCCGTGGTCGATAAATAAGCACCACACACCGTGGCTAATAATAGGCACCGCTTAGATACCTCACGGTTCTTAGCGCTATATGAATGGGAAAATATTATTATTTTATTATTAACATACTCCGTTGCACTATCTTCGATAGCAAATAGTTTCACGCCCTAATCAATAAAATGATAATTTTAAATAAGATCGGCTGGTGAGACTAATTTATGTTTTTTAAAACAGGTATGTCGCCCCATTTTGCCTATGTCACGATTTACAGACTCCAGCGGATGGGGTCTTTAACTGCCAGGTGCAGGTCCAAATATGCAACTTCATGACCCTCACCATTTTATGGGGCAATCACCAAGGACCAATATGCCCTTACGCAGTACTAGCGGCTACAAACAACATACCAACCAATAGGGTGGTCTAATGGCTCGTTGTTGGAGCAACCTTCCGATTATCAGAGCGACCTTTTACTGCTTTTATCATAAACCAACAGCCTATCTACCGCAAAGGAACAACGCGTGGCTCAAAATAAACTTTTGCTGATCGACAGCAGAGCCAATAGCAAATCACTGAATATTCACTAAACATTTTGTGAAATAAATGTACTTTACCAAATGTACAATCCTGCTGTTTACTTTTGAAGCACAGTTTCATATTCCGAATTGTGGCGCACTGAGTTGTAAGCTGATCTAACACCCTCTGTACCGCAAAGGAACATTGCGTGCCTCAACATGAACTTTTGCGGATCGACAACAAAGACAAATGCAAATTGCTGAATATTCTCTAAACATTTGATGTCAAATAAATGTACTTTACAAAATGTACAATCTTGCTGTTTGCTTTTAAATCACTGTTTCATATTCCGAATTGTGGCGCTCTATGTTGTGACATAATCAGGCTAATTCATAGAATCCAGCGCACAAGTAGCGCACGCGGCTGGCGCACAGCGTGCGCCTGCGATAGTCTGCGCCAGGCACGTGCGCTAAAACAGATTTCCGCGCACAGCGTATTCATGGATTTCAAGCTCCCAAAACAGCCGTGGCGCAGAGAATCGCAGCGAGCCTGCAGCAGCGCCAGTAACGCCCCCAAGAACGCCCTCGCGCACGGAAAAGCCATCAAAAGCGCTAAATCATCGCTAAGGGCTGCGCTAACCCCGGACCACTTCACAGGGCAGGCAAACAAGGAAAGCAAAGCGGGCAATCTCCAAATCAGGAGTACGCGGGAAGTACTACACGCGACTAGGCAGGGAACGTGAATCACAGGGGTACGCGGGAATCATCACACGCGAACAGGCAGGGTGCGTGTATTACAGGGGTAGCGGGAAGTTCAACACGCGATGGGCCAGGGAACGTGTATTACAGGGGGACGCGTGAAGTAGAACACGCGATAGGCCAGGGAACGTGCATCACAGGGGTACGCGGGAATCATCACACGCGAACAGCCAGGGTGCGTGTATTACAGGGGTAGCGGGAAGTTCAACACGCGATGGGCCAGGGAACGTGCATTACAGGGGGACGCGTGAAGTAGAACACGCGATAGGCCAGGGAACGTGCATCACAGGGGTACGCGGGAATTATCACACGCGAACAGCCAGGGTGCGTGTATTACAGGGGTAGCGGGAAGTTCAACACGCGATGGGCCAGGGAACGTGTATTACAGGGGGACGCGTGAAGTAGAACACGCGATAGGCCAGGGAACGTGCATCACAGGGGTACGCGGGAATTATCACACGCGAACAGCCAGGGTGCGTGTATTACAGGGGTAGCGGGAAGTTCAACACGCGATGGGCCAGGGAACGTGTATTACAGGAGGACGCGTGAAGTAGAACACGCGATAGGCCAGGGAACGTGAATCACAGGGGTACGCGGGAATCATCACACGCGAACAGGCAGGGTGCGTGTATTACAGGGGTAGCGGGAAGTTCAACACGCGATGGGCCAGGGAACGTGTATTACAGGGGGACGCGTGAAGTAGAACACGCGATAGGCCAGGGAACGTACATCACAGGGGTCCGCGGGAATCATCACACGCGAACAGGCAGGGTGCGTGTATTACAGGGGTAGCGGGAAGTTCAACACGCGATTGGCCAGGGTACGTGTATCACAGGGGTGCGTGGGAATCATCACATGCGAATAGGCTGGGTGGGCCCCCACAGGTGTACCCTGTACACCCTCCCCGGCCCCTGCAGGCAGCCCACAAAACAGTGGACTACCCTGCACACCTGATCATGTCCCCCTGCACCCCCATCCACCAGGGGCACCCTCCACCAGGCCCCCACCCATGTCTCCCACCACCCCCACCCCCCAGCAGTGCAGGGGCACCTGCCATCAGGCCCCCATCCATGTCTCCCACCACCCCCAACCCCCATCCACCAGGGGCACCCTCCACCAGGCCCCCACCACCCCCACCCACCAGCACTGTGGGGCACGTGGCCAGCAGGCAGTCAGGCAGCAGCCGATGGCAGGTGGGAGCGTGCTCAGGGTTCTTGGGGACTTAAATTTGGCCTCCTGGCCAGGAGCGTGGTCTTTCGTGTTAGAACGCGTGGACAGCCTGATAGGGAGTGAATGTGCACCTGAAAACCCCCCACTCATCGCGCGAAAACCCGTCACCAGCATATGTGCGTCAATAGTTACCTGCACGTGCAGTGTCAAAGCGTGTGATTGGTGAAAAGTGAGGGACACGCAGGAGTGTCGAAGCGCGTGATTGGTGAAAAAGGATCCACATGCAGGATTGACAAAGCGTGTGATTGGTGAAAACTGAGCTACACGCTGGAGTGTCGAAGCGCGTGATTGGTGAAAAAGGATCCACATGCAGGAGTGACAAAGCGTGTGATTGGTGAAAAGATACCTACACGCAGGAGTGCCAAAGCGTGTGATTGGTGAAAATGGGCCAAGCACGTACACGCCGTAAGTGACGATGTACGTGTGGGCCTGTATAAAAGGTAGTGTTGAACACCATTTCCTTGTACGTGCTTTTCGTGGAGAGCGAGTGGGTGAATTCGGTACTTCTTGTCGTTTCACACGCGATTTACTTCACGGCGTTTCCAGTTCGTACTCCCTGTTACCTCTGACAGCTCTTTTCTCTTTTTCCTCTTGTACTGGTTTTCCTGGGCCTGTTCCCTCAAACAGTGTCCCCTTCTACAGTTGACCTGTCTCCTCAGACAGCGTACACCTCTTCTTTTGGCGGGGGTGTTGCCAACCAAAAGTGCTATTTTTTCACGCTCTTTTACCTGGCAGACGGTGAGTCACGCACGTATCTAACATCTGTG